>NC_081406.1:208127496-208491871 GCF_030272615.1 Cryptomeria japonica | reverse complement strand
ATTTGTATTTTTTATTGGTTTATGCTATCCCCACTTATTGGGTTGTCTGCTCTCTGATTGGAATTTGCAAGGATTAACAAACATGGCATGACCTAAATGTCACCAAATTAATGTTATTTCTTGAAATTATGTGGTATTTACTTATGAATTGGTAATAAATTATAACATTGATAGTCATTTTACTATCTCAACTAATAAATCACTTTCAATATGGAAGGTATCACACATTCATATTGGACATTCTAAAACAATTTCCTTAAAAATAATTTTAATAAATGTTTGGTGCATTCTAAGGGTTGGATAGCCATTCCGCATAAATTTTACTATTGCAAGTAAAAAGTTAAGATAGATCCCTTTTCTGGTATTATAAAGGAAACACCCCTGTATTTATAGAGGAGATATGGGTTTGAATCTTCTTTGAGACTATTTGATTAATTTTTAAAACATAATATTTAGTTAGTAAATGTTTGATGGCTATAATGTTGTATGTATATAAGGATATACTTTATTTTTTAATTTTTAAACAATTACCTTTCTAGTCATTGGGTAGTCACTATAAGCATTTATCTCACAATGTTGTCAAATGGGTTATAAAAATAAGGGTCATATTTATTCTTTAATCAAATTTATTATTCAAGGAAATAAAACTAGCTAACCAATGGCTATTTGAGCACATGGCTCCAGTCATTAGTAAGGAACTTAAAAATTTACTTGTAATTCCCTTCATTGTCAGCATTATTGCCTAGAAAAGTTTTCTGCACCAGGCACAAGGAAGTAGCGGAGCTTTGCATCACCCTCATACTAAACTTGAGACGTTGACCATCTTCTACACATTCTTCCTCAGGGCCTCTAATTCCTCTCTAGTGGTACTACAATTAACACAATTTCACTCACTCTCCCCCTATCAGTTGTCAACCTCTTTCGACATTGCATCTTGGGTTAGGTTCAAGGGTTCATTCTATTTAGAGTTGTCATTGGTTGTTTTGTCTGAGATTTTTTCCTTCCACTTATCGTCCTCCTCTTCATCTTCATCCTCAACTAAATCCTCATTGTCGGTTGCTTCCTCCTCCTTTGATTCATCCTCATAACAAACTATTTTTTGCCTCTAGTTTTGTTCACCATGCAACCAACCAACCTATTCAAGAATCTGCAATTAATGCTTCCACTCTTACTATCAACTTTAACACCATTCTCTTCCTTGTCACTAACCACAAGTCCTACATTGTAATTTTGTACTTTTTAGCTAGGGGGAGGGTCTTTGGTATTTTCTTTTTCTTCTCTGTGTTAGAGGTAGAAGTCAGAAGTTTATCTATGGCCACCAAACCCAGGGTGGGGGTAATTGGGGAACTAGGATGAGAAAGAGTTTTAGTAGCAGAAAGAATTTGAAGTCATTTCTATTTACTAGTCCCCAAGCAGTCAAGAATATTATGTAGTTGAATGATCTTTAACTTTCATATTTATATATGATTAATCTTACATCCATTCATCTATTTGTTGTCATCTTATTTCTTGCTTCCCAACTTTCAACTCAAGCTTACCATACATAGAGTTAAACTTAAAAATATACTTGTCTAAATCTTAAAATAAAATGAGACCATGACACGTACAAGAATGGCAACCTTTACTATAACCCACATGGTATATTTTGCACGACACACCCTCTAAGATTTCCTCTTCTTTTCAACACAGTTTTTTCAATGGGTTATAATGTTTACTTAAAAATAAGTAAAAGATGTTGTTTCATTGTAGCTATATATATTAGGTCTTTTTATATAGAAAAAGGTATTGAAATTTTTTTATAGGATACTTTACCTTGTTATGCTAGACATATGCAAGATTATGTGTTGGTTTACCAAAAATATTTAAATAAAATAATTAATTTCTTAATGTATTGAAGTGTGCCGAATTACTTTTAGTCATCTAAAAGTATACAAGATTGTCATTAGGTTTAATAGTTAGAGAAAATCAATATAAAAATGAATAAATTTTTATTATATATTTTTCTGTTTAGTATAGATTGATTTATTCTTTGGTATAAATATATTTCTAATTTATTGAAAGATATGAATACTGCTTGCATATCTTTTAATAAATTATAAAATAATTATATAACTCTATGCATTTTTAAAAATTGATTTATACATTAGGATAAAAACACAATGTTGTATCACCTTTTTATAAAGGAAGCGGCCAACACAACTAAAACTGTTTAACTTGAACTGCATAAAAGTGACATTTCTAAATTGAATTTCAAAATGATGTAAACTAATCAAATGTTGAAATATTAATGAAATTTATGTTTGTTATTTTTTAATATTTTAAAAAAAAAATTGACATTTTTTTTATATTCAAAGATAGATTTTTTATTGCTAAAAAATGTTGAAAATCAGGGGTTCTAGTTGGCATCACCAAAAAAATGAAAACGAACTTATTTTTTTCTGATTTTAATTTTGCAAATAGAGGACATATATATGCAGCGCTAAAAAATAAACAAATTAAATTTTGATGTATATTTTTCTTGTAATAATATTTTAAAGTCCAACATAGCTGAATTTGCTAGTTTTCATTCGACGTCCGCTTTTGTCTACTAAATTTATCATTATAAAAAAAAAATCATACCCTTTTGGAGAAGATTATCTCATATAGTGATTCATTTTTTATTTTTTTAATATTATTTCATATTTTTTCAAAATTTTAAATCAACGTCTTTTTGAACTTAAAAGACCTACTTGCAATGTTTAAAAAATTAAAAATATTAAAATTAATCAAAATATTTAAAAAATTATACGTCCAGATTCCTGACTTTGAGCTCTACAAAAGGGTATTTTTAAATTTTTGTAAAATAATATTTTGCTTGAAGAAAAATAGAGAAAAAATGAAAAGTTTTAGAATTACAGACAAAATGGTGATTTTGTTGCCACATCACCTGACACATAGGCGAGTTCAGTTGAACTCTTCATAATTATAACTCAGTTCGGTCGAACTTAGTTCGGTGAGTTCGGTTGAACTCTTAGCACCATGTAGGCACCGCGAGGCGAGAAAATAGTCCGACCGAACTTAGTTTGGCCGAACTAAGTTTGGATGGACTACCCCAGTTAGCCTAAAGGGTGACACAACTTTGTTCTTTTGCCCATTACAAATCTTCTCTACTTACAAGCCTATTCATACATTTAACCAAAGATATATATTATTATATTTATAGTTCTTTATGGATCCTATGCATAGAAATTTCAAGAACAAATTGCAAGATTATACATAGAAGTTGCATTTCACAATGTTGATTTATGAGTGTGAATGAAGGGTTTGTCCACCTACCAAATTTTATATGTTTTGTCATTATCAATGGGTAAAGATACAAATCCATTGGTGCACCATTGAGGATTTGGCCAATACCTAGCAATTTGAAGTGATTTTTTAAACTTATTATCTTAACCCAAATTCTCAAAATAAATTTAATTTCTAGAAATAATATCTTTATTTGAGAACTAGGAATACTAGTCAAAATGCAGATTACACATTTAATTGGATAAAACTAAACGTTGAAGGATGGACTGGATTGCTTAATTATCTTAGGAAGAAGTTCATATATAGCAAAGAGCACTACCACCTAGAATAATAAGCAGCGGAGCAACAGTCTTTTGAAAAACAACACTTGGGTTTTGTTCGATCTTCCTCCAGGAAAGAAGCCCATTGGCTGCAAATGGGTGTTTAAAGTCAAGTATAAAATTGATGGGAGCCTTGATAAGTACAAGGCTCAATTGGTAGCAAAAGGGTTTTCACAGAAGGAGGGCATCGACTATGAGGAGACATTTGCTCCCACAACCAAGATGAGTACCATTAGTCTTGTTCTCACTCTCTCAGCTCAATTTGGATGGAAAGTCCATCAAATGGACGACAAGAGTGCCTTTCTCAATGGTGATTTGTAGGAAGAAGTCTACATGACACAACCTCCAGGTTTCAAGGTTGCCAGTAACGAACACCAGGTATGTAGACTAGTCAAAGCACTCTATGGCCTCAAACAGGCTCCTTGTGCATGGTACATCAAAATTGATAAGTACTTGATTGATCAAGGCTTTTAGAGGAGTCCTTCAGATCCCAATTTGTATGTCAAACATACTAGTGATGATATTCTATTTCTAGTAGTCTATGTTGATGATCTCATAATTACTGGCAATGCAGCACATCTGATCATGCAGGTCAAACAAAATTTGTGTCATCATTTTGATATGACAGATTTGGGACTTCTCCATTATTGTCTCGGTGTAGAAGTTTGGCAGACTGATAGCCACATATTCATTTCTCAGTCAAAGTATGCCAAGAGCCTACTAGATAAGTGTCAAATGCAAGATTGTAAACTTGCATCTACAACTATGGAGATAGGGCTCAAATTATCAGCCAAATTAGATTCACCTGTAGTGGATGAGTCTTCATTCAGGCAACTAGTGGGCAGCCTCATCTATCTCACCGCCACTAGACTTGACATCAGTTATGCTGTGAGCTATATTTCTCGCTTCATGTCAGCCCCAAAAGTGATCAAAAGGCCTGCAGTGTCTTCTGTAGGGTAGTTAGTAGATAGAATGACCATTAAGGGAGGGTATTAGAATATTTAATTATATTTTAGTCACCTATATTTAGTTCCTTGTTTAATGGTCATTTAGCTTTTTAGTTAATTAGCTTTTAAAGCTTTATTTAGCATTTAGCTTTTTCTTTTAAAAATTAATTAGCTTTTAAGTTTTATTTAGCGTTTAGCTTTTTAGTAGTTCACTTTAAACAACTTGTTCTTAATTTATAACGTCGTCTTGTAATCTCTATATATACGCTTGTATATTGTTGAATACATTATCTGATTATTGAAAAAAAAAATTTTAAAAATCGGTTTTCTGATTTTTTCCACAAAAAATCATGGGAGGGTTTTCATGATTTTTTCCTCTAAAATTGTTCGCAGGGTTTATAATTTTCCCTTAAAAATTATCTCATCTGTAATTTGCGATATTCACGTAAGATTTTAGTTATCTGGGTTTTACCTTTTTTTTCCACAAAAACAATGATTTGTAACCTCAGATTTCTTGGTTTTTGATTTTCTCCTCAAAATCATAAATTCTCTTTTCGAGGGTTCCTATTTTAGGGTTTGATGGTTTTTTCCTCAAAATCATGCTTTGTTGCAGTTAGTTTGGGTCGCACCTGCCAGGGCGAACATCTGCAACTGTGGTATCTTGCAGTCAATTTTGGAGTTGATTCTCTTCTACAAAAGGGTTTGCCGATTTTCCTCAAAATCATGGTTTCAGGATTCAATTTGGTTACCCAACGTCAGGTTGGATGGATTCTGGTATTCTTGGTCATTAACACTTTTCAGATCCAAGGAGGGTCTCCATCGCAACAAAGTGTTCTTTTCGTTTGTGATCAAAAGACCTGCACTGTCTCCGATAGGGTAGTTAGTAGATAGAATGACCATTAGGGGAGGGTATTAGAATATTTAATTATATTTTAGTCACCTATATTTAGTTCCTTGTTTAATGGTCATTTAGCTTTTTAGTTAATTAGCTTTTAAGCTTTATTTAGCATTTAGCTTTTTTCTTTTTAGTTAATTAGCTTTTAAGCTTTATTTAGCGTTTAGCTTTTTAGTAGTTCACTTTAAATGACTTATCTTCAAGTGATCAAAAGAAAAAAAAAACATGATCTGCTGCCCAATAGAGAAATTCTAGAACTCTAAAAAAACATGAACTGTTGCCCAACAGAGAAATTCGCACACAAAAAAAAACTCCAGGTTGCAGGCCCGAAAAATTTCCAGAACTCTAAAAAAACATGAACTGCTGCCCAACAGAGAAATTCACCCACAAACTAAAAACCCTCAAAAAGCCTTCTAAAAAGCAAAATCATTTTTTTTTATAAAAAAACAATAAAAACAAATCTAGAAAATATTCCAGAAAGAAGGCCATGAATTTTTATTAAAAAATTCGCCAAACTTTAAAGAATCCCATCGACCCGCTCTGATACCATGAAAATGGCGCTAGATGATTTGTAACCTCAGATTTCTTGGTTTTTTTATTTTCTTCTCAAAATCGTAAATTCTCTTTTCGAGGGTTCCTATTTTAGGGTTTGATGGTTTTTTCCTCAAAATCGAGCTTTGTTGCAGTTAGTTTGGGTCGCACCTACCAGGGCGAACATCTACAACCGTGGTATCTTGCAGTCAGTTTTGGAGTTGATTCTCTTCTGCAAAAGGGTTTGCCAATTTTCCTCAAAATCCTGGTTTCTAGTTTCAATTTGGTTACCCAACATTAGGTTGGATGGATTTTGGTATTCTTGGTCATTAACACTTTTCAGATCCAAGGAGGGTCTCCACCGCAATAGTGTTCTTTTCGTTTGTGATCAAAAGACCTGTAGTGTCTTCTGTAGGGTAGTTAGTAGATAGAATGACTATTAAGGGAGGGTATTAGAATATTTAATTATATTTTAGTCACCTATATTTTGTTCTTTGTTTAAGGGTCATTTCACTTTTTAGTTAATTAGCTTTTAAGCTTTATTTAGCATTTAGCTTTTTTCTTTTTAGTTAATTAGCTTTTAAGCTTTATTTAGCGTTTAGCTTTTTAGTAGTTCACTTTAAATGACTTATCTTTAGTAGTTCACTTTAATGGTATTAGATTCATCTGATATCCATTTATCTTCAAGTGATCAAAAGACCTGCAGTGTCTTCTGTAGGGTAGTTAGTAGATAGAATGACCATTAAGGGAGGGTATTAGAATATTTAATTATATTTTAGTCACCTATATTTAGTTCCTTGTTTAATGGTCATTTAGTTTTTTAGTTAATTAGCTTTTAAAGCTTTATTTAGCATTTAGCTTAACTAGCTTTTAAGCTTTATTTAGCGTTTAGCTTTTTAGTAGTTCACTTTAAACGACTTGTTCTTAGTTTAGAACATTGTCTTGTAATCTCTATATATTCGCTTGTATATTGTTGAATACCTTATCCGATTATTGAAAAACAAACAAAAAAAAATAAAAAATGTTATTTTTGTTTGTGATCAAAAGACCTGCAGTGTCTTCTGTAGGGTAGTTAGTAGATAGAATGACCATTAAGGGAGGGTATTAGAATATTTAATTATATTTTAGTCACTTATATTTAGTTCCTTGTTTAATGGTCATTTAACTTTTTAGTTAATTAGCTTTGAAGCTTTATTTAGCATTTAGCTTTTTTCTTTTTAGTTAATTGGCTTTTAAGCTTTATTTAGCGTTTAGCATTTTAGTAGTTCACTTTAAACGACTTATCTTCAAGTGATCAAAAGAAAAAAAAAACATGAACTGCTGCCCAACAACAAAAGACCTGCAGTGTCTTCTGTAGGGTAGTTAGTAGATAGAATGACCATTAAGGGAGGGTATTAGAATATTTAATTATATTTTAGTCACCTACATTTAGTTCCTTGTTTAATGGTCATTTAGCTTTTTAGTTAATTAGCTTTTAAGCTTTATTTAGCTTTTCCACCGCAACACAGTGTTCTTTTCGTTTAACACTTTTCATTAAACGAAAAGAAAAAAAAAACATGAACTGCTGCCCAATATTAAGGGAGGGTATTAGAATATTTAATTAAGGTAGGGTATTAGAATATTAGAATATTTAGGGTATTAGAATATTTAATTATATTTTAGTCACCTATATTTAGTTCCTTGTTTAATGGTAATTTAACTTTTTAGTTAATTAGCTTTTAAGCTTTATTTACCATTTAGCTTTTTTCTTTTTAGTTAATTAGCTTTTGAGCTTTATTTAGCATTTAGATTTTTTCTTTTTAGTGTTCTTTTCGTTTAATACTTTTTATTAAGGGATAGCTTAAGGGAGGGTATTAGAATATTTAATTATATTTTAGTCACCTATATTTAGTTCCTTGTTTAATGGTCATTTAGCTTTTTAGTTAATTAGCTTTTCCACTGCAACAGAGTGTTCTTTTCATTAAACGAAAAGAAAAAAAACATGAACTGCTGCCCAATATTAAGGGAGGGTATTAGAATATTTAATTAAGGGAGGGTATTAGAATATTAGAATATTTAGGGTATTAGAATATTTAATTATATTTTAGTTACCTATATTTAGTTCCTTGTTTAATGGTCATTTAGCTTTTTAGTTAATTAGTTTTTAAGTTTTATTTAGCATTTAGCTTTTTTCTTTTTAGTTCACTTTAATGTTATCAGATTCACCTGACATCCATTTATCTTCAAGTGATCAAAAGACCCGCAGTGTCTTATGTAGGGTAGTTAGTAGATAGAATGACTATTAAGGGAGGGTATTAGAATATTTAATTATATTTAAGTCACCTATATTTAGTTCCTTATTTAATGGTCATTTAGCTTTTTAATTAATTAGCTTAAGGGATACATTAAGGGAGGATATTAGAATATTTAATTATATTTTAGTCACCTATATTTAGTTCCTTGTTTAATGGTCATTTAGCTTTTTAGTTAATTAGCTTTTAAGCTTTATTTAGCTTTTCCACCCCAACAGAGTGTTCTTTTCATTTAACACTTTTCATTAAACGAAAAAAAAAAGAAAAAAACATGAACTGCTGCCCAATATTAAGGGAGGGTATTAGAATATTAAATTAAGGGAGGGTATTAGAATATTAGAATATTTAGGGTATTAGAATATTTAATTACATTTTAGTGACCTATAATTAGTTCCTTGTTTAATGGTTATTTAGCTTTTTAGTTAATTAGCTTTTAAGCTTTATTTAACATTTAGCTTTTTTCTTTTTAGTGTTCTTTTCGTTTAACACTTTTCATTAAGGGATAGCTTAAGGGAGGGTATTAGAATATTTAATTATATTTTAGTCACCTATATTTAATTCCTTGTTTAATGGTCATTTAGCTTTTTAGTTAATTAGCTTTTAAGCTTTATTTAGCTTTTCCACTGCAACCGAGTGTTCTTTTCATTTAACACTTTTCATTAAGGGATAGCTTAAGAGAGGGTATTAGAATATTTAATTAAATTTTAGTCACTTATATTTAGTTCCTTGTTTAATGGTCATTTAGCTTTTTAGTTAATTAGCCTTTAAGCTTTATTTAGCTTTTCCACCGCAATAGAGTGTTTTTTTCGTTTAACACTTTTCATTAAGGGATAGCTTAAGGGAGGGTATTAGAATATTTAATGATATTTTAGTCACCTATATTTAGTTCCTTGTTTAATGGTCATTTAGCTTTTTAGTTAATTAGCTTTCAAGCTTTATTTAGCATTTAGCTTTTTTCTTTTTAGTCAATTAGCTTTTAAGCTTTATTTAGCGTTTAGCTTTTTAGTAGTTCACTTGAAACGATTTATCTTTAGTAATTCACTTTAATGGTATCAGATTCACTCTATTTAGCTTTATTTAGATTCATCTGACATCCATTTATCTTCAAGTGATCAAAAGACCTGCAATGTCTTCTGGAATATATTTAGTTCCTTGTTTAATGGTCATTTAGGTTTTTAGTTAATTAGCTTTTAAGATTTATTTAGCTTTTCCACCGCAACAGAGTGTTCTTTTCGTTTAACACTTTTCATTTAATTTTAGTCACCTATATTTAGTTCCTTGTTAAATATTCTAATGAAAAGTCACCTATATTTTAGTTCCTTGTTAAATATTCTAATTTTAGTCACCTATATTTAGTTCCTTGTTAAATATTATATTTTAGTCACCTATATTTAGTTCCTTGTTTAATGGTCATTTAGCTTTTTAGTTAATTAACTTTTAAGCTTTATTTAGCTTTTCAACCACAATAGTGTTCTTTTCGTTTAACACTTTTCATTAAGGGGTAGCTTAAAGGAGGGCATTAGAATATTTAATTATATTTTAGTCAACTATATTTAGTTCTTTGTTTAATAGTTATTTAGCTTTATTTAGATTCACCTGACATCCATTTATCTTCAAGTGATCAAAAGACCTGCAGTGTCTTCTGGGATATATTTAGTTCCTTGTTTAATGGTCATTTAGCTTTTTAGTTAATTAGCTTTTCCACCACAACAGAGTGTTCTTTTCGTTTAACATTTTTCATTAAACGAAAAGAAAAGAAAAACATGAACTGCTGCCCAATATTAAGGGAGGGTATTAGAATATTTAATTAAGGGAGGGTATTAGAATATTAGAATATATAAGGTATTAGAATATTTAGTTATATTTTAGTCACCTATATTTAGTTCCTTGTTTAATGGTCATTTAGCTTTTTAGTTTATTAGCTTTTAAGCTTTATTTAACATTTAACTTTTTTTTTTTTAGTTAATTAGCTTTTAAGCTTTATTTAGCGTTTAGCTTTTTAGTAGTTCACTTTAAACGACTTATCTTTAGTAGTTCACTTTAATGGTATCAGATTCACTTTATTTAGCTTTATTTAGATTCACTTGACATCCATTTATCTTCAAGTGATCAAAAGACTTGCAGTGTCTGCTGGGATATATTTAGTTCCTTGTTTAATGGTTATTTAGCTTTTTAGTTAATTAGCTTTTAAGCTTTATTTAGCTTTTCCACCACAACAGAGTGTTCTTTTTCGTTTAACACTTATCATTTAATTTTAGTCACCTATATTTAATTATATTTTAGTCACCTATATTTAGTTCCTTGTTAAATATTCTAATGAAAAGTCACCTATATTTTAGTTCCTTGTTAAATATTCTAATTTTAGTCAACTATATTTAGTTCCTTGTTAAATATTATATTTTAGTCACCTATATTTAGTTCCTTGTTTAATGGTCATTTAGCTTTTCCATCGCAATAGAGTGTTCTTTTCGTTTAACATTTTTCATTAGAATATTTAGTTCCTTGTTTAATGGTCATTTAGTTCACTTTAATGGTATCAGATTCACTTTATTTAGCTTTATTTAGATTCACCTGACATCCATTTATCTTCAAGTGATCAAAAGACATGCAGTGTCTTCTGGGATATATTTAGTTCCTTGTTTAATGGTCATTTAGCTTTTTAGTTAATTAGCTTTTAAGCTTTATTTAGCTTTTCCACCGCAACAAAGTGTTCTTTTCGTTTAACACTTTTCATTTAATTTTAGTCACCTATATTTAATTCCTTGTTAAATATTCTAATGAAAAGTCACCTATATTTTAGTTCCTTGTTAAATATTTTAATTTCAGTCACCTATATTTAGTTACCTATGTACTGTTCATATGTGGGTGTGAGAAGTTACCTACAAGGCCTATTAGTACACATCCCCTAGGGGAAAGGACCCAGTAGTTGAGCATGTTCCAATTGTTGTGAGGGTTGTTGATACCTTTTGTTCCAAAAATTGAACAAATAAAACTTATTGTTTGAAACAAAAAATATCAATTTTTGTTAGGAAATGTACCAACAGTTGTTAGGAAATGTACCAATAGTTGTTAAGAAATGTACTAATATTGTAATAAGTAACCAATCAGGTGATGCCACATCGGCTGCACAACTATTGGGGTCTCTAATGCACGCCTATTGGTCTCACTTTTTTTTGGGGCTGTTTTGGACACCTTGGCAAAAAGCATGCTGATGTGGCATCATATTTGATGATGTGGCCCTGAAACCTTAGTTATAAGCAGGGGACTTGCCAAGTAAGCTGCTGTAAAAAAATCAGAGTGATTCGAAATTTCCAAGTAAGATTTTGAGAAACGTGAAGTTAGGGTGCACGACTACTGAATCCTTTCCCCTAATACATTATTTTTTAAGAATATATTTGATATAAAATCTTACAAGAAATAAAGTACTCACTTTATTCATTTTAAAAACAAATTCATTAAAATAAAATTATAGATTGTACAAATCTGCTACCATTAAATAGATTGTCTACATCCTTCCAGTACAAATCAAAATTATAGATTGTGAAAATTAAATAGATTATCTATGTCCTCTCAGTACAAATCAATACATTCATTATACTTGTACGGAATCCAAGGTGATTAATTATTTGTCCTAAATAAAAATACAAAACTAGACACTCATTACTGCTACGGTAATTTCTATCGTTTCGGGTGTAGAGTTTCAACTTTCACCGACAGTAACGAATTGAATGAGTTAGATGGGTGAATTGAATGGATGAGACCAATCGAGCAGAGAAGTCGGCTCTCTCTGCACTCATGTACGTGATTTAACACGTAACTATTGCAGGGACCTCACAAGTCGAGACATCCAGCTTTAAATCATCACCCAAATGTTTAACTTCTCTTACACTCAAGGCAAAAAGCTCCAGCGATATGAAGTTGCAGCTGCAGATCTTCTGTTTGATCTTCGCCACACTTTGGGTGGGATGCCTGTGCACTCATGGAAATGCAGGCAAGGCCTCTAAAGAAGGATGCTTCAAAACACTCTTTCAATTCGGAGCATCGCTCTTCGATACAGGAAATGCAGTCATTGCATTTCCACGACAGGCATTTCAGCCCACCAGGCTGCCTTATGGCTCCACTTTCCCTGGCTATCCAGCCAACCGATTTTCAGATGGAAAGCTCATCATCGATTATTTAGGTAATTACTATGCACAACCCATTCTTTTTTCTTATCATGCTTTTTTTGTTTTACAGTGTTGTGTGACTATGGGGTGTTTTCAGCGGATGCTTTCAAATTGGAACTGCTTCATCCTTATCTCGAGAGTGTGGGGCCCGAGACGACGAACAGAACGGTAAGAGACTACAGGAGAGGAGTGTGTTTCTCGGTGGCCATGGCAACTGCACTGTCTGTGGAAGAATTAAATTCCACAGGAATTGAGGGCAAAAAACTAGCGTTGAATCCTTTTACTTCTGATTCACAATTCGAGTGGTTTCAATATTTCAGGGAGCGCGCTTTGGAAAGCGGAACCAAGTCTAGAGGTATGTATGCAACTAATTAATGCTTTTGGTTTTGATTATCAATGTTTCATCATCAAGATGAAAGAATGTTCTGAATTAGAAAGATAGACTATTGCAGATCAATAGAAAAGGAAAGCACAGATGTAGTCGTCTAAAAAAGAAGAATACCCATTTTTGTTCGAAGCAGGAAATTTAAGCGCTGTTTTACCCAGTAAAGAGGCGATGGTAAACGCGCTTTATCTTCCAGGAGAGTTCGGCGTTAATGACTACCGCGTGGGTTTACTGTCTGGTCTAAGGGTTGCAGAGCTGAAGAAGAAAGTGCCTTCAGTCGTTCACAAGATCGTCACTCTAGTCAAGGTACTTTTAAAAAGAAATCTTCACAAATCTTTCATCAAGTTACCAATTAAGGAAGTTACGGCAAAGTCTAATGTGGCGTCAATTTTCATGCAGAAGCTCCATGGGACAGGTGCCAGGAATTTCCTGGTTGTTGGGGTCCCACCTCAGGGATGCAGCCCATTTTACTTGACAGTGTTGAGCGGAAGCAAAGACCGATATAACTGCCTGGTTGAGGTGAATGAAATCCATCGTCTACACGAGACAATGCTAAAAGTGGCACTGCGAGACCTGCGGGAACAGCTGAGGGACTCGAACATAATGTTTGCGGACTATTACAGGGCGTTCATGAGCGTGATCAAACATCCTTCAAAGCATGGTGGGTAGAAAACTGGTAATGCTTGAACTAGTTTTGATGGCTTGTGTTGATTGAAATTGGGTGAAAAACTAATAAAAAGATTTGGACAGGAATGAAAGTGAGAAATGTTGCCTGCTGTGGTGGGGGTGGAGAGTACAACTACAATCCTGCGGCTGTTTGTGGAACGAACTCTTCAAGGCGATGTTCAGAGCCGGAAAATCACATGTATTGGGATGATTTCCATCCAACTGATGCGCTCAACAAAATAATCGCTGCTAAATTTGCTTCCGGGAAATATGTTGAACCTCCAAACGTCTCGCTAGGCTGTTCCTGAGCACTAATAGTATATTTCTTAGATGTTTGTAATGGCAGGTCCCCTCTTCGTGGAAACAAAAGTGTTGTGTCGTGGAAACAAAAGCTGTGGCTTTAGATATCTCTATAATTATATGGCTCAGGGATGCTATCTTCTATGTTTTCTATGTCTCATAGGTTTCTCGATCTTATAGAACTGGGCTTATTATCGTACTAAATGTATTGAAGATAACGATGGGTACCGTTTCTATGTTAAAGCTTCTTTATAATATTATATGTAAAAATGGGAGAGGGCCCTTATTGTTGTTTAAATTATTTGTATCTTTGTGCTTTTATATTATATTTCTTAAAGTGGTTACAAAGCTTGGTCCATGGAATCATCCATACCAAATACGTATCTTTGCATTCATGGAAGGCATTTATTTCTTTTACTATTTATTTGTTTTTTCAAAAAAAAAATTAATACTAATATATTTGATATGTATTTTTAAAGAATAATGATCTTTATTAATCTAACGTTATATTTTCAAGCAAGAATTGAATTCTTAAAATATGGACTTAGAATAAAAACAATAAAATAAAGCTTTTTTTCAACAAATATTTTTACAACATAGAAAAAAATCACTCTTATCAAAAGTGGGATTTGAATGCTATATATAGTGAATAGCAAGACAAATACAATCAATGAGAGTTGCATCTCCAAACATTAAAAATAGGTGGAAGTTATATCAATTTAAAAGATGTAAAACAAATGGTTATGTAATCTTAATAAAAGACAATTAAATAAATAAGAGAGGTGGCACATACATCCCATCAAGAGGATAGTAAATTAACTATTAATGATAGGTGTAAGGAAGATGCTATTTACCTTCATAATAATCATTTATAATAATTTAAAAAAAAAGCTTAAATGAATGTGTGAAAAAAAACTTCAAATATAAAAGAAAATAAAAACTTACACTAGTGCTCCATTAAGGATAGCTTAGGTGGGTTAAAATATGGTATTTTGACATATAAATTTTGATGACAAACTCATGTACATAAAAATTCCACTCAAAAAGTAGGCTCCAAAGAAGTGAAAAGATCACCATCTTGCACCTCTAACAAACTTGTAAATGAAGAGTTTGGTTATGATGTTCATTCTTGGACTATTGTCTATGGAGCATGTAGACCTTGATGCATTTGGATTGTTGATTGATGGCTCAACACATTTTGAGAGATAGAGATAACACTTTTGGTGCAACAAAATAGGAAAAACATGTGGAATCAAACACTATAGGACCTCAATGGTAGCATCTATGGCGCCTTGATACTCAAACATTTGTAGAAGAAAGAGGAATAACATTTTTCTTCTTGCTCAACCAACATATAGGGACCAAAACCAAGTGAGAATCTATAGTGAAAAGTGTACTTGTGATCTCTAGAATTGCTCGCCTAATCATAATGAATGCACCCAACCAAGTTAATATTAATGTCTACTACATAATGAATCCCATAACTATGGTTTTCAATGTAATGGATGATCTACTTAGTTGCCATCTATTGTAGTTCATAGGATCTTACATAAATCCAAGAAAATCTGAAATGTTAGGCCTAGTATGAATGTAATAAACAAAGCTACTAAAAAATTGTTTATGAAAAGTGGTATTAACCATTAATAAATAACATTTTATCTCAATTTTAATTGTAGAAAGATGTGAGTTGAAGCAACTTTTTTACGCCAAAGGCGTCTCTTATATGAGATGCACCGACTGGTTTTCAAAATCAAAGGTTCAGAATTCAGTAAAAGTACTCTTGCAAGACGACTCAAGGTGTTTCATCCATTGATTTTTTCCCTCCACATTGGTTCATTGCCAGTCCTTTTCCATGCAGTTTAGTACACAAATACGATCGTGATTGACTAACCTGTCACTAACACATTGTAGAAAGGTCTGTTTTGGAGCTAGAATAGCTTCAGCTCTCCAATACACCATAATGATCTCATCAAAATTTCACCATTTGGTTTTCTCCGTCGTGGTGGCCAGTTTCACCATGCATAATGCGCATCATATCCGTTCAATCTAGCAAATTGTACTTTAGTTGGGTTTCGTAATATTTTATTTTTCCATTTTTGCTGGTACCGTTGACAGCATGTAGCATTCAATACTTCGAGAGATGCACCATCAATCCGCGTTAAATCCACCTCAACCCATCTTTTGCCATTGCTTTTTAATTTTTCCTTGTTTTCCCATGTAGGGGAAAGGATCCAATAGTTGTGCACCCTAACTTTGTGCTTCTCAAAATCCTACTTGGAAATTTCAAATCACTCCAATTTTTTTACAACAGCTTACTTGGCAAGTCCCCTGCTTATAACTAAGGTTTCAGGGCCACATCATCAAATATGATGCCACATCAACATGCTTTTTGCCAAGGTGTACAAAATAGCCCCCCCAAAAAGTGAGACCAATAGGCGTGCAAAAGAGACCCCAATAGTTGTGCAGCTGATATGGCATCACATGACTAGTTACTTTTTACAATATTAGTACATTTCTTAACAACTATTGGTACATTTCCTAACAAGTGTTGGTACATTTCCTAACAAAAATTGATATTTTTTGTTTCAAACAATAGGTTTTATTTGTTCAATTTTTGGAACAAAAGGTATCAACAACCCTCACAACAATTGGTACATGCTCAACTACTGGGTCCTTTCCTCTAGGCGAGTTTAATTTAAAAGATGAAAAAAACAATTTGATCTTCGTATGAGGGTGGACCCACGTATATAGGGTGTACTTTTTTTCTTAAAAATTGGGTTAATATCACAACTTTTTAAAAGATTACGTAAGTATTTTGTTATTAATAGTTTGTCTTATTTTTGGATAGTTGATTAGGCATTGAAAAGATATTAAATAGATTTATTTATTTTTTTAATTTTTTAAAAATATGATTAAATTGGGTTAATATCACAACTTTTTGAAAGATTACGTAAGTATTTTGTTATTAATAGTTTACCTTATTTTTGGATAGTTGATTAGGCATTGAAAAGATATTAAATAGATTTATTTATTTTTTTAATTTTTGAAAAATATGATCCCTGATGGATCTTTCAAGTTGACAGGCTGTAATTTTTAATTATTTATTTTAAAATAAATTCTTCCTGTTTATTAAATGATCTTTCAGAGAGAGACAAAAGTTGCAGAAAGGTTGTGTCTTTTGTTTTTGTTTGTATTTTTCCAGATATAGGTAAACAATGAATAACAACAACAACAAATATGAAATAGGATGGAAAATAATGTGCAATAATATAATATTCAGCCAATCTAGAATAGCTACAAATCGTACCAGGCAAAATACATAAATGATATGCCAGCAAAGTATCTACCAACCAAAACAATGTTGCCGGCTGCAAGAAAGACTATCCATGCACAATGAAAAGAGATGGCTGATGAATACCAATCAGCAACCCACGTGCCAACTGGAAGGAGGTCGTACGACTGCTGCAGTCACATCCAGGCAGCCAAGGAACTCCCACGTGACAAGCAATATACCCAATGTCCAAAGCCAAAGCTCTTCCAATGCTGAACTTGCACTCCAATCAAAGTCTGAAACCAAATGAAGTTGCTGAAACCTTCTATTGGGGTTTGCATCCCAATATCCAAGCCCTGGGGTTTGCGTCCCAATTCTCCAGAAATCGCTCCTCAGAGCAAATTCACAAATGCCAAGTTTGAAGATGTAAAAAGATAGTAAAATAATGAGCCAACATCTCCTTTTATCTCCCTCTCAAAGCTACTCGAACCCTAAAGGGAGAATATGCTTTTACCTTTATTAAATAATGGCATGTTCTTAATTAAAAGGCCTCTATGTATAGGAAAAAAACCCCTTTCATCAAATAACAAAACTCAAGGTGCCAGAAGGTCTCCGAATGATGAAAATAAGTTATAATAATTCAAGACCTTTCCAACGAGCTATAACACATATGCCCGCCTGACCAGAAGAAGCCAAAATCCCCTTATTACTCCAATTAGCTATATAAATAGCTTTATTTAATTAATAAGATGCTAACTTAGGAAATATTAAAAATATATCCCAAATAGCCGTATAATGCTCATCTGACTCCACAAGTCTGAAACAGAGCCTGCCACCTGTCTGTGATTGTTGTCGGAAATCATGGATCCTCGAGCAATCTTGTCCCTAAAATCTAGGGATGCTTCTAGAAGCTAGGAAACATACCCAAATCTCCTGAAACTGAACCCAAGGAATAGTCTCATGGTAACCCAACCCTGGGTACTGTCAAATCCTCCTAAATAGTAGGAATAGCCTCCACAAAAGAAGGAAATGCCTCCTAAAATTAAGGAACTGCTCCAAACTGGTCCACTACTGCCAGAATACCAAATCCCAAACACTGAATATCCTCTCCGAGTCTCTATCCACCACTGTCAACCTACAAGACCCTAAAATAAGCTGACTCACATGTCTTTGTTAGACATAGCTAAAGAGGGGACATGACAGGGAAATGTACCAATAGTTGTTAAGAAATGTACTAATATTGTAAAAAGTAACCAGTCAGGTGATGCCATATCAGCTGCACAACTATTGGGGTCTCTTTTGCACGCCTATTGGTCTCACTTTTTTTGGGGGCTGTTTTGTACACCTTGGCAAAAAGCATGCTGATGTGGCCCTGAAACCTTAGTTATAAGCAGGGGACTTGCCAAGTAAGATGCTGTAAAAAAATTGGAGTGATTTGAAATTTCCAAGTAGGATTTTGAGAAGCGCGAAGTTAGGGTGCACAACTACTGGATCCTTTCCCCTACATGGGAAAACAAGGAAAAATTAAAAAGCAATGGCAAAAGATGGGTTGAGGTGGATTTAACGCGGATTGATGGTGCATCTCTCGAAGTATTGAATGCTACATGCTGTCAACGGTACCAGCAAAAATGGAAAAATAAAATATTACGAAACCCAACTAAAGTACAATTTGCTAGATTGAACGGATATGATGCGCATTATGCATGGTGAAACTGGCCACCACGACAGAGAAAATAGAATTGATTATATAAAATAGAAAATAGAAACTAAATAATAGAGATAGTTATTATATATAATAAATATACCATTCTATACGATTATTACGTGTGTACCTCCTTCCCTCTCTTTTCCCCTCCCCTCCTATCCTTTTTAGTGTGTCTTGGTCTGCAACTTACCATTTCGCCTCCTTATGCATTCTCATACATTGATGCAAAAATTCTCACACGATTGAATCCAAAAATTGCAAACTATGAACATAATAGATTGTGGAAATCTGATGTCATTAATTAATAATATATTTAAATTTTAATAGTATATAAAAAATATAATAAATAATATTATAATTAATAATAATACAGAATCATAAAATATTTTATAATAAAATATATTTATAATTAAATAATAAATAGTTATACATATCAAATATCTAATACATTTAGTATTTCTCTTAGTCCACATTAAAACATGGATAATATTAAAAAATATTCAAATCCATGTTATTGATACATTAGAAGTAGGCCAACAATCTTAATATTTGTAAACATGGATAAAAGTTAAATGGGATAAACAATCAATAACCTACAACTTACATCAAGTTCTTTAGATTTTTAAATATAGATCACAATAAAATGTAACCCATAATTGGGATATGAAAATTCACTTAACATACTTAAAATTTGTAATTGTAGACCATAATCAAATATTAAAGGTTTGTTGACCTGAAATATGGTCAAATATACTCATCATCAATACAATACAACTTTTATCACATTCACAAGTTTTTAAACTTGTATTAGAGATAGATTGGCACCATACACTATGCTCCAAGTAAGTTTGGATCTTATG
Organism: Cryptomeria japonica; assembly: GCF_030272615.1. Classification (NCBI taxonomy): domain Eukaryota; kingdom Viridiplantae; phylum Streptophyta; class Pinopsida; order Cupressales; family Cupressaceae; genus Cryptomeria; species Cryptomeria japonica. Next base: position 208,472,249 of record NC_081406.1, on the reverse strand, counting down.
ATAAAATATACTCCAAATTTGATACACTACAAATTTTCATACATTCCTAAGATTTGTAAGCACGTCTCACAATTAAATGTAACCCATAATTGGTATAAAAACTTACCCCGCATTTTCAATATTTAAAAATATACATTGCATGCAAATTGGTACCATACAATATATGCTCACATTCTTCAAAGTTACATAGTTTACAATCAAATCTAATCGCACAATGGATTCAATAAGAGATCCTATTAATTCCATTAGCCATTCCAAACATATTTTTAAATATTTTTAGCCATGAATTACACACATTAAACAAGACAAGGGGAAAAAGAACAACATGATATTTGATTTCCATAAGAATTGTTTACTTCTAGTCATTAGATGAAGGAGATTTAATAGGAAGGAAAAGGCTTTCTTCTTTTCAGTTTAATATATTATAGTTATCTCAATATCTTATAAAATGATATTACATTAATATTATAGTGTAATAACTCCTATTATCAAATCATGAATATACTTATAACATATTATTTTATACATACAATAACTCACTTTTCTCTATACATATCCCTCTCTATATCTCTCTCTATCTCTCTTTAGAGCTATCTCTTTATTAATAGTCTATGCCACCTTCTTTGTCTCACTCTTCCCCCCTCTATCTCTAACTCCCTATCTTTCCCTCCCCATCTCTATCTATATCTCATTATCACCCTCCCTCTCTCATTCACTCCATCTTTCCCTCCATCTTTCCTATTCTATATCTTTGTCTCTTTATTTATACTACTCGTCATTATATCTCTTTCTTACCTCCCTCTCTATGTCTCTCTCCCTCTGTCTCTTTATTTATACTACTCGTCATTATATCTCTTTCTTACCTCCCTCTCTATGTCTCTCTCCCTCTCTCCCTCCTTATCCCCAGGTATATGTCTCTTTATCTTCACCTAAATCCTTCCCCCTCTATCTTTGTCTCCCTCTCTCTCCCTCCCACTTTCTATCTATATCTCATTATATCTACCTCTCACTTATTCACTCCATCATTTTTCATCTCTATATCAATCAAACATTTTTCATATCTTATTATCTTTATCTCTCCCTCTACCTCTCTATTTCTCTCTATTTATCCTTTATCTTCTCCCCCTTTATTTTCATCTCTCTCTCTCTCTCTCTCTATATATATATATATATATATAGCTCTCCCATCTTCATATATCCTCTCCTATCTCTCTTGAACTCTCCCTCTCCTTCTCCATATTCATATCTATATCTATCTTTATCTTCCTCTGTACCTTTTCCCTCTACCTCTATATCCCCCTCTCCCTATTGCAAATATAACATGATCCTCTTGGTAATGAAATATACTTTTCTTTGTGATTCAAAGGTTTTGTTGTAATTGTTTTTTTATCCTTGTAAGTAGATGCATAGTTGATTTGAAGTTATCACTTCTCCATTGAGACCTTTGTTACATAAACAACATTTGCTAAATAGAGCCTACCAATTGACCACATTTACAACAAATTTGAATGCAAGAAATAAAACAAAATTATTCTTAATTTACCTTCCACACCTTTTCGGCGTACCCATTGCACACCAAGATGCAATTGCTAGTAGGTAGCTATGTGGAAACATGAAATAAAATCAAGTGTTTAGCTATGATACATTATAAAAATTAATTTTCTCATTAGTATGTCTTATAGATATTAACTTAATATGAATATCAATATATATTTTATTAGCTCACCGAAAAATTAACGCATGATTAAATTGATTGTAAACAACCAATCCCAAATCGCTTTCTTTTCAGTATTTCCCCTTTATCTTATATGCACCTTTGGAACCTACATATATTTTACCGCAAATGTTGCATGCCAATATTTTTTGCTCTGCCTATTGGGGTTGCAGGGTTTGCAGAGGCCTGCTCGATTTCCAACTACAGAGAATGCACACCTCCTAGGATCTTTAGCAGTTACACGTTGAACAAGGTTGTATTGCAGAAGGCTGCAGGTGGTAGGTGGCATTTGCAAAGCCGTTCTCATGTGTTGTCTCTGCTAAAACATATTGCGTACATGTAGGGAGCTCAAAAAGATTTTGTAACTATGACCTAACAAAATTATTACAGTGATTGCTGGCATTGAGGGTATGTGGCTCTACCGTTAGATTTCCCTTGCATGTATAGATTGTTGCCTCATGCATGCTCTCTAGTTCATGTGCCTTGTCTATACTTGAACGTTTTTACACAAACCATATAAAAAGTTCATGTACAACATACAAACAATCCATCTACAATAGCATTTCAAGAATGAGCAGGGAGAATTTGTTCAAAATAATCTTCGATTCTTTGTAAATTAAACAACAGTTAGAGGCTTCCACAAGCTTCCCTTCTGAATTTGATGACATCGATGGTCTTCCAGGGGTAAATTTGTTAGGTCCCAGAGACAATTGAGAGGGGGGGGGGGGGGTGAATCAGTTGTCTAATAAATTCAAACCAAAAACTTATTAACCAACTTAATGCTTAATACCGGTAAACCAGTTAAGTATGCCGGTAGACAATGTTAACAGTAAATTGCCATACCGGTAAGAATTAATGCATGAAACATAAACACAAAGTCATCCACAACACATGACACCAATATTTGTACGTGGAAACCTTGTAAGGGGAAAAACCACGGTGGGAAACCTTACCCACAATCAGATGATACTACTGCAGATAGTAAGTGTACAAAGAGGGGTCTGCACATGCAGAAAGGCCAACAGCCTAGAGCTCACTGCTCAATCACAAATGGGAGTCACACTGACTACAATTGGATGGTTATATCCAATAAGAATGTACTGTAGAAAATCGCATCTTCATATGCTGAATTCAGTACCGGTGTAATGCTGATATGCTTCTACAAAAACCTAACTTCACCTTCAGATGATGTCTTCATGTATGCCTCTGCTTGATCTCGCATATACCTTCACTCAAATCTTTTTCGCATTCCACACTTGATCTTACAAATAAGATCTTACATTTATACCATACCCTAAGACCAATTTTAGTAGGTCGGCTCTACAAGATATTACAATAAAACATTTTACAAATAATATAATATCCGATGCAATAATCGATAAAACATGTCGGCTTAATGCATTTATAACAATAATAAATCATCTCCATAGCATGCCATGCTGATCTGGAAAATATAGACCTGCCGGTGTAACCTTAGATAACCTGGACCTATTTGCCGGTAAAAGCAAATATGCAAATAAGAATATATCAATGATTAGTACTTCAAAATTGTATATGGTGAAAATGGATAGCAATAAACAACAATATTGAAAGACTAAAATGGATTCAACCACCAAACCCTAGCCTAACAATGAACAAAGATCCACCATAACATATGAAGATAACCTAAGACAATGCAAAACAACTCAAAATCACAAAGATTATACCATCACATGTCCACTAGGGTTTTGATCTCCATTCTTCCTATCTCCATTGATCTTGTTTGATATACTTGCTCTCAGATTTTTGTATGCACAAGAGCTCAATAAAGAACAGAATGTGGTTGCAAGTGGTATTGTAGTGTAGCCAAGTCCTCCAAAATCAGTCATTAGGGTTTGTCAATGAAGAAAGCATCTCCTTAAATAGAAGACACAATAAGAAATGGAGGGTTAAGATTGAGAGGTGTAAAAAGAGAGGTCGGCTAGGATTGAAGGGTAGGTATAAGAAATACCAAAATAATGAAAGAGGTAGGTAGTGTAGGAATTAAGAGATGAATGACATGTGTCATGTGTAGAAAAGATAATGAATTAATTAAATAAATAAATATTTATTTAATTAATAGAAGAAGTAGGACAATTAAATAAATAAAATATTTATTTAATTTAAGAAAGGGATAATTTAAATAAATAAATGTATTTATTTAAATGAGAAATAAGGCTAGAAGAGGATAAATGAATTAATTAAATAAATAAAGATTTATTTAATTAATAGAAGAATTAGGCTTAGATAATTAAATAAATAAAATATTTATTTAATTAAACATGACAATTTTGGGTGTCTACATTTTGCCCCTCTTTGAGACAATGCGGCTTGTCGCGTTGTTTCAAAGAAAAATAAGATGAACTGATACAAAGTTGCCCCAGAATGGGAATGATATGCCCCCTCGAGAGATTGGATGAAAATGTCTGAAAAGATTGCAGACAATCTCTCGATAAGAAAGATGGGATAGAATGGGTTGAGCGAATAGAGTGACAAAGTCACGGGATAAGGAAGAAGACTGACGCGGGAAAATGCAGGCGAGGGCTAGGCTAGGCTATAAGATAGGCCACGAGCAAAAGACATCCTCATTGTCATCCACACCCATAGAAGATCACAGTGCAGAGCGAGAAAAGAGCAGCAGCAGTCAGCAGCGATGGCATTCATTCATAGATTCGATCGTGTCCGCCGATTCCAGCGACCAGCTGATGCAGGAGAGCCGGTAAGTACCCGAAAACCTCCTCGTACTTTCACGCATTTCGAGTTTTGTCATAAATGCATGTTTAGGAGCAATAAATGCGCTAGAAATAGGATAGTTTAAAAGTGCAAAAATGCGCAACCGCGTCTGTGTCAGCGCCAGGCGCGTCTGTGTCCAACAGGCGCGTCTGTGTCGGGTCCAGGCGCGTCTGTGCCTGGAACCGCGTTTGTGTTGATTGCGGACGCGTTTGTGAAATGTAGCAGCGTCTGTGATTTTTAGGAGCGTTTATGCCATGTAGGGACGTCTGTGTTCCCTGGTCGCGTTTGTGTCTGGCATATGCACGTTTGTGTTCAGAAAACGCGTCTGTGTTGCAGAGGCGCGTTTATGCAGTCTATAAGCGCGTTTAGGAGTTAAAAGCGCGTTTGTGTGGTAAAAGTGCGTTTGTGTGTTTAAATGCATGGTTCTAGTCTTTTAGGTCAAATCGGCAGTTCTGTGATGAACATACGTTGTCGATTGGATAAGCTGCTGAGAGGATACACTCAAGCAGGTCCTCTAGGAAGATTAGGATAGATCAAGGCACTTTGTGATGAACAGGGAGCACCAGGATAGGCAGCACTTTGTGATGAACAGGGAGTGCGAATGTGAGTGACACTTTGTGATGAACAGGGAATGTCACACACGTAGTACTTTGTGATGAACAGGGAGCACTACTAGGATAAATAGCAACACTTTGTGATGAACAGTGAGTGTCACTAGGGTAGATAACCATATGCATTTAGGTAGCAAGTAGCATTTTGTGATAAACAGTGAATGCCATGATAACTGACAAGATTGATTGTGTGACTGCAGGAGTATTTGCCGATGTTGGAGTCACGGGAGAGATTCCCGTCGACTCAGAGACTGCGACCAGAGTTGTCGATTCAGGACATGATTTCCATTGAGGAGATGGGTCTCACACATATGCTCTATGTGCCTGAGTTTCGGGCAAACATGGGGTTTGCTGACTGCGTTGGCTGAGAGATGGCACTCTGAGACGTGCACGTTTCACCTGCCGATGGGTGAGATGACAGTGACATTGGAGGATGTGTACAGGATACTACATGTCCCTATTGATGGAGAGTTGATTCCCTATGACCGTGACGGTGACAGGGAGGCATTGAGACGGGTGTTTCAGGATCCCGGTTTGGAGATGCGAGCAGGTCATGTAGCCTGGGATACCATGACTGCCACAGGGTTAACATTGCCGGCAGTTGTTGGGGGAGTGATCAGTGAGTTCCTCTGTATCAGTTTTGTACCATTTTGTATAATGATGTAGACACCTGCGGGTGATTGTAGCCATATGATTTTGACATCATTGTATCATGACACTTTATAATTATATATGAGATGATTCATCTTTGTGGCAGCTATATGCATGTGTACCTATGTGATGAGATGTTCTTATGTGATGCTTATGATATGGATGCAAATATGTATATGATGCAATGCAATATTTTTGTTCTTTTATGATTCTATATGTGTATGCATGATGCAAATGTGAATGTAAGTAATGCAAATGAATATGATAATGCAAATGTAAATTGTGCTAACAAGTGTTGTATGCAGGATGTGATGCAGTTGTGATATCTATATGTATGTATGAAATGCTTATATGTGGTAATGCAGGTGCAGCTACATGAAATGTAAATGTTTTTGGTGTGTCATTATACTCAGTCATGTGATAGCAGGCTACGCGGACTCGAGAAGGACGATGAAAGTCAATCAAGAAAGGGGGATGGAAGACAGAAGATATGAACGTGAAAGAGCTTCTTGTGCGTTATCATCATTGAGCTTTATTATGGCAAGTAGGTTATGACAATCAAGGCATATGTTCGACCCAGAAAGTCATTGTACCTGTTTGCATGGAGATAAGACAGTCACAAACAAGGAATGCCCCAGTTTACACTAGACTCACAGTGTCCTCATATCCTTGGACCAGTCATAGCATTACTAAGAGACAATCCACAGACAGCAAATGCAAATAGGTGACGATACCCCATCCTCGCCTTTCTAGTCAAAGACATCCTGGAGATAGAATCTCTAGTCAAAGACATCCTGGAAAAGCTAAAAGACATGTCACCAAAAGATAAAATCAAAAGAAAACCAAGACTCGATACCAACATCCACTGTAGTCCTCAAGTTTAGTGTCTCTTGTCACTTGTTTAAGTCTTATTCGATTGTGGTCACAATGTTCACTTTCACAAAAAGGATAGATAGCACTGAACCATATGTTGTCTGAGTCTGTTGAAAGATTTGATTTTGTTGAAGCTCATTGTTGCTACTGTGTCTCATCTGAAACTGACTAAATCCATGAAACTGATACTTTATTGCGGAGAAGATGAAACTTTATTGCGGATCTTCGATGCAAATGTTGCTTTATTGCGGATTGTGCGCGGATAGACTTGAAGGAAGCTGGAAGAAACTGTACTCCTCGAAACATGTGATGTTCTCAGTTCCACACCCATTACTAGACGTAGGAATTGGCCGTAGTCACAGATAGGATCTGATTTATTATGGATGGAAAAGGGAGTGAAAGGGGAGGGTTATGGATGGCTAACCAATCTTAGGTAGATCAATAACAAGCCATGATGGGAATGGGCAAGTTTATTGTGAACGAATAGGTTGTGAGTGTGTGCAAAGTGAAAGGATGAAAGTGAATCCTGAAGGAGGGAGGAGCAAAGTCCCTACGCATGGCGCTGGTGACCCAGTTTTCACCATGGTACTTGCCCAGGGCGCCACCGAAGTGGTTTTCACCGTTGGACGAAATTATTTCTCTTTACTTTTTTTCAATTTTTCAATTTTTTTGTGTCACAAGGCGCCTGTTTGCCAGGTTTTCACCAAGTAACGATTTTTTTGTTTTATAATGTTTTTTGTATTTTTGAATTAGGATATTCCAAAGAGCTTATGTGTAGAACCTGCGAAGGTGCATGCTGTTGATAGGATCCTCCAAGGGTTCACCTTCTGTAGTTGAGAGCTGATATGCCCCAGATCCATATACTGTTGTGATGATGTAAGGACCAAGCCAGTTGTGTTCAAATTTGCCCTTCTTTTCTCTATCTTGCTGATTCTTGGGGTTCTCTCTGAGGACTAAGTCACCTACCTCAAATGTGCGAGGCTTGACCTTGTGATTGTAACTGCGACTCATTCTTTGTTGGTAAGCCTTGAGATGATTAAAAGCAGTGTGTCGTCGTTCCGCCAGCAGTTCTAGTTCTTGTAAGCGAGAGACCCTGTAGTCTTCGTCGTTGATTATGTTTCTTAAAGAGACCCGTAAAGAAGGTAACTCGACCTCAATAGGCAAGATGGCTTCAGCGCCGTAGACAAGTGAGTAGGGTGTAGCTCCTGTAGGTGTGCGGACACTGGTACGATAGGCCCAAAGTGCGGGATTGAGTTGGACATGCCAGTTACGGCCAGCGTCGTCGACTGTCTTTTTAAGGATTTTGAGAATTGTTTTGTTAGACGCCTCAGCTTGGCCATTACCTTGGGGGTAGTATGGTGTGGAGAAACGATGAAAGATATGGAAGCGCTCACAGAGTTCACGAACATCCTGGTTCTTGAAAGGACGCCCGTTGTCAGTGATAATGGAAGTAGGAATCCCGTATCGGCAAATGATGTAGTTCAGGATGAAAGTAGCGATTTGTTTCCCAGTAACTTGCGTGAGAGGCACGGCTTCAATCCACTTTGTGAAATACTCTGTGGCTGTGATAATGAATTTATGTCCATTGGAAGAAGGAGGGTGAATCTTGCCTATGAGATCGAGTCCCCACTGACAAAAGGGCCAAGGAGATGCAAGTGGCTGTAATTCCTGTGCTGGTGCATGTATGAGGTCTCCATGAATTTGACACTGCTTACACTTCTTGACAAACTGATATGCATCTTTTTCCATAGTAGGCCAGTAGTATCCAGTCCTGATGAGTTTCTTAGCCAAGGTAGGACCACTAGTATGCGGACCACATATCCCTTCGTGTACTTCTCGTAACGCAATCTGAGCTTCGTCACTCTCTAAACATCTAAGGAGGGTGCCATCTAGACCTCGTCGGTATAGGATATCAGCTAGGATAACGTATCGGGAGGATTGGCGGATGAAAGTGCGTCGTTGGTTGTTCGATAGATCGGGAGGTAAGATGTTGTCGCGAAGGTATGTGAATATGGAACCATATAACTGGGATTCAGGACCAACAACACATATCATTTCCGTAGGAGTGATCTCATATGATGGAATCAGCAGGTTGTCAACCAGGAACTCATAGCAAGTCTCATTTTGCGGCAGATCAATGAGCGAAGCAATTGTAGCCATGGCATCAGCAGCACGATTCTGTTCTCTTGGTATCTGCTCAAACTCTATCTTTGCAAAGTGCTGTTTCAGATTATCTACCAGTTGTTTGTAAGGCATTAGCTTTTCATCTTTTGTTTGATAATCATCAGTTGCTTGACGGATGACAAGTTGAGAATCGCCAAAAACACGAAGTTCCTGGATCTTCCACTGAACTGCAATTCTTAGCCCCGTTGTTAATGCCTCGTATTCCGCTATATTGTTGGTGCAAGGAAATGATAAGCGGTATGACTTTGGTATAGAATCACCTTGGGGAGTTATAAAGAGTATACCCGCTCCTGCCCCGTGCTGTGTGTATGAGCCATCAAAGTATAGTTGCCATGGCTTTGCAGGTGATATTGTTAGAATAGACTCATCTGGAAATTCTGACTGTAGAGGCACATCATCTATCATGGGAGCATCTGCCAGTTGATCTGCGATGGCTTGTCCTTTGATTGCTTTTCTGTCCACGTATTCAATGTCGAATTCACTCAAAATCATTACCCACTTGGCCAGCCGCCCAGTAAGTGTAGCTTTGTTGAGAAGATATTTTAGTGGATCAATTCTGGCAATCAGCTTAGTCTTGTGAGTGAGCATATAATGTCGTAATTTTTGTGAAGCGAAGACCACAGCGAGACATGCACGCTCAATTGGTGTGTAGTTTAGCTCATATCCCACCAATGTGCGACTGATATAGTAGACTGCTTTTTCCTTGCCGTCAGGTATTTGCTGTGCTAGGAGTGCCCCTAGTGCTGTCGGAGTAGCTGATATGTAAAGTAGCAATGGTTGATCTTGAATTGGTGGCATCAAAACTGGCGGGTTCAAAAGATAGTCTTTGAGTGCCTGAAAAGCCTGTTGACAGTTCTCATCCCATTTGAACTTGATGTTTTTGTGTAGCAGGTGCTAGAAAGGATTACACTTATCTGCAAGTTGTGCTATGAATCTTCGTATGGACTGGAGTCTCCCTTGTAAAGATCGAAGTTGACTGATATTCTTGGGTGGCGGCATGTCCAAGATAGCCTTGACCTTCGCTGGATCAGCTTCTATTCCTCTTTTAGACACAATGAATCCTAGGAGCTTCCCGGAGGTTACTCCAAAGACACATTTCTTTGGGTTTAATCTTACCTTGTATTTTTCCAGCCTATCAAAAGCAACTGAAAGTATGTCCAAGTGTGTATTTCTGTCTATTGATTTAACCAAAAGGTCGTCAACATAATCTTCCACCGTTATATGCATGAGATCATGGAAGATAGTAGTCATAGCTCGTTGATACGTGGCACCTGCATTTTTCAGCCCAAAGGGCATGACATTCCAGCAGAAGGTTCCCCATGGACAAGTGAATGATGTTTTATGTTGATCTTCAGGTGCAATCCTGATCTGATTATATCCAGAGAATCCGTCCATTAAAGATAACATCTCATGTCCTGCTGTGAGATCAACAATTAAATCAATGTTTGGTAATGGGAAATCATCCTTCGGACAAGCCTTGTTGATATCCCTAAAGTCTGTACATATTCGGATGCTGCGATCTGGTTTGCTAACAGGTACTAAATTGGAAATCCATTCAGGATAATCAATTGGGCGTATGAATCCGACATCTAGTAATTTCTCCAGTTCTGCCTTGACTAGCAATGCCACCTGTGGATGCATTTTCCTCAATTTCTGTTTTACTGGTTTTGCCCCCGGTTTGACTGTTAAATGATGCATTACTAAATCAGGGTCTAGTCCAGGCATATCAGCATAAGACCATGCGAAGTTGACTTGTCGTTCCTTAAAGAAGCTTATGAATTTTGCTCTCTCGGTCTCTGTCAATGATTGAGCCAAAAATATGTTGTGTGGAACCTCTGCTATACCAATGTTTGTTTTTATAGTCTCCTCTACCAGCATGGATGATTTTTCCTCGTATGATGCTGGGAGAATGTCAAGCCTTCCATCTTCGGGCGCCTCAGAGAGGTTTTCACCCTCAGATACGTCCTTTCTTTTTACTTTTTTAGAGTCAGATAGCGCCACAGTGTGGTTTTCGCCATAAGACCCTTGTTTTGTTTTTACTTTCACATTTTTGCGACTAGAAGGCCCGACACCCTCACCAAAGTATGCCATGTTATTAAGCTCTATGGCGTATCCTGCTTTATGGTCTCCAAGAGGAAGATCATCGCGAATGCTAAGATAATCAACAATAGCTTCGTCATTTTGAAATGTATCAAGCTGTAGTGGTCCATCCTGATCCCAGTCAATGAGTTGGGGGTGAACGAGGGGAAGGTCTTTAGTGTTTTTAGAGTCCGCAAGGCTAATAGTGAAGATGTGGTTATATTCAGGTATGTCAAGATAGTCATCGAGGTCGTCAATGGCACTTTCCTCATCAGTTTCGATCGTGAGTGAGCCCAAATTATCATCACTAGTAGCACCCTCAGGGATAGGTGTCCTCATCCTATGTGATCCTGACCTAGGGCCTTGAAACGAAGCTTGTGCGGGATCCTTATGGGTCGGTTCTTGACCGACTCTGAATTTCTTGTAAAACTCCTCCTCCTCTGTAGGTTCATCTGGCTCTCTAAATGTCTCATTGAGCTCATAGTCGCTGGAGGATTTGTCTGAACCCCATTCCCACTCATTGGAGTCTGTGGAATAATTATCTTCTTGTTGAACTTCAGCCACTTTGACTCGCCATATTTGTTTTGTTCTCTTATTTTGAATCTTGGGATTTAGAAAACCAAGCCCCTTAGAGCGTTCCCTTCTTGTAGTTAGCTCAGGTTGTAAAGGCTCCACGACACCTTCTTTGCGTAGTCCGAGAGGGCTCTTTCCATCATACCCGAATCTCTGCAGAATTTTGAAACCTTTGCCATAGTTCTCATAGGGTATTATAATTTGATCATGTGTATCATCTTCAGCGTCCTTGTATAGCATTTTATATAAATTTTCTTCCTCTAGTTCGCCCCATTTTTGAAAGACAGTAGGATCCCATTTGAGTAGCATGATGGAGATTTGCTTATTAGGATGTGGCCTCCCGTATTCCTTAGGGGAGTTCATGACTTGTCGTAAGAACATTGTTTGATTCAGAGTGTATTCTCCCATGCCTTTGTCTTGAAACTTGGCTCTAAGTTCACCTTGTTTGGATGTCGAGGGCTTTAATGACTCAAGATCAATATATGCTGAAGAAGGAGTAGCCTCACGATTGCTAGGAATGATAGTCTCAGTATGTGATCTCAAGTTATTGCAATATATGAATGGATTTGGATCACCATTGACCGTTACCTCGACTCCATTATGAGGAAATTTTATGCACTGATGATATGTTGATGGGACCGCTCTCATTTCATGAATCCACGGACGTCCTAGCAATATGTTATACGTGAGGTCTAGATCCAGGACTTGACAAATCACGTCCTTTGTGACTGGCCCTATTCTTAGTGGTAAGATGACCGTGCCCTTGGACGAACGCTCTTCATCATCATAAGCCTTAATGGTGATTTGGTTTGTAGCATTCACAGCTTTGTCAGAATATCCCAATTGTCTGATGGTGCTCAATGTACAAATATTAAGACCTGCTCCTCCATCTATCAGGACTCGTTTTATTCGGTGTTTATGTATGAAGGCTTCAATATGTAGAGGTGCATTATGAGGCTGACTTATGGAGGCGTCATCGGCTTCTGTGAATGTGAGGGAGTGTGGAACGGATAAGTATCCCACCATGGCTTGAAACTGGTCCACGTTTAGATCAGTAGGGACAACAGTATCTCTCAAGGTTTTGTCAAGGACAGCTTTATGTGCAGGGGATATACGTAAGAGCTCAAGAATAGAGATGAGCGCAGGTGTCTTCCCTAGTTGCTCTACAAGATCGTACTCAGGCTTGGTAGATAAAGGATTGGTATTCTTAGTAGAGGCACCTGGAAATGTGATCTTACCTCGACGGGTTGTAACATGACATTCAGAGGTAGATGCGGACGAAGATCCCACACCCTTTAGGACAATTTTAGGTCGCTGAGGAGGATTCTCAGGATTTTTATTTTTGATAGTAATGGTAGAGATATGATTGTCCATTGAGATGTGATTGATGGTAGAATCATAATTGTAAGATGCTCTAGTGTAATTGGCTTGATCATCTGTGACTTTGCCTTTTCCTCTGTCATGTTTTGGGAATGGTTCCTTAAACACCTCATGCTCTTGGTTAGATGAATGTCCCTCAATCTCAATATCTCCTCTGTCAATGAGATCTTGTACAATGTTTTTCAATCGATGGCAATTACTTGTCTTATGACCCTTGCTCTTATGAAATTCGCAAAATTCATCATCATTCCACCAATTCGGTTTTACCTTTGGTTCATATGGAGGAAAATCTGGGACTGTGATCACTTTGTTTGCTACAAGCTTTTTGAATACTGATTCAAGTGGTTCTCCCAATGGAGTATATTTCCTTCGTGGTTTAGCAGCCATTTGATTGTTCACTTGATTGTTGGTAGAACTTGATCCAGAAAAGACGAACTTTGGTCTCACTGTGTTGGCATCAACAACACCATCACTAACTGTGTTCTTGTTCTTGTTCCAAAATTTTGGTTTGTCCTTTCCTTTGAAGTCCTCTTTGTTTTCTTTGAATAGTTTGATAACTCCTTGTTCAATTAAGACCTTTTCTGTTGCTAGGCCCTTTTCAATGACATCCTTGAATGTAGACAAACAAGCTTTTCTGAGATCATAGCCAATAGCCTTGTTAACATTTTGTGTGAACATCTCTACCATTTGTTTTTGCGGGATCTCACAAGAGCATCTGCTAGCTAGGTTTCTCCATCTTTGTAAAAATGACGCAAAGGATTCTCCTTCCTTTTGTTTCGTATTGCACAAGGTAGTAACTGAGACATCTGTTTCAATGTTGTAAGAGAAATGTTGAATGAATGCTTCTGCCAAGTCGCCCCATGACTTAATACCGGGAGGTAATTGAGAAAACCATTCCATCGCTTGATCTCCTAAGCTCTGTGGGAACAACCTCATTAAGTATGTTTCTTCTGCGGCTACCTCAATGCAAGCTGTGAAGAATTGTCTTATATGTGCCTTGGGGTCTCCTCTCCCTCTATATTTGTCAAATTTCGGCGTTGCAAAGTGCGGAGGAAATGGAGGCATTGGAATGCTCTTATCAAAGGGATAAGGGCATATATCTCTCATAGTATATGTGGGTTTTGATGTGCCCATGTCTTCCACTTTCTTTTGTAGATCTCTAATTTGTTGCTCCAAATTATTTTTGGGAGGAGATGGATTTCTTGTAGCATATCCCATGTTTGAAACACCCATTTGAGGAGGAGCTTGTTGCATATATGGATGATACTGATCGTAGACATGTCCATATGGAGGTCTATATTGTTGCGACATGTATGGAGCACTTGGCATAACTTCTTGTTGAGGGACCCCATATCTGTTTTGTGTATATAAACCATATTCAATAGGCCTTTCATTTTCCATTGTGTTGCCCCCAATTTTGGCATGAGGTCTCCTTGTGTCAAAATTTTGAGGAAGTCCTTGAGTATCCATTTGTCTTGGTTGACCCATATCTTGAGCATATGTTTGAGCATAAGGCCTCCATGATGGTCTTTGAGTGTAAGTATCATGCATTTGAGCTTGTGTATGTGGGATTGCTGGTTTCTGAAGCAAAACTGATGGTGACTCCGGCATCATATTATTGGGTCCTCCACTATTTGGTTGAGTTTGTTGTGAAGGTCTACTTTCCATAAGTTGAGATAAGTCAAAATCATGTGGTATTTTAGCTCCACTTTGTGCCATCATGTTTAGGAAATATTGACGATCTCTCCTCATTATCTCTTCAACCAATCTATTGAATTGAGGATCCATTATAGACTCTTGTATGTCTGCTGATAGTATTGAAGAATTGTCCACATTATCATTGTGTGTAGCGTTGTGTATAGCATTTGCACTTTCCATATTTGGATTGTGTCTATAAACATTCATGTTTGGTAATGTAGTGTGCTCAGGATTGTAGAAGACATCATTGTCATACTCATAAGAACTCATGTTTACGGACCCTTGAGCTTCTTTAGCTTTTCTCCTAGATTTTTGAAGACGGGTTTCAACCATGAACTAGGTGTTTAGCAATATGTGAGAGACTGGACGAAAATGACAAGAGTATGGAAGACCAAGAGTTGTATGGAATGTAAATGAATCTGAAGTTTACTTGCAATGTCCAAAGTGTAAGACCAAATATGTATGTAGTAGAGTAGGTGTGACTTCCAAAGAGAGGATAGTTTCTCTTGATGAGGTAAGCTGACCTTGACTCTAAGTAAGACCAAATGAGACCCAAAGGTAAGAAACCTTGATGAGGGACCACTTAGCAAAGTGTAGTTGTATGTTGACAAAGTATGATGAGGACAAGCAAGTGACTTTTTGACTCAAGTTTAGACAAGTATGAATGTAAAATGAGATGTGAAGCAATGATGGATTGTGTAAGACCTTAGAACAGGCTGAATGCTAGATGAAACCTGAGGAGACAACCTAGGAAGCTCAAGTATGCCGAAACTGATTTCTTTGTTTGCTTGACTGTTAAACTTTTCAAATCCTGACACAGACGCCTCTGTATACTTCACAGACGCGGTTTTAAGACACAGACGCTACTCTGTTTGATGCAGACGCGATTCTGAGATTTTCCTGTTGATGTTTGCTGAGACTATAACAGTTTTTTGCAATTATGGACACAGACGCGCCTGTATACTTCACAGACGTGATTTACAGACACAGACGTGTCTCTGTTCGACACAGACGCTGATAAAAACACAGACGCTATTCTGTACTTCACAGACGCGTTTATCCGACACAGACGCGGTTTAAACAGACACAGACGCGTTTCTGTAACCTTAGTGCAATCTTTCCTATCTGTGAATTTGTTTTGCTGTGACCAAATCTGATTTTTCGACTGTTTTTCGTGACAAGAGGACACAGTGTTGATGACCCAATGTTTGCAGACTGTTTAGACTCCAAAAAGTGTGTTTGTTTGATGTAAAAAGTTTTTTGCATACACTTGAAGACACAAAAGACACAAAGTTTTGCTGTTTTGTCTTTGAGTGTTTGAATGTTTATCATAAGTCAAGCACAATTCTTATGGCTGGCCAGGACAATAATTGTTGATCCCACATGGGGTTTTACCCCCGAGGCTACGCTATTCAGAGCGGATACTTAGATGCTTGACCTCACTGGCTCCACCCTCGGCACTCACTTCTCGGGTCAGCCAAGCATCAGTCCCCATGAAAACTCCCCATGGCGAACTTTGTATCTCTACTAAGAACCGTATGTGTGTGGGCCGCTACCAGAGGTCCGACCTCCTGCCTCAACAACTAGAAGGATTTGGGCATCTAAAACAAAGAGGTGCTAGTAAGGGCATCCGCTCGTGTGGCCATACATGCGGCACTTTCAGCTCTGTAAATACAGAAGGCTCCCAGCCGGTAGGGGTTACGCCCTACAAATGATCAAATAAATTTGATCAAACGGGTTTATGGGGAGACATAGTGTCGGTATGAACTAATCAGCACACGTTATTCATAGTTTTCACCATGAATACATTTGATTATAGTGGCTTGGAAGAAGATGGCTTTTCTTTTGCTACCACTTGGGTCGTTCTCTTCTCACTAGTAGTCCTAATGACCACACGGGAAGACAGACCCTCTAAAGAGTAAACAAAAAGAGCCTATTGCTCAAGACACAAAAGACAATGATTCAATTTTAGTGCACCAATTGAAGTGTTTGCTAAACTATGAAACAAGGCACACAATAAAAATTACAAAACCCTAGCCAAGGCCCTGCAACAAAATTGTTAGTAGTTTGGGTTGTTTCAAATGATAACCCCTTCCTGCAAGCACACAAGTTAGGTAAATTTTAGAAAACCCAAAAAGACTTTGTGAAAAGGGGCCTTCAACAAAAACATATTTGCCTCCAAAGCAAGCTGCACAAACCAGGTTAGCTAGATCTGCAAAGGTTAGCCGAAAATAAACCAGATCTGAAACCCTAAATACAAAAATCCAAAAACCCGAATCACAAAAAAACTTGAAAAATTTGCAAAACAGAATGCACAGACGAGGTTATACCAGACACAGACGCGTCTGTGATACACAGACGCGGTTCTGTGATTCACAGACGCGATCTCAGAACACAGACGCCTCTTTCTGCTACAGACGCGATAAGATGATTCACAGACGCGATTCCGAATCACAGACGCGACTTTCGGAAACCTGCAAAATAGAAAATGACAGAAACACAGACGCGATCTAAGATATCACAGACGCCTCTGAAATACAAAAACGCGATCCGAACACTCGCAGACGCGGAAAAAACCTAAAATATCGTCGAAATCGGCCGATCTGCAACTTCAAAAATGCGAAATCTGCAACAAAAATGTTAAATGCAAAGGGACAAGTGTCCCACCGGGCGTGCCAAAATGTATATGGTGAAAATGGATAGCAATAAACAACAATATTGAAAGACTAAAATGGATTCAACCACCAAACCCTAGCCTAACAATGAACAAAGATCCACCATAACATATGAAGATAACCTAAGACAATGCAAAACAACTCAAAATCACAAAGATTATACCATCACATGTCCACTAGGGTTTTGATCTCCATTCTTCCTATCTCCATTGATCTTGTTTGATATACTTGCTCTCAGATTTTTGTATGCACAAGAGCTCAATAAAGAACGGAATGTGGTTGCAAGTGGTATTGTAGTGTAGCCAAGTCCTCCAAAATCAGTCATTAGGGTTTGTCAATGAAGAAAGCATCTCCTTAAATATAAGACACAATAAGAAATGGAGGGTTAAGATTGAGAGGTGTAAAAAGAGAGGTCGGCTAGGATTGAAGGGTAGGTATAAGAAATACCAAAATAATGAAAGAGGTAGGTAGTGTAGGAATTAAGAGATGAATGACATGTGTCATGTGTAGAAAAAGATAATGAATTAATTAAATAAATAAATATTTATTTAATTAATAGAAGAAGTAGGACAATTAAATAAATAAAATATTTATTTAATTTAGGAAAGGGATAATTTAAATAAATAAATGTATTTATTTAAATGAGAAATAAGGCTAGAAGAGGATAAATGAATTAATTAAATAAATAAAGATTTATTTAATTAATAGAAGAATTAGGCTTAGATAATTAAATAAATAAAATATTTATTTAATTAAACATGACAATTTTGGGTGTCTACAAAAATAAAGTGTCCACATGATGTCTTCGACATTACCAAGTGTCTTCCATGTCATTCCAGGTACCGGTGAACATTATATCTTGTCGGTTGATCATATACCAGTAACTGTTGCACAAATTACTGCTTGTCGGTGAATGTTGCTAGATCTCCAAAGTAGGTGTATTTAGTAGGTGTTGACATCAATGATAAAACCATACCAAAATACCAACAATCTCCCCCTTTGGCATTGATGGCAACACAAGATGGAAAAACCATCAAAGTGCCAAAACAGAAATGCCAAATACAAAAACCAACAATCTTCATTTCTCCCCCTGGGAGTAACAATACCAATCTTTCAAAATTTTTTTTCCCTTAAAATCTCTTTTTCTTTCCAAAAGGATAATGTGTTTTTCCATAGATATCTCTCCCCCTTTGACATCAAATGCCAAAGTCACAAAAGGTCAAGTTCATACAAAATACCAACCAATTCAATATACCAACTACTCCCCCTGAGAAGTAGCTTCCTCATCAAATACCGAAATAAAAGATTTGTCCATTTAATTATGCCGGTTGATGACAATCATCAACTGTCTAAGTCTCTACCGGTGGTGGTATGACTCCGAGCTGTTCTCTGAGATACTCAAAAGTTTCCTTAGGCAAAGGTTTTGTGAAAATATTTGCAAGTTGTTCTTTAGTATTCACATAAACCAGTTTTATCTCTTTTTCTTCAACTTTTTCCCTTAGAAAATTTAGTTTGATAGAAACATGTTTTGTTTTAGAATGTAATACCAGATTTTTAGATGTATCAATTGCTGCAGTGTTATCACAGCATATAGTAATAGGTTCCTTCCATTTTACCTTTATGTCTTTCAACATTTGCTTAAGCCAAAGTACCTGTGTACAGTTTGTTGCTGCTGCAACATATTCTGATTCTGCTGTTGATAAAGATGTACAACTCTGTTTCTTACTCAACCAAGAAACTAATCTTTTTCCAAGAAAGAATGCTCCTCCAGTGGTGCTTTTTCTATCATCCACATCTCCTGCCCAATTTGCATCTATATATGCACATAGATCAAAATTTTCATCTTTAGGATACCATAATCCAAGATTTGCTATGCCTTGCACGTACCAGAAAATCCTTTTCACTATTGATTCATGATTTTCCTTAGGATTACTCTGAAATCTAGAAACTATACATACTGCATTCATAATATCAGGTCTGGTTTGTGTCAAATACAGTAAATCTCCTATCATAGATTTGTATCTAGTTGGATTAATAGGTGTAGATTCATCCCTTTGAGATAATTTGTCATTTGTAGTCATAGGTGTGCTTACCGGTTTAGAGTTCTCCATCCCAAATTTCTTAAGTAGTTCTTTCAAGTACTTAGATTGACTCAAAAATATACTTTTATCAGTTTGTAAAATCTGCAATCCTAAAAAGAATTTTATTTCTCCAATCATAGACATTTCAAATTCTTGCTACATTTCAAGAGAAAATTCTTTGCATAATTTATCTTCTCCTCCAAAGATTATATCATCAACAAATACTTCAATAATCAAGATGTCATCATTAGTTACTTTGTAATATAAATTTCTATCCGCATTTCCTTTAGTAAAATCAATCTTTAAAAGATATTTATCCAATCTTGCATACCAAGCTCTTGGGGCTTGTTTTAATCCATATAGAGCTTTTCTTAATCTGCAAACCATATCATTGTCATCTGTCAAAGAAAATCCATTAGGTTGTTCAATATAGGCTTCCTCTTCAAGATCTCCATTCAAAAATGCACATTTAATATCCATTTGATAAACTTTGTAATCCTTGTGAGCTGCAAAAGCCAAGAATAATCTAACTGCCTCAATTCTGGCTACTGGTGCAAAGGTTTCATTGTAATCAACTCCTTCTTTCTGAGAATATCCCTTACACACTAGTCTTGCTTTATTTCTGACAACCTTACCATCTTCATTAAGTTTGTTTCTAAATACCCATTTGGTTCCAATTACATTTTTATGTTTAGGCCGGGGAACTAATGTCCAAGTATTATTTTTCTCAATTTGTCCTAATTCTTCTTCCACAGCTTTAATCCAAAATTTATCTTCACACGCCTCATTGATAGTTAATGGTTCAATTTGAGAAATAAGACATACCTCTTCATTTGCCAATCTTCCTCTTGTCATAACTCCTTTAAATTTGCTTCCAATTATCTAATCTTCAGAATGATTCAGTCTTACATACCGGGGTGTCTTAGTCTGTTGTTGTTCTTCAATTACTGTGGAATCCTCTGATGATACCAGAGTAACTAGATCATCATTACGTACCGATGGATTTATTGTAGGTTCATTTGTCATAATTTTTGTTTCCGGTTCAGAGTCTATATATCTTGAAGTTCCTCTGAATTGTTCATCAATCTTTACATTTGTACTCTCAAGAATTTTCTGTAATCTTTTGTTAAAACATCTATATGCCTTGCTCTTAGATGAATAACCAATAAATATTCCTTCATCACTTCTAGGATCAAATTTTCCAATATACTCATCTCTTCTAATATAACATTTACTTTCAAAAATTCTGAAGTACTTAAGAGTAGGAATATTACCAAACCATAATTCATGAGGGGTCTTACTGGTTTCACCTTTGATGTGAACTTTGTTGAATGTATAGACAACAATTCTTACTGCCTCTCTCCAGTACACATGTGGTAGATTTGCTTCTGATAATATACTTCTTGCTGCATCCAAGATAGTTCTATTTTTCCTTTCAACAACTCCATTCTGTTGTGGTGTCTGAGGTGCTGATAACTGTCTTTTGATTCCATTCACTTCACAGAATGTATTAAAATATTTAGATGTGAATTCTCCTCCTTGATCTGATCTTAAACATTTGATTTTCTTACTGGTTTCATTTTTAACCATTGCTTTGAATAGTTTGAACTTCCCAAGTGCTTCTGATTTTTCTTTGAGAAAAGTAACCCAACACATTCTAGAATAATCATCAATAATTAGCATGAAATATCTATCACCTTGTAAGCTTTTAGTTCTAGCTAGACCACATAAATCAATGTGAATTAAATCAAGAGCATTATTGGATTTTTCTGGAATACTTTTGAAACTAGCTCTAACTTGTTTTCCAAATTGACATTCCTTGCAAATTGTATTATGAGGTTTCACAATTTTAGGTAGATCTCTAACTGCCTTAGAAGTACTGTTTTTTACCATGCAATCAAAATTTACATGACATAGTCTTTTATGCCATAACCAACTTTCATCTATATGTGCAATTAAGCATGCCTTTTCACTGTTATTCAAATGCAAGATATTACCTCTAGTCTTATTACTGGTTGCAATTTCCAAACCAGTTCTATTCATGATTTTGCATTTTCCATTTTTAAATTGTAACTGAAAACCTTTCTCAACTAATTGACCAACACTTAAAAGATTATGTTATAATCCTTCAACATAGTAGACATTGTCAGTGTTATGTTTACCATCAAGAGATATTGAACCCTTACCTTTGATTGAACAGACTTTGTCATCTCCAAATCTTACTAAACCTCCATTGTATTCTTGGAAGTTCAAGAATTTACCTTTGTCTCTAGTCATGTGATGTGAGCATCTTGAGTCAATAATCCATTCATCCTTTGATTCAACTTTAGTTGCTAGGGATTTTTCTACCGGTTGAGCAATAGGTGCCGGTTGATCTTCTGTTATAGCAACAAAGACCCATCCATTGTCTGCTGGATCCTCATCAGAATCATCAGTCACACCTTCATCAACAATGTAACAAGATTTATCTTTGTTTTTCTTAAATCTGTATCTCTGATATTTAGGATTAGGTTTGTATGTTCTTCTAGCTTCTTCTCTTAGTCTAGCATGTATATCAGTGCATCTTGAAGCCATATGACCAATCTTATTGTAGTTAAAACATTTAAAGGGTGCTTTACCTTCATACTTACTTCCAATTGGGCCTTTTGTCATTTTTCTTGCAAATAGTGCTTCAAGTTCTTCAAGCTCTTCATTTTCCTTCCTGGTTTCTTCAAGTTCTCTTGCATAAAATGCTCTCCAGTCTGATTTGTCAAAAGATGGAGCAGATGATGTTGATGCTTTGAAGGCCAAATCAGTTTTTATAGTAGCAACAGGACCAAATTCCTCAATTTCAAAAGCTGAAAGTTTTCCAATCAATGTATCCCTAGTTACTGATGTATTAGGCATTGTTCTCAACTCATTTATAGTAGTAACCTTCATTTTATATGCCGGTGGAAAACCTCTTAAGATTTTTGAAACAATCTCATCCTCACTCAAGGTTCCTCCACAACATTTGATACCCAAAACAATTTCATTTACTCTTTCCATAAAAGCAGAAATCCTTTCATCTTCTTCCATTTTCAGATGTTCATACCTGACTCGGAAGCTTTCAAGTTTTGCAATTTTGACTATGGAATCTCCTTCATTCAGTGTTTCCAAATGATCCCAAATAGCTTTAGTAGTAGACCTATCTGATAATCCCATGATTTGTTGATCTGATAATGCGCACAAGAGTGCTTCTCTTGCTTTGCAATCATTTTCTTCATCTTTAGCTAAAGTAGTTGGAGCAGTCTGACCAGCTACAACAACAGTATAACCATTCTTAGTAACTTCCCAGATGTCTTTACCAATGCAATTCAGATGTGTCTCCATTCTGATCTTCCATATCCCATAGTTGGTTCCATCAAGTTTAGGACTATCCTTTCTGAAATAATTAGTAGACATTGGATCTCTTCAAGTTGTTAAACTTCTGCAAAAAGAGGACTAAGCTCTGATACCAATTGTTAGGTCCCAGAGACAATTGAGAGGGGGGGGGGGGTGAATCAGTTGTCTAATAAATTCAAACCAAAAACTTATTAACCAACTTAATGCTTAATACCGGTAAACCAGTTAAGTATGCCGGTAGACAATGTTAATAGTAAATTGCCATATTGGTAAGAATTAATGCATGAAACATAAACACAAAGTCATCCACAACACATGACACCAATATTTGTACGTGGAAACCCTGTAAGGGGAAAAACCACGGTGGGAAACCTTACCCACAGTCAGATGATACTACTGCAGATAGTAAGTGTACAAAAAGGGGTCTGCACATGCAGAATGGCCAACAGCCTAGAGCTCACTGCTCAATCACAAATGGGAGTCACACTGACTACAGTTGGATGGTTATATCCAATAAGAATGTATTGTACAAAATTGCATCTTCATATGCTGAATTCAGTATCGGTGTAATGCTGATATGCTTCAACAAAAACCTAACTTCACCTTCAGATGATGTCTTCGTGTATGCCTCTGCTTGATCTCACATATACCTTCACTCAAATCTTTTTCGCATTCCACACTTGATCTTACAAATAAGATCTTACATTTATACCATACCCTAAGACCAATTTTAGTAGGTCGACTCTACAAGATATTACAATAAAACATTTTACAAATAATATAATATCCGATGCAATAACTGATAAAACATGTCGGCTTAATGCATTTATAACAATAATAAATCATCTCCATAGCATGCCATGCTGATCTGGAAAAGATAGACCTGTCGGTGTAACCCTAGATAACCTGGACCTATTTGCCGGTAAAAGCAAATATGCAAATAAGAATATATCAATGATTAGTACTTCAAAATAAAGTGTCCACATGATGTCTTCGACATTACCAAGTGTCTTCCATGTCATTCCAGGTACCGGTGAACATTATATCTTGCCGATTGATCATATACCAGTAACTGTTGCACAGATTACTGCTTGCCGGTGAATGTTGTTGGATCTCCAAAGTAGGTGTTGACATCAATGACAAAACCATACCAAAATACCAACAAAATTTAGCATCATATTTTATTTTTTTATTTCATTGTGATTTGTGATCTAAATAATGCAAATTTTGATGCTTTTAATGGTGAAATGTTGGAAGAGTTATGTGGAAAACTATTTCTTTTTTATTTATTTGTTCACTGTAATTGCTAGATGCGTTAAGTTTTTTATGTTGGAGAATATTCGTTGTTTATTGTTTAATTTCTTTGCTTTTCTATGTTTGAATTATGAAAATCTATGAGTAGCGAAATGTAGGGAAAAGTTTGTGTAACAATATATATTCTTTGAAGTAGATTTCAGAGATTTGATCTAATTTGTTTGAGTTCATATATTTTCTTAGCTACTTTGGACGACCTCTTTGAAAACATGGAAGAATCTGTAGTGACCAAAGGTTGCCATTCCTGCCTTCTTTGCTCCCTGTGCAACTTTCTTACACGCTTTATTTGTTGCCGAACAATACAATTGACTGCTTTGAATAATTACCTAAATTGTGATCTCTAGATATGGATCCCCCAGAACCATAGGCACCCCTATCACTAAGAATTTCAAGTGGGTGCGGAGTGTTAAAAAAGGTATTTTGAGTAGTTTGAACTTCAACTATGCCTGAAAGTTCATTCTTATGTTCACTACTATCCTTCTCCTCATGACAGAGAGTGTAAAACCCTCACCTAGAAAGAAGTAATGGATGAGAAGGAGAGAATCCATAGATCCATACAAAAATTTCTATATTTCAAAGACACAATTAATGTACACTTTAAAAAACCAGATGAAACATGTGCCAGGATAGTTTCATTGAACACAAGTGTGAGATTAGTATCTCTCCACCATGCAGGTTTTACCTGAGGCTCATAGTTTGATGTTTTAGGTAGAGTGACCAAATTTTGAGAAATGAGTTGTCGCAATACTATTTCAATGGGTTCCCCTAAGGGAGTGTATGTTCGTTTTTGTTTTTGCTGATGAGGTCTAGGTTCATCATGAGCTGTGATGTGACCTTGATTTGAAGGAACATTTGTGTTATTCTGAGGTGGAGGATTCTATCATGCAAACCAAATGACAGGTTGTGCACTTTTTATAGTCCTGGCATCCACAACCCCATCATTGACGATATTCTTATTTTTGTTCCAGAAGCTTGGTTTATCACTATTGAAGCGTGGGTGAGGACTATCCTTTGGTTCATTATAGATTTTGATAAGTCCCTTCTTGATGAGGGCCCGCTCACATTTCAAACCTTTGGTGATCATGTCATTAAAAGAGTCTGTGTCTTTGACATCCAGGTGAAATTCCATTTCTTCGTTTAAGTTGGAAATGAATATTTCCACTAGTTCTTGTTTAGGTAACTGAAGAGAACATTTGCTAGACATTTGACGCCATCGTTGCAGGAATACTGAGAATAGTTCACCTGGTTTTTGTTTAGTGTTGCACAGATCAGCCATGGTGATGTCGCGTTCAATGTTATGAGAGTAATGAGCTAGGAACTTCAAGATGAGTTCCTCAAATGTTCTAATGCCACCTGGTAGTCGGGAAAAACATGATGTGGTTGTTCTACCCAAGCTTTGGGGAAAAAGGCACATTAGGTATGTGTCTTCATAGGCCACTTCGAGGCAAGCGGAATGAAATTCTCTAACATGATCACAAGGATCTCCCTTTCCTCTATATTTTTTGAATTTGGGTGTTTCAAATCCTCATGGAAAGGGTGGCATATAAAGATTCCTATCAAAAGGATAGGGACATATGTCATTGAGTGAGAATTGGTTAGTTTTGACACCACTATGAAGTTGTTGGGCGAGATTCTCGACTTGTTACCGCAACATCTCCATTTCATTTGGAGGAGGAGGTGGTGGGTTACCTTGAGGAATGTTATATCTGATGGGATCTCTACCTCTTTCCTCTTCATGGTGACTTTGTCGTTCTAATGCTTGTCTTAATTGGGCAAGATCAAAGTCAAAGGGGAGTTTTGCTCCTTCTTGAGCGAGCTTTAAAAAGTGAGCATCCGCATTGCTCCTGAGTATTTCGTCAAAAAGTCTGTTAAAGAGAGGGTTATGCTGGGCCCTTTCTATTGTTGTAGGAGTGGGAGTACTTGGGTTTTCGTCATTTGCATTTCCTCCATGTGCTTCTTAAAATTCATTGAGATTTTCCTCTTCTTCTTCTTCAATTTCTATTTCTCGTTGCCTTGACTGTGATCGGGTTTGGGCCATTTTGTTTACAAGCTTTTGTTGAAGTTGTGTGAAAATGATGATGAGTTGTTGATGAAATAAAAGATTGATGGCTGGTGAATTGTTTTGCATATGGATCTCTAACACTTAAAGGTGGATGTGACCAAAATTCTTTCTGGAATTGCTTGTTGTGTTTGATAAGGTTTGATGTGATAAGGTTTAGAGAAATCTGAGATGTGTTACAGATTTAACTACCTAGTAATGAGAGGATTCACTCATACACTAGTTTTAACCTCTGTAGATATGTCTCTTAGGATGAGCTTATCCTAGATGTAGAAACAATCTAAAAAAGTGATTTGGTTGTGTTTGATTCAAGCAATATCTAAAAGAGATTTTAGGACAAGAACCTCTTAATGTTTTGAGAGTTGAAAGATGGATTGATGATGTGAATGTGAGAATGGATGTTTAACTTCAATAAAAGCTTTGTGTCACAAATGGAACAAACTCTACCTCTTCCCTTTCGGGTGTTGGTGGTATTTCTTGAGCTACGTTGTATGTGATACAGATGTTTGGGAAAAAGTTGGGATTAATCTTACCTCCTTGGTTTTTGTGATAACTCAAAGCTCTATATTGCATAAAAGCTATGCGGTTCAATGACTCTGAATCAAACTCATTTGATTTGCCTTGAAGGTAGAGATGCATGTGACGTAGAAAAACTCTATGGGAGACAAAGATTTGTCTATTTAGATAGAAGAATTTCCTCCTTTTGATCAAAGCCTTTGAGCTCAATGGTCTTCTTTTCAAGTTGATGTTCTGATGATGTTTCTTCTTTCGTAAGATGTGAAGAATGGTCATAAAGTTTGATACTTTGTTTTTGGTATTTTTGTGGTTGCTTTGAAAGATGTTTGGTTGGATGAATACTTTGTTTTGGAATTGATTTTTTTGATGTTTTTTTTGACAAGAAAACAAAGCAAGTACACAAACACAAGGATGTTGCCTTAAAGGCACAAATGAGTATGGGTCTAGATCAACCCAATCCTTGGACTTTTATATGACCCTTCCTTTTAGATGTATTTTAAGGTGTATTTCCAAAGCCTGAAGTCAACTCAATTTGCACTTGGTCTTGACTAAAACGAAAACACTTTCAAACACTT
Organism: Cryptomeria japonica; assembly: GCF_030272615.1. NCBI lineage: Eukaryota > Viridiplantae > Streptophyta > Pinopsida > Cupressales > Cupressaceae > Cryptomeria > Cryptomeria japonica. Next base: position 208,445,152 of record NC_081406.1, on the reverse strand, counting down.
TTTATCCCTAAGGTCAAATGGCCAACTGTGATAAATTTAGCCCACATCTTGACATTTCTTCGACTTTGGTACTACATACCTTATGAATCTTGCCGTGGCAGGTAAGGATGTGATATACTAAGTCTTGCACAAGCATAACAAATAGATGATACCTATGATGGGGGAGTCACCACTTTTATCAAGCCACAAGTGACTTTTCAAAAAGCTATGTTTCTACTCAAGGAAATATGTATGGTGAGTATCTTGGGAGCAAAACCATCTATGCTCTTGCACTAAATTATATCGCAAATATCCTCAATCAATAGAATGGGTGGGCTACTACTTAAAGGTGTTTAGTCATGTTCGATGTTTTTGGACATAAGTTCATTCTGCAGTGACTCACTTAAGAGCCTTGTAACTAGTGGTGGGGCCCATTTGTCCTTTCGGCCAGTTACACTGTAGGAACAACTATACCCAAGGCTACAGCTTTCGCTCTCACCTGATTTCTATAGTGGCTCGAAGGATTTACCGCGCGAGGTCGTTCCCAAGAGTGATGTGTCTCTTGGTAGGCCTCTCTTAAAAAGATAAATTTTTTGAGTGTTACTAACACTTTTCTCTTGCACCTAGGAGCACGGAAGCCAAGGGAGAGGATAGTGTGTGTTAGAAGTAGGACCACTTGACCAACTTTTTGCACAAGTGTGCCAAGCACGAAAACACTTGTTCTTTTTAACTTGCCATTGCAATGTGATCTAACTATTTGGAGATGTTGCTCCAACATTCATGGTGTTTTTTTTAACTTCAAATGCAAAGGTTTGAGTAAACTAGAATTTTGAAAATCCTAGTCAACTGAAATTGAAGCACGTATGCATGAAGGAAAATCACTTTGCAAAAGTTTTAAACAAGTTGATTGTGTATTTTATGTGCACCAAAAATTGAAGTGTGGATTGTAAATTCTTTAGTTTTGATGCAAGAAAATTGAAGTGTTGATTTTAAGCACCAAATAAAGTGTGTTTCCTAACTTGCAAGAAAACAAATTTTGTTTTGTTCAGTTTTAATGCACCAAAAACAAGTGATCCTAACTGGAAAGCAAGGGAAAGTTTGTTTGTTCAATTCTTAAAACACCAAAATAAAGTTTTTGATTTTAAAGAGATGAGTTTTTAAACCTGCACAAACAATAACTAGTTAATAAAATCCATATCTAAGGGGGGCTTCCACAAGCCTAAAATTTTTCACTTTTTCGGTTACAAGGTCATTTTTACAACATTCTGTTACAATAGCGCTAGTCTGTGTTTGAATAGAAGCGCTATTTAACACAAACACGCTAAAAGAATAAAAATGATAGGGAAGGCAAAAGCGCTCAAACAGGATTAATAGTGCCAAAATAGGGTCAAAAGTGCTCAAAAAATTTCAATAGCGCTAAACTTGATACAATAGTGCTATTGTAATAACAATAGTGCTAGAACAACAAGTTTCAATAGCGCTATAACGTGATCAATAGCGCTAAAGCGCAACCTGTGTGACAATTTCAACATTCAAACATGTTATTGGTAAAAAATAAATGATTTTTTGGGTGTTTGGATTCACTAAATGATGCTCTACAAAAAGGAAAAGGTTAGCTAATGATAAATAACACACAACACACAAGAAACCGTTAGTGTTAATCAATCAAAAACTAATCTAAACAGGCATATCAAAAGAGATATCAAAAGCATGACAAAATATCTAACTAAGAAGATAAATATGATGAGGCCTCTCCAAATGCCTCCTAACATGCTCTTGATTTCTTATCCTTTGTTCCTCTCCTCTCCAAATTCCAAAATAGTGTAGCTCTCAGCAGCTTTTTGCACTATGGATGCTTATGGAGGATTGAGATTTAAGTATTTGCTCCAAATGTAGAATGAAAAGTTAAAATACTAGATGCTATTAAAAATGATTGATTTTAACCAAAATAACAAGATATTAGATTGCTATGCTAAATGCTCTCTTAAAATGCCTATAGGTTAAATGCATACAAGTTTTCAGGATCTGGATTATGAAGAAATGAGCTCTATTTATAGGAAAAATGGAGCAATGGATGGTTGAGATTGAGCAATCTCAACAAGGGTCAAGATTGAATGATTTCAAATCCATGTGAGGGCTTTCAACCCAATCCCAGGATGACATGTGTCAATGTGAGATAGGTTGAGAGGAGAGGGAATACGCATTAAATGTTTGACATGACCTTGGGAGTTAAGGTCAAGGTTAGTTGAATGAATAAACTCTTTATTCAAAGAATAAAGCTTTTATCCAATGGATAAACTCTTGTGCAAAGGCAAAAGGGATAAACATGGTCAAAGCAATAAATGCTTGAGGAGACAAGTTGAAATAACCATAAATGGTTATGTAAGAGCCATTAATGGTCATGTAAGAGCCATTAGTGGTTTGGAAGACTTTGGAGGTTAAATTGTTGAACACACAAAGCATTAAATGCTTTTCAAAGACTTTGAAGTCTTTGAGAAGTGACTCCATGTTGCTTAGGAATGTGACAATAATTAGGGGATGGATTAGGCTAATTAGGAAGGGGGTTTAGGAATGCAATTAGATTTGGTGGGTGAGGGAAAATAGGATTTTTAATTAAAATAAATTAATTTATTTCAATAAATGTATGCAAGTTGCATTTTTAGGAGAATGCAAGTGGGGGGGGGGGGGGGGGGATAATGATTTAAATAAATGTTTAATTTAATTTATTTAAAAGAGGAATAGGGGGATTTAATTAAATAAATAGATTTTATTCATTTAATTGATTTGTGAACTTGGTTTAATGAATTAATTAAAATAAATTGAATAATTTATTTAATTAATAGAAGAATATTTTGAAGATGAATTAATTAAATGTTAATTTAATTAACTCACGGCTAGTGGATTTTTAATCAAATAAATAACAATTATTCATTTAATTAAGCTAGACATATTTGTGTGACTACAACTATAAATCTCTAGCAGCTGTTTGTTTTGCAACCTCTCTAGCAACTACCAAAGTAGTGGCCAATGCGGTATCCATAATTGCAGGCATATGATCATATCTAACTTTGACACACTAGAGAGTTTAGTAGACTCAACATGCTATAAATCGGTAGATGTCTGCTGAGTATCTGTATAAGATGCTTTTTTGCTCCACTACAATATCTTCTGCATCCTTCTCACATATAAACCACTCAAAAAAAGAAGGACAATGTAATGACTATAAATCTTTTGTAGCTATTTGTTTTGCAACCTCTTTAGCAGCTACCACAGTGGTGACCAGTGATGTATCCATAATTGCAGGGATATGATCATATCTGACTTTAACATGCTGGAGAGTTTAGTAGACTCAACATGCTGTGAATCAGTAGATGTCTACTGAGTATTTGTATAAGATTATTTTTGCTCCACTGCAATATCTTTTGCATCCTTTTCAAGATTGTTATTCATCTGATTATCATTTGTGCCTGGTCAGGTCTTTTTCTTAGCTCACAGAAGCTAGCATATGCTATAGTTTATGAGTAATGAATACTATGCCTTATGAGTTCACTCCCGTTTGTCAATCTAGAATGAATGCTTTGGACTAAGTGAAAATTTGTATTTATTATGTTAATGATCAAAATTTTAAATAATTTGTATGAGATCTAATAGTTTATGAGATTTTAGAGTTGATTTTTTAGTTTTAAGAAATAAAATTTCTAAACAATAATTCAAAAATTGTACTTTTTATTGTCTTTAATATTTTTTTAGTTCAAAAATGCATATTATACCTCACATTATTTTATACAAGTTGTGAAAGGAATAAGATAACGGGCCACTAATTTAGCTTTACATTTACCTATTATAATTTGTTTGAAATTTTCTAAAACTGTTTCAACAAATTGATTTTGCATGTATCCTGTTACTATGGTGATCAATGACATGAGGTCTCTTTGAGGCATTCTTCTTATATGTTGTGCTCTGCATACAAATTGGCTTGAGCAAATGCAACAAACAACATTTCCTTCCATTATGCTTTTATGGATGTCCATACCTTGTCCAGAATTATGTGAAGTATTTTCCAATTAATTTTTTTTTTGCTTATATAGGTCTTTCACAACTTATCTGGGACTCATGGGGTTCTGGAAATAGTGTCTTTGGCTAATTAAAAGGTGTTTGGAACTGACAAAACATTGAAATATGTAATTTTTAAAGTTTCTAGAATATTTTCAGACAAAATCGCTTATGTTATTTGGTGATCGTACTATGGGAGGGAACTAAAAAGGACTTTGGTGCTGAAGAAGTGCTTAGGAAACACTAAAATGCCAATGAGTGGTCTTAGATCATTCTATTTTGGCAAATTCTATCTCTTCAGTAACCAGTAGTGTTTGTGGAACTGCCTTGCCAACCGAAGATGAGGTGCCAAGAACTACACGAGTGATGAAGGATGGCAAGAAAGAGTAGATCTGAAGAGAGAGAAATTAAAGTTTATCCATCAAGATCAATCGATGGATTACTAATATGGATACTTGACAAGGTTGACATGAATTGCACACTTTCAATCACTAATTGAAGATCACATAGTATTGGGAAAATGTTGATTGCTCTGTTCCCTTTGTAATAATGTAGAGTGCCTTTGAAGAACAAAAATCCATTATTGAGTACTACAAAAGTCATCCATAATAACAATAAATTGCAAGTTGCATATTTATTCACATGACTCAGATGAGATTGAAAATTGTAAGAGATGACATGCTTGGATAAATAGGTGGAAATGTAGAGACATTATACTTTGGAAAGAGTTTAATTTGTGTTGATTAAAATCACCTAACTAAGTTGAGTACAATTTAATAAGTATTGCTATTTGCTGATTTTAACCATCTAAGTCGTTTGATTTTTGGTCTCATAATACTACTAATGATAAATTTGTAATTGGCATTTCAGCAATATGTGGTCTAGGTAAAAAACTTAACTATATCTGTATACAAAATGTAAACAAACAGAGGATTGGGAACATTTTGATGTTCAACACTGATTCTTTTAATATTCGTCATTCTACCTATGCTTGCATTTTGGTGGACATTAGTGTGTCTAAGGGTTTGCCTGCAGAGATCAAGCTTAAGTCTTCTAAGGACCATTGGATTCAGCCTTTGGACTATGAAGGGATTCCCTTCAGGTGTAGAAAGTTCTTTAAAACAGGTCATGTGGCTGCTAAATGTGACTTGGGTGTTACAAAGAAATGTTCTGTGTCTTGGTGGAACGGTGCTTCTCCCAGGTGGTTGCTCAGGCTAGTTTGGTTGCTACTGTGGCTCCTCTGGTAGACTAGGCGGCTTCCTCTAGGGAGGGTGGCTTTGATTCTTCATGGCCTTTGGTGGCTGCTGGGGCTTGTGGTTCTTCTGATGATGTTGTCCTTCCTGTTGTTGATAGGGAGGAAGTTGATACTGCTGGCTCTTTGGATGCTGGTTCTTTGGGCTTGGATGACTCTTTCTTGAGTCCTTTGCACCGACTTCTTGGATGGATTTTGCTGTGAAGGTGGAAGAAGGGTGGATATCGATGAAAAGGAGAAAATTTAAATCTGCGTCTGCTTTTGATATGACCCTTCATTCCCATAAAGGGAAGAAGTAATGTGTTTTCTTTTCTAGTTGAGGGAGCCAGCTAAAACCCTCGTACCCCCTAGTTCAAGGTGCCTGTATTTGGGATAGTATCATGCTATCCTTTTTATTGTGTTGTTCAGGGTTGCTGGTGTTTAATGTCTATCTATTTGGGCAGCCTTATTTGTTGGGTTCCAGTCCCTAGTTCTCTTTTGTAAGGGGTTTCGGGTCCCCTGAAAACCTGTTTTTACCAGAATTGAAAATAGAGGATTGGGAACCACAATTGAAACTGTTAGCTTTGAACTAGAATGGTTGAGAATATATTAATGTTGCCTATCATTTACTTGTGCATTTTTTAAATCTTTGAAGTGTATCAAGAACAGTGTTTTCAATTGGATTGTTTTTTTCGTCTTCAATCAGTAGAAACACTAACAACAAAAATATTAAAAAGTAGTTAAGAGAGAAAAAACCACAAAGCATACATCTGGCTCTTGCGCATACTCCAAGGGTACAATAGTCTTGTTTTATTTGGATGACGTGTGTTTTTCACATCATCCCTCTTCATGCATGAGTATACCTTATCTTTAATACAAAAATCAACAAGTCAATTTTTCCTTTTTTCTGTTCAACTGCAGTGATCAATATAAGTTCATTTGCAAGTGCAACACAATCTTATTTGATTATGATTAAACCAATAGCATAGATTGATTTCATTCAAGTGAAACTACTTGCTTACTTTTAAAGCTTCCCTAGATTTCTAGATGCTATTTTATGCAGTGCATGATCAACTTGAGCTACTAGACAATTTCCTAAGATATCATAGTTATTCACATTTCCAATTTTTCTCTTTACCCTATTATATACATCTATAAAAGCTAGATATTTTTTAGCCTACATATATCTTTGTAACACATACTCTTTGTTGGCCAAATTGCAATTTGTGCCATAATACTTGAAATGACTTTTGGCCAAGAAATTTGTTTATGTCTTTGTAACACATACTCTTCTTTATTTGCAATTTCTTCATTCAGCCTTTTCTTAAATGCAAAAAGTGCATTTTGGGCTTCTTTTTTCCTTCTTTAACATGGAATTTGTTTCTGCTTTTTCATAATTTGTTTAGATGAGCAACAAAGTTGTTGTTTGTAGGATCAATTTCTTTATTTTCAATAAGTGGAGGTTTATCTTTGAATTTTGTCTTCTCGTCGGCAATTAAATTACACTTGTTTATTCCTCTTAGTATATTTCAATGTACATCAAATTTTTTTTGTACTTTTGATGACAACAAAATAAACTCATCAGACAAAGCAAAATAAAACAAATTGTTCTTGCACTCTTTGACAAGAACTTCGCTGCTCTGCAACTCTTGTTATATCCACTTTTTATCACCATAAATTGACTTATCTATTATATATAATAATTTATTTTATACATCATTGTTTATTTTTAAATCATCTTTTTGAGAAATTTGTAGAGAAATATAGAACATTTTAATAAAATTCTAGACTAATATTTATACTCTCTTTTAACATTGTAAACATTTTTTTTCTGTGAAATATATAAACTACAAAGCAAGGAGAATCATGTTAAAGAATCATTTTGAATTTGAATCATTTAGGAGTGTTAATTATATCATCTAACCTTATGTTTCCAAGTGTAACTAATATGATTGTGTAGAAGAACAAAATGAGTATATCAATGATTATGTCATAAGGTTCCAATCCATGTCCAATAGATTTTTTACTCCCATACATGATATTAAATAATTAAAATAATAATTAGGAGATTACTCAAGCTATTTACATTGATTGTATAGTTCTCGATACCTTTGTATCTTTTATGGATTTATGTGCACATGTGAAAATTATAGAATCCAAGTCGCTAGAAAGATTTTATACCTTACTTATAGTAAAATATCAAAGAGAATGGAAACAATATTATACTTTCAATTCTGTGAAGCCCTACCCCGACTCAGTCTAGCATTTCAGTGATTTTTATGTTGAGACTATTATGGATGCTTTATTTTTATGCATTATGGATTTAGAACTTATATGATTCCATGATTTGGATAACATTGCTATATGTTGATGCTTCATTTATATGTTTTATGATATAGAACTCTACATGATTCTAGAATAGGATGAATTTGAGATGATATATGTCATTATTGGATTTGCAGGACTTTACTATGATGATAGAAATAGGATGCATGTTTTATGTGTGGATCAAAATTATGAGAATTATTATAGTTGCTTTTGTGGATCTATTTGGATATAAGGTGTATTGATTTGTTTAAGTGTATATTGTATGTAGAGTGTTTGATGTGTATTCTTATTCATGTGTTTTATATTATATAAGGTTACTTGAAATTACTAATGTGTAATTGAGATGTGCAGGAAAATTATCCATGTGACCATGGAAATATTATGGAGAACCAAACCTAGACCTATGTACATTCGTAAAACTAGGGTTTGTCTATTTGGAGAGACAACACCCCGTTTGTATAGTATTTTATTTGTAAAAGTGGATGTTGCATGTGTTTTAGACTGAATTTATTTATTTGTGTAAATCCAACAAGAGACAAGATTTCATGTATAATTTTTTAAAAGTATTTTTATTGTGTCACTTGACACATGTGTTGATTTATGTTTTGGTTTGTTTAAATTGTCTCTTGGAGGGAGTTGTTTAACCATAGCTTTTTCAACTAATTTAATGTGATTCCATAATTGCCTTGGGAAGAGAATCTTTGGGGTGGTCAACTTAAGTTTGACCCGAAAATTAACTTCAGAGGGGTTTAAAAGAGGTTAAATGGACACCTAGGGGTAGTTTAAGAGTGTTTCCTAAAGCCCATAAGGTATACCTAAGGGTTAGGAGTAATTTTAGGCATGTTTCTACTCCCATGTGACCATTTAGACAGCCTAAAAAGTGGATTTCCTAAGTTGAGCGAAAATTGAAAATTAGAAGGCATCACCTAAGTTGTTAACTTTCATTTTTGATGAGAGATCCTTTTGGATCTTTTTCTGACTTTTCCTTTTTCAATTTTAGAAACCTGTGAGAACTCTCATTGAGGCCCTTTTAGGCAAGAATGAGAGATTTTGCGGGTAATCGCCCACTCTCCATTTTTGGAGACAAGAATTTTTGAAAGAAAAGACAGATTTGGTTTTAGGAATTTGGCTAAGTGTAGAGAAGCCAGGGATTGTGGATTTGGGCTGCTCATCCTCAACTTATCTAGCATACCTTTGGGCAGTTGAAGGTTGGTTAAAATTCTCTTTGTTATGTTTTTATATTGCATGTTATGTTGAAAAGAATTGCATGTGTGAGAAGGCTTGTTTCTTGTATTTTTCCCTTATGAAAATTTATTTTGTGTTCTACATTTTACTCTTGCATATATATTGTGTTTTGGGAGTAACCAAGACCTCTTATTCTTGGGAGAGAGGATGGTCTTGTGGGTGGTAGAATTTTGATAGCCCTCGAGTGAGAGGCTCTTGTTAAGAGAGTGATCTCAAGGGATTCCTATGTAACCCTTGCTGGATGGCTTGTTTATGCATATGGGGGTCATAAGGAGGGAAATAAGGCATGAATGCCTAGGGGGGCATAAGGTTGTGGGGTTGTTATACTTAAGATTTATCATTGTTTGCCATGAGGTGGCCTTGTGTTTTACTATACTTGCAGTCTCCTCAGGGTATTTGGTCCACTACCACCCGTGTTTAGTCATCACATGTGTGGTGTAGTGTAGCCTAGGTTGGGAATGTGTATGTGATTGTTTTTCCCGTGTTTACTGTGTTTGCATGTGTGTTACCTATCTAGGGCTTCGTTCTCCAAGCTCGGGGGTGGTTACTAGTTAGCCTAGGCTGGGAGGTGAGCTCTCCATGGTCATAGCTTTTGATTTATTGTAGGTTGTTGGACGAAAAGAATAGGACATGTAGATGTGGCTAGAGTTATTTGTTGCAAAAAAATATTTGTAAATGTAACTATTATTCTTTGAAAGTCCTCATTTTTTTGAAATGAGAGACCTATTTGTAAAGTGACAATAAAGACTTGGGAATATGTTTTAAAGATATGTAATATTTATTTATGATATACTGCAGAAAAGAAATGAGTAACTTTGGTTTTAGTTTTCCATATTTCTGAAAAATAATATTTGTTGTGTTTAGGATATTTTGAAAAGAAAGTAATTTATTTATTCCCTTTATGCATTTAAAACACAATATTAGAAAAGAAATTAATTAGATTTGCATGCATGTAGAAGGCTGGAAATAAAACAATTAGATCTGTTTATGGAAGTGCAGTTTTAGTTTATTTAAATCTGTCATTTCATTTATTTGCAGAAAAGAAGACCTAAAATATTGTATTCATTTCTAAGGATTCTTTTTAATATTTCCTAGATCTAAATAGTTGCTGTTAGAATTTATTAAATAGTGTCATTTGATATGTGCAGAAAATAATATCTATGGTTATACAGATTAATTGAAATAAATATTTTCTGGAATTGTTGTTTTAAGTATATTTAATTCTGTTATTTACCTTATTTTTGCAGAAAGTAAAATTATAGTTAAATAATCTATCTATTGTTTTTAGCAACTAGGATTTTGATAAAAAAGGAAATAAATACAATGATTTGAATATGAAGAATTTATCTAAACTGCTAAATATGTTTCTTATTGTTTAATATATATATATATAAATTTATACACACACACACACACACACACATATATACATATAAATACACACACACACACACACACACACACACACACACACACACACACACACACAGAGATATATACATATTGTCCTTTTTAATAATAATATACAAAAAAAAATGTGGTAGGGCTCGGGCCAAACACTGTGTTAGCACAGTGGTCGGCGTTTGGCCGGTGCCACTGTGGGCATCCAGGGTCATCCACTGTGGGCGACCATAGTGGTCATTGCCACTGTGGGCATCCACAGTGGACAGCCCGAGGGCCACCACTATGGGTGACCACAGTGGTCGCTGCCACTGTGGTAACCCATAGTGAGCGGCGCCCCCAGGGTCATCGCAACCGCCTCCCCAAAGCTGTCGAACCTTCAATCATGGCCACCGCTCCACCATGAATACATTCGGCCCCTGCATAACATTAAGAATAAAAAAAATAAATATAAAACCCTAGCCCGGGTAGGGCTAGGGTAGTATAGAAGAGAGTAAGGAAATTATAAAATATGAGGTATTTTATAATATACATTCTTAGTTAGGGTTTGCATGAAGATTTTTATAAATATGTGGAAATTATTATAGTATTTATATATATATATATATATATATATATATATAGAGAGAGAGAGAGAGAGAGAGAGAGAGAGAGAGAGAGAGAGAGAGAGAGAGAGATTTTAGATTTAATATTTATTTAAGTGTTTATAATTTATATATGTTTCTAATAAACATATGGATTTAATTAAAGAAGAAAATAAAATGTTTAAATTAAAATATTATGAAGTTTAATCCCTTTAGAAATATTATGACAAATAGGGTAAGTTATTTTGATGAGATTAAACTTTACATGAGAATTTTCCTTATGAATCTAATCGACATCTTTAGTCGATTTAGTTTAAACTACATTTTAATTATTGTTAAAATAAAATATAGACACTTACAAATCTAAGTGCTAGGACTAATTTAATTAGATCCTAAGAACAATTAATGGATATTAGAGATTTATTGTTGCCTACGTTAATTAATTGACTAAATTAGTTTATTGATTAAAATCGTTGAGACAATAATAATTTCTCTGGAGAATTAATATTCCACATTAATTAAATTTATTTTTATCTACTTGTGTTAGTGGTTAAAATTAACTCCCACGTAGTTAAGACAAAACTTGCTAAGTGCATTTTATAATTGCAATTTTAATGTTATTAAGTTGGAATTTCAAATTTTTTTTTTATCCTGATCATGCCCTAAAGTTTGGGCATGACAAATTCCTAAAGCAGCACAATGATTTTCATTTATAAAGCAACATGATGATTTAGCTATAGACCCTCTTCAAACAAGTTGAAATCAAGAACATAAATAATTGTAAAGTTTGTCACAACTGCAGGTTTTACATAAAGGTTAAGTGAAACTAACTATTCATTATGTATAAGAAACAAATTAATACTAAAAAAAAAACCAATTTATTGAGTGAGACACTTAAATTGTTTATTTTTTGTCACATTTGAATACTAAATCAATAAGTTTGTAATGTAATTGACTAAGAGACACAATTGTATGGTGACAATAAAAACCCAAATGAAAGTATATTGGGACTTGTGTTTGGTGACACCTACTTATGTACTTAGAAGATAGAATCACAATTCTTAAGCATAAAAAAGGATGAAGTTATAAGATTTGAACCATTGTATGAAAAGAGAGAATAAAATTTGCCACCTTATATTTTTAATCATAAAACTTTAAAGTCAAACACATGTCAATAATTTGATTAAGTTTGCTTAATTATGACATTGAGAGCGAGGTAATCATTATGGAATATATTATATATTTTATTTTAAAATGTACCAAAAATTAGAGATGTCATCTTTGCCTACCAATTTCTACTCCCTTGAAACTATATAAAAGAAAAATTAAAGTCAATGCTATCAGTAAAGTTATCATAATAGTAAATATATACTATAAATATGAGTCAATACACAATTAATAATACAATGGGTCAATAACTATGAGCCAATTTTGTACATATATAATATGTAAGTCAAAAGTACAAAATACAAATGATCACGTGTCTATCTTGAATATTCAAGATACTCCCTCCATGCTCTCATTGATTATTTGTAATAGTATTAATCATTATCATCCATTCTAAAGTCATCAAAACCTATACATTACATACTTTAGTTATAAATTAATTTATAAATTTAATCTTCAAACTTGTTAGAAAATTATTTCATATTTTTTTACCATCTCCAATTTGCATTCCATCTGTTGTTTCTGGTGTCTGATTAAGATGAATATGAAATGGTAACCTTTGATGTCCACTATTTTGTTGATCATCTAAAACTACAATCACATGTATACTCAATAAATCAACATGGATAAATTGTTAAGTGCAAGAGTGAAATATGTAGTTAATATAAATAATATTGACATTCTTAATTACCTGGAATGGTGTGTTGAAATGTTTGATTGGGAAAGAATCGATAGTTTTTTATTACGGTAAAAATAAGTTTTGAAGGGACCCAAAACCCTTTACAATAGGTCAATCACCAAGATAAAATATGAGAAGCATAACAATTAAGCAAAATGCTGCCAAAAGAGAAAAAAATAGAGAAAAGACAGCCCAACACCACCAAAAAACCTACAAAACACCAACCAAATGCTGAAGACAACTAGGCCAAAGTCTTTAAGGTCTCGACAACCTCTGCCTCCAGCTGATTCATGTTCTGAGCTACTTTCTTCAATTCCTGGATCTCCTCCAGGGGTTTATCAACTTTCCTCTTCAAATTGGCCCGCGTTCTCTTGCTTGGACCCTCAGACTCATCATTTCCTTTTTCCTTTTCCAAGTCTAGCTCCGTGACTAGGTTGCTTTTATATCCCTTCTCCATAGTCATAACCATGGTGTTCATGTTGTTAGTAGTGATCTTGATAACACTGTGACTATGGGACATAATGGAGCGGAGAGTCTCTTTAATGATTTTAATTTTCTTCTCCATGACCACAATAATACTCTCATAGTCCTTTCTCAGGTTGTCCAGGGCTTCAACAATTTTAGTGAGATAATCAATAATTGAAAGCTTTTCCTCTTTCATCCAAAGGTCATTACACTTAGAACCTTGTCTGTAATGAGAGCCCTCATCGCCAGTTTTCAGCCTTTCCACTTTTCTACTGATGGCTCTTTGTATTATATTGAGATTCTTGATCTCATGGAAAGCCCACTTCATTATCTAGAAAGAATTCACCGCCTTGTTTCTAGCGATAGCTAGAATATCAGTGGGTAAGTCCTAGTCCAAATTTAGTACATGAGAGTCTGGGTCAGTTGGTTGGGGAATCGTGGTCTATTCTCCCAGTTTGTAGAAGGGTAATAGTTGAGCGAATGCAGGGGAGATTGGGAAGTTTGGTTATCATGCATAGGCAAATGTCCCTCTAAGTCAAGAGCCTTTCCCTTAGGCAGGGGACGACCTTTTAACTTCTTAGAGGCAATCTTGGCACCTGAGATAGGGGAGGGGCCCAAATCTGAGTCAATAATATTCCCTTTCCCAACATGAGGGGAAACAGTCTTGGCTTTTTTCACAGGGGGTGCAGGGAACTCATCCTCCATGTCTGTGTTCCAATCGACATCATTAGAACTGTGTATTTATGACTCCATATAGTCCATTTGAAATAGAAATAAGGAGGGAATTAGGTTTGGTAGAGATGGCTTTAAAGTGTTCATAAATAAGAACCAAAAGACCCTCATGAAGGATAGGTTTAGCACTAGGATTCTCTCTATGCTTAGAAATGCTAGCATTGAGGGACAACAGAAGATAGAAAGAAAAAGAAACACTAACTTGGTGTTTGAAGTCATTACGAAGAACAAAATGATGCCTGAAGACTCGCGAGTATTGACCATTCATGGTGATGTATTCCATTAACACCTTCAAAACCTCCCTCCAAATCAGTTTAATGGTGTTCACATTGTATAAACTTTTATTTTTCTTCACCAACAATTTCCTTTCTTTGTCATTTTTGGGGAATTTCTTCACTACTAGGTTTGAATATTTTATGTCTCTATAAAATTTGAGACCCTTAGCAAGGAGCCTAGTAAACTCTGCAATAATATTATCATCCACCACCACAACCCTTCCAAACAAGGTAAGTTTGCCATCTTTCCATCCTCTGGCAAAAATCCTAGACACTTTAGGATCCCATCCATGCAGTTTTTAAATATAGGGCGTAAGCTCCCCCTTTTCTAGAGAATTCTCAAGATGGTTTGGTTGGCCCTTAGGCCTTCACAATCCACAGGCTCAACACAATGCCTATCATCACCCATTTTAGCATTTGCAGAGTTCTCAAGTTTAGAGTGGTTAAGCATAATTTGTAGGCAAGTTAGAAGACAAAAGAGCTCATGAAAGACCTAGAAAGCGTGCAAGCAATAATGAAGCAATTTGCCTCCAACCTCACCACAATATCGGCCATGAATAGTAATAATTGTTTTACCCATAATTGAAAATAGAAATTTGATGGAAAGCCACCATGTGTCCCGTGTGATCTATTGTAGCGAAGGAGAGCTTTGACATCATCCTCTATGTTGTTCTCTAAATTCCATGTCATCCTCCCATTGGCAGTTACACCTTTGTTGGTAAAAAAATCCAACACAGTGTTAGCTTCCTTGTAAGCATGGGGTATAAAATATTTATCAAAGGAGAGGATTATCTCTTTCAATAAGTCAATCCAATTGTTGATAGTCCATGAAGCCTTATTGGTCCCCTTAAGACATTGGATGATACTGTTCGAATGCCCTTTGATCCAAACATTTTTTCCATTAATTTGATGGGAAAGTAGCAAGGTCTGATAGATCCCAATAGCTTCAGCAAGGTGGTTGGTTTGGTTTCCCAAGGGGAATTCCGCCACTGCTAAGAATATGCCATTCTCATCCCTTATCACTCCCCCACACCCAGCCGACCCTAGATTTGCCTTGGCCGCCCCATCAAAGTTAATTTTAATCCATCTGTTAGGGGGATAGCACCAAAACATGCCCTTCCTAGACTTTTTAGTAGGCTTAGTGGCTTGAGAGATATCAATTTTTAATTGCCAGCTTTTAGATGTCTCATAGTCATAAGCTTGACAAATTCGTTTCTCCTCCTTAAGTTGATCATCTAAGACATTGATATTCTCTCCAATGGCCCTTATAATCTTTCTGAAAACAATATCAGCTGGAAGAGAGGCATCCCTAAATTTTTTTGTTATTTCTTTCTTTCCATATTCGCCATGCCACATGAGGAAACACAAATGACCATAATAATCGGATAATCTGGTTGTCCTAGGGTGAGTTCCATTGGCAGTAAAAGTCATGAATAGACTCGGGGAAGATCCAAGATAAATTCCACCTCTGTAGAACCTGATCACAAATATCCCAAGCATAGGAGAAATGAAGAAAAATGTGGGAGGAGGACTCCACCTCAGCCATACAAAGAAAACACATGTTAGGAAAAGAGAAACCTCTTTTACACAGATTGTCCATAGTCAACAATTTATTCTATAGTAGAATCCAAAAAAAAAGATGTTAATCTTAGGAATAAGACTAGACACCCATGCTTTAGCCCATAAAGGAGGGGGGGAATTAGATTGAGACAAGAGAGAGACAACTGAGGAAACATAATAAGTCCCAGAAGGAGTTAGGCTCCAAAAAAGAAATATTCTCCACCAGAAAGACTCAAGGAAATAGAATTAAGGGCCAATTGGATGGGCTGGAGAGAATGATTGACAAGAGCAAGATTCACCCATTGTCCTTCCTTCCAATTAACACCAACTAAGTGACCAAATCTATTCTTATAGTCTTCCATAAAAGGAAGGAAAGAGGGAACATTGCTCAGAGGCTCTTGAAAAAGCCAGTTATCTTCCCAAAATAGGGTCTTACTACCATCCCCTATTCTCCAGCTAGCACCCCTCGCAACTACCTCCCTGGATTTGATGACATTTGTAGCGTCATAAATTGTACACTCTTAATTGGGTGGTAAATTCCATGCTTAGGTGTGATAATATGATAAAATAATAAGGATCTGGTCAACTACTGAGAGGGGGGTGAATCAGTAGATACAAAATATACTTAACTTTCACCAAACTTAATCCCAACTCAGAAACAACTTGCTAAACTAACTGGTTTAGACACTGTATCCAAAACTGTCAAAATTTACTGGTTGACCAAAATATCAATGATACAATGTAACATATTTGAAACTTAAATATCATTTAACCAAAACATTAAACCACTTTACTAACACCAATAATAGCTCATTTGAGATCATTTCCGGTCATCTAAACATATCTAAGTTGATTTACCAGTTAATCATATCAACCATATCAAAACACATCTACAAAATCATTCACCACCCGACACAATGATTTTTCACGTGGAAACCCAAATGGGAAAAACCACGGTGGGGATGGATACCCACAAGTATTTTGAACTCTTCTGAAGTTTGCCTTGTTAGGAGCTAAGCCTTGTTAGAATCTTATACAATAATTGTTAGGATAACCGGTGGACAACCCAGTAAAGGGAAAAACCACCATGATTTGTACGTGGAAAACCCGGTAAAGGGAAAAACCACAGTGGGAAGCCTACACACAGTCAGATGATACTTATGCATAAAGTATGTGATACAATAAGGGCCTTGCACATGCAAGAAGACACACTACCTAGAGCGCATTGCTCATTACAAAGGAGTCTCACTGACTACAGAGAGGTTATAACCACCTCAAGATAATTGGACAATAATCCATAAGAATGAACTACCAGAGATAGCATCTACCATGCCTGATTACAGTCCTAGTTAAGCTCAATACCTGAGGCCTTTGACCTCTTACATAAACCCAATTCGATCACCTATGATTGACCAAATCTCCTTCGCATATGATATTTCATTCCATGACCATGACATGATCTACAATGAGATCTTAGATCAATTTATACAAACCCTAAGGCCTAAACCAATTAGGTCAGCCACCTAAAAGATATTACAATAAGATCATTACATACATCCATATTACAATGATATGCCATGTCGGCTTCAGACCAAAAAAACATTAACGAATCCATAAATCATCCTGGTAACATGTAGAGAACACGTAACATGATACTTGTCTATAACCTAGATAGGTACCGAACCTAATCTGGGTCCACCATGCCAAAGGGATGTCTCCAATCAGTCAAGGCATGATCAAGGACCACCTTCTGCATCTTGAATTCCATCTAGAAGCTGCACCAACATTTGTGCATCTTGTCAAAGATTCTCAGCAAAAGCTTTGTCGGTAAAACCTTAAACCCTTACCGATAACACAAGTTCTTCTACCGGTAACCAAAACCTGTTTGTCAGTAACCAACCATAACATCTAGTGTTGACATCAATGACAAAACATCAATGCAACACATAATCAGTTCCTCCATATTGCCAACAATCTCCCCCTTTGGCATTGATGGCAACACTAGATGTGAAAAAGAAAAAAACTAAGTGCCAAGAAATGCCAAACATTTCTCATAGAAGATATAACAATGAAAAACTGAAAAATCCCAGCAACTCCCCCCGAGGAGTGCAGTCCAATCTAAAATTGATTTGAATCTCTCTCCATATAACATTATTTTTCACATATAACTCTCCCCCTTTGACATTAATGCCAAAGATATGACATAGATATCAAAATCATGTGAATCTCAAAGCTGACTACTCCCCCTAAGTAGTAGCACCACTACATCAACCCAGAGCAAAGGATAAAGTTGATGATGCATACCAAAATGATGGTCTGCTCCATCAATTAAGTTTCTATTGGAGGGGTAGATACCCCTAACCTGTCTCTCAAATACTCAAATGATTCCTTAGACAATGATTTAGTTAATATATCTGCAATTTGTTCTTTAGTGTTCACATAAACCAATTTAAAATCCTTTTCTTCCACCTTTTCTTTCAGAAAGTTATATTTTATTGATATGTGCTCAGTCTTAGAGTGAAATATCGGATTCTTAGACATGTCAATTATTGTAGAGTTATCACAATAGATAACCACCGGTTCACTATAATTTACCTTGATATCCTTCAACATTTGCTTCATCCACAAGACTTGAGTGCAATTACTTGTTGCTGCAACATATTCAGCTTCTGCACTAGATAAAGAAATGCATGACTGTTTTTTGTTGATCCATGAAACCAATTTCTTTCCAAGAAAGAAATCTCAAACAAAAGTGCTCTTCCTATCATTAGTATCTCTTGCCCAATATGAATCTGTATATGCACATTAAGTGAAGTTATCATCTCTAGAATATCGTAAGCCATATTTTGTTGTTCCTTGTAAGTACTAGAATATCCTCTTTACAATACATTCATGATTTTATTTAGGATTACTTTGATATCTTGAAACAATACTTACTGCATTCATAATATCCGGTCTATTATGAGTTAGATATAACAAGCCACCAATCATAGACTTATACCTTGTCGAATTTACCAGTGCAGATGTGTCTTTGATAGATAATTTCTCACTTGTCACCATAGGAGTACTTATCGGTTTGGAATTATCCATACCAAACTTCTTCAACAATTCCCTAAGATACTTAGTTTGACAGATAAAAATGTCTTTGTCAGTTTGAGTAATCTGCAAACCAATCATAGACATTTCAAATTCATTCTTCATATTATTAGATAATTCCATGCACAATTTGTCTTCACCTCCAAAAATGATATCATCAACAAATACTTCAATAATCAGAATATCATCATCAGTGATCTTGTAATATAAATTACTGTCAGCACTACCCTTAGTAAAGCCAAGCTTCAAAAGATATTTATCCAACCTTGCATACCAAGCTCTAGGAGCTTGTTTCAATCCATATAATTCTTTCCTTAACCTGCAAACCATATCTTTGTCATCTGTCAGTGAAAATCCAGTAGGCTACTCAATGTATACCTCTTCCTCAAGTTCACCATTCAAAAATACACATTTAACACCCATTTGATAGACCTTATAGTTCTTATATGCTGCATAGGCAAGAAATAGTCTAACAGCTTCAATTCTAGCTATAGGTGCAAATGTCTCACCATAATCAATTCCTTCCATTTGAGAACATCCTTTACAAACCGGTCTAGTCTTGTTTCTTACAACTTGACCATCCTCATTTAGTTTATTTCTAAAAACCCATTTAATTCCAATAACATTCTTATTTTTAGGCCAAGGAACTAAAGTCCAAGTGTTATTCTTCTCTATCTAATCTAATTCATCTTCCATAGCCTTTAACCAATGTTTATCTTTACAAGCTTCAATAACAGATGCCAGTTCAATTTGAGAAATGAGACATACCTCTTCATTTGCCAGTCTTCTTCTTGTCATAACTCCCTTGTTCCTATCTCCAATAATTTGATCTTCTAAATGATTTAATCTTACATACCTTGGTGTCTTCTAAACTTCAGGTTCACTGTTCTGATCATCAGTCATAGTTGAATTTTCTGATTGTATTGATGTAACTGTCTCAGTATCTTGTACCGGTTGAGGCATTGCCATTTGTTATGATCATTTCCACTGCTGGTTCCTTGTCATATGCTATAAATTGATCTCTGTATTGCTCATCCACTTTCACATTTGTGCTCTCCACAATTTTCTGCAATCTTTTGTTATAACATCTATATGCTTTGCTCTGAATTGAATATACAAGAAATATCCCTTCATCACATCTAGGATCAAACTTCCCAAATTGAATCATCCATTTTGATATAACATTTACTTCCAACTTTTTTGAAATATTTAATAGTAGGTGTATGTCCAAACCATAATTCATAAGGAGTCTTACCTGTTTAATCCTTGATATGAACTCTGTTGAATGTATAGACTGTTGTACTCGCTACTTCTCTCTAGTAGATGTGAGGCAGTTTGGCTTCCATCATCATGGTTCTTGCTGCATCTAAAATGGTTCTATTCTTCCTTTCCACTACTCCATTCTGCTAAGGAGTCCGGGGTGTAGATAACTATCTCCTAATCCTATTTATCTCACAAAAACTATTAAATTCGTGAGAAGTAAACTCACCACCTTGATCTGATCTTAGACATTTGATTTTTAATCTAGTTTCGTTTTCCACCTTTTCTTTAAAGATATTGAATTTCTCAAAAGCTTCAGACTTCTCCCTTAGAAAAGTCACCCACATCATTCTAGAATAATCATCAATTATCAACATGAAGTATCTATCACCTTGAAAGCCTCTGGTCCTTGCTGGACCACATAAGTCAGTATGAATTAAGTCAAGCACGTCATTAGATTTATCATGTATTCTCTTAAAAGAAGTTATAACTTGCTTTCCCAATTGACATTCCTTACATATCGGATTATGAGGCTTTAT
The DNA here is from genome assembly GCF_030272615.1 of Cryptomeria japonica. NCBI lineage: Eukaryota > Viridiplantae > Streptophyta > Pinopsida > Cupressales > Cupressaceae > Cryptomeria > Cryptomeria japonica. The sequence goes on along the minus strand of NC_081406.1, from coordinate 208,424,558 downwards.
AATCTTAGGTATCTCTAACTGCCTTTGTTGAACTGATCTTAACAATAAAATCAAAATTAACATGACACAACCTCTTATGCCATAACCAACTCTCATCAATATGAGCAATCAAACATGTCTTATTACTAGTGTTCAAGTGAAATATATTATCTCTAGTCCGAGTACCGGTTGCAATCTCCAAACTAGTTTTGTTAATGATTTTGGATTTTCTATCTTTAAACTGAAGTTGGAATCCCTTATCCACCAATTGACCAACACTTAAAAGATTATGCTTTAAACCTTCTACATAATAGACATTATCAGTATTATGCTTGCCATCCAGAGAAATAATACCTCTACCTTTGATCATACATGCTTTGTCATTCGCAAATCTGACTTGACCACCATTATATTCTTGCAGGGACAAAATTTTTCTTTTATCTCCAGTCATATGATGTGAGCATCCACTATCAATTACCCATTCATCCTTGTCTTCAACTTTTTCTGCCAGGGCCTTTTCTTCATTCTTGATAGCCGGTTCTGGTTCATCTTTCTTTATAGCATAAAACACCCATTCTTTTCCATTCACCGATGCACTAGCAGAGTTTGCTGCAGGTTCATCCTCAGAGTCATCACTTACTCCTTCCTCATCCACTATGTATCATTGTTTATTTTTCTTGAATCTATATCTGTTCTGATTAGGCTTAAATGATTTCTTAACTCTTTCTTCAAATCTTGCATTCCTTTCAGGACATCTAGATGCAAAATGACCAATCTTATTACATGCAAAACATTTGAAGGGTGATTTTACTTCATAATTACTTCATGTTGGTCCTTTATGTTGATATGTGGTGACTTATCAGCAAAGTACTATACACTCAGCACGTATCCTCGTTGGGGTCTCGGGCCAGGCCGGGCCCCGGGAACATGGTCGTAACCCATTCTGGGTGAACGTGGATGGTTGTGTATGGTGGACGTAACCCACTCTCGGTGAACCACGTTAAATATTTGTGTTATCCGTGTCCTATTTTATTCCTTTATCTTTTGTATTTAAATCTGCATATAATTGTTAGTTCATATTTGCTTCGGATCTGCTTGAAACCCTAACACTTTAGGTACTCTTCTAGAAAATAAGGCTTCAAGTTGCTCAAATTCTTCATCCTCTTTCCTCATATCTTCCAATTCTTTTGCATATAGGGCTTTCCAATACTTTTCTTGGTAGATGACGATGCATGAAAAGCAAGTTCAAATTTTGTAGCTCTAGAGGGTCCAAATTCTTCAAGCTAAAAAGCAGATAATTTCCCAATCAGAATGTCTCTGTTAACTAAAGTGTTTGCCATTGTTCTCAATTCATTAATTGTAGTTGCCTTCATCTTGTAAGCCAGTGGAAGGGCTCTCAAGACTTTGAAAACTATTTCATCTTCACTCAAAGATCCTCCACAACATTGAATTCCCATGACAATCTCATTTACTCTTTCCATAAATGTAGCAATTCTTTCATTATCTTCCATCTTCAAGTTCTCATATCTTACCCAGTAACCATCAAGTTTAGCAATTTTGATAGTAGGGTCACCTTCACTCAGAGTTTGCAATTTATCCCACGTAACCTTTGTAGATGATTTATCAGTCAATCCCATGATTTGTTGATTAGTAAGTGAACACAAGAGGGCTTCTCTAGCTCTGCAATCATTTTCAATATTCTTGTCCAAGTTTGTAGGAGTAGGATTGCCAAATGCTAGATCATCAGGTGTATATCCTTTCTTAGTGATCTCCCAAATATCCTTGCCAAGACATTTAAGATGAGTCTCCATTCGGATTTTCCATATCCCATAATTTTTTCCATCAAGCTTAGGGATTTCTCTTCTGAAAATAGTTGCCGGTGGATTTGAAGTGTTAGTTGCCATAGGATCTACCTAAAGCAGTTAAGCTTCTACAAAAAAGGACCAAAGCTCTGATACCAATTGTTAGGATAACCAGTGGACAACTGAGAGGGGGGGGGGGTGAATCAATTGTCAACCAATTATATCATTCAAACCACTTTATAACCTTTAACCAGAGCACATAAACATTGAATACCAGTAAGCAATAAAACTTAAGAATAAAATAGAGAATTAACACAATGCAACCATACCACATAACAACATGATTTGTACATGGAAAACCCGGTAAAGGAAAAAACCACGGTGGGAAGCCTACACATAGTCAGATGATACTTCTGTAGAAAGTATGTGATACAATAAGGGGCCTGCACATGCACGAAGACACACTGCCTAGAGCGTACTTCTCTTTACAAAGGAGTCTCATTAACTACAGAAAGGTTATAGCCACCTCAAGATAATTGGACAACAATCTATAAGAATGAGCTGCCAGAGATAACATCTACCATGCCTGATTACAGTCCTGGTTAAGCTCAATACCAGAGGCCTTTGACCTCTTACATAAACCCAATTCGATCACCTAGGATCGACCAAATATCTTTCGTATATGATATTTCATTCCACGACCATGACATGATCTACAATGAGATCTTACATCAATTTATACAAACCCTAAGGCCTAAAACAATTAGGTCGGCCACCTAAAAGATATTACAATAAGATCATTACATACATCCATATTACAATGATATGCCATGTCGGCTTTAGACCAAAGCAATATTAACCAATCCATAAATCATCCTGGTAACGTGTAGAGAACACATAACATGGTACGGATCCATAACCTAGATAGGTACCGAACTTAATCTGGGTCCACCATGCCAAAGCGATGTCTCCAATCAGTCAAGGCATGATCAAGGACCACCTTATGCATCCTAAATTCCATCTAGAAGCCGCACCAACACCACTTGTGCATCTTGTGAAAGATTCTCAGTAAAAGCTCTTTCAATAAAACCTTAAACCCTTACCGGTAACACAAGTTCTTCTACCGATAACCAAAACCTATCTACCTGTAACCAACCATAACAACTAGTGTTGAGATCAATGACAAAACATCAATGCAACACATGATCAATTCCTCCATATTGCCAACAATAATGTCCTATTAAGAACAAATCCGATTAAGGACCACCCGGTTAAGGGATTGACTACAATACCCTGTTAAAGGTAACCTCGGTAGAGGATTTCAAATCCAAGCTAATGGATCACCTTGTTAGAGGATTTAAACAACACCAAGCCTGTTAAAGCTTACCCGATTAAGAGATTTAATTGTTGTAATGGTTAGAGAACAACAAGTTCTTTGCTGATCTGAAAATAGCTCTTCCTTTCTTAATCGGATCCTTTTCTGCTCCTATCTGGCTTCACAACATTCTGCAGACAGTCCTTCTAGTTTGACAACAATCACACTACCACACTTAACCAAGTTTGCCAACACAATATTGAAACAAATCATCGACCTTATAAGCAAATACAATAGGTTGGTAACACAACACAAAACCTACAAATCTCATAGAGATTACAAACATATCAGTTCAATCATAACCATTGGATTACATAGCAATAAACTACATATTATTCTAGACAACTTCAACCACTCCTGGATCACCGCACATTGGATCCTGTAGCTCATCACATGTTTTTCACTTCATGCTATGCATTTTATTCATTCCCAAGATAAATGATTATCTTCATGTGCCAAATCCACTTTGAAACTCATCACGTGCATCATGCTTATGTGTCATCTTCATCTCCAAACATCATTCGGTTATAGATCATCACAACTGATTTACCAAGCTCCATCGGTTAAGGTTCTGCATATCAACTAGTTAGGGTTACCGGTTGATCACTTTGCTTCAATAACAATACCAATATCAGTTTCCTTCACTGCTTTACTACCGATTGCTTTGCTGCATAATTACTGGTTGCAATACAACTTCATTACCGGTTTCTATTGACATAAATGATACCACTATACTTCATCAATGCAATCTTCATGCAATGCCAACAATCTCCCCCTTTGGCATTGATGGCAATATAAATATCAATACCCTTTGTTTGTGATTATTAAGAGTAAAGCACATACATAGGTATAGGTATCTTGGTTTCCATTTTTCATATACTCTCCTTCAACTATATCTTCATCTCTTCAGCTAGTAACTAGCTATTCAAGAATATACAGTTCATCTCCCCCTTTGACAACAATGCCAAAGTGAAGGTTAACCATTCCATGCTTCACCGATCTGCAACTAGCTGCTCCCCTTGTGGAGTAGCTCCACTCTACACCAATCCATCTTCAAGATTTTCAAAAAGCTCTAGGACCGATGCCTGCCACATCTGCTTAATTGACCTCATGTAGGGGTGCAACCCCTAACTTACCTCTAAGATACTCAAATGTAGCCTTAGGTAGAGGTTTAGTAAAGATATCTGCTAGTTGTTCTTTAGTAGATACATGCTCCAGTGACACATCTTTACTTTTCACTTTCTCTCTCAGGAAATGATACTTCAACTCAGTATGCTTTGTCCTAGCATGCAACACCAGGTTCTTAGAAATGTTTATCACACTTGTGTTATCACATAAAATCCTTGCCGGTTCTGATAGCTCTGATACCAATTAATAATATGATGAAACAATAAGGATCCAATCAACTACTGAGAGGGGGCGGGGGGGGCAGGTGAATCAGTTCATAGAAAATATACTAAAATTTCACCAAACTTAATCCCAACTCAGAAACAACTTGCTAATTTAACTGGTTTAGACGCTGTATCTAAAACTATCAAACTTTACTGGTTGACCAAAACATCAATGATACAATGCAACAGATCCAAAACTTAACATCAGTAATAACTCATTTCAAATCATTTCCGATCATCTAATTACTAGTTAATCATATCAACCATATAAAAACACATCCACAAAAGCATTCACCACTTGACACAATGTTTTTTCACATGGAAACCCAAATGGGAAAAACCATGGTGGGGATGAATACCCACAAGTATTTTGGACTCTTATGAAGTTCTCCCTATTAGGAGCCAAGCCTTGTTAGAAGCTTATACAATAATCTGGTTAAGGACCACCTGGTTAAGGGATTGACTACAATACCCTGTTAAAGGTAACCTCTCTAGAGGATTTCAAATCCAAGCTAATGGATCACCTGGTTAGAGGATTAAACAATACCAAGCCTATTAAAGCTTACCCGGTTAAGGGATTTAACTGTTGTAATGGTTAGAGAACAATAGGTTCTTTGCTGATCTGGAAATAGCACTTCCTTGCTTAATCAGATCCTTTTCTGCTCCTATCTGCTTTCACAACATTCTGCAAACCTCCTTCTAGTTCGGCAACAATCACACTACCACACTTAACCAAATTTGCCAAAACAATATTGAAACAAATCATCGATCTTATAAGAAAATACAATAGGTCGGTAACACAACACAAAACCTACAAATCTCATAGAGATTAAAAACATATCTGTTCAATCATAACCGTTGGATTACATAGAAATCAACTACACATTGTTCTAGACAACTTCAACTGCTCTTGGGTCACCGCACATTGGATCCTATAGCTCATCACACATTTTTCACTTCATGCTATGCATTTTCTTCATTCCCAAGATAAATGGTTATCTTCACGTGCCAAATCCACTTTGAAACTCATCACATGCATCATACTTACACGACATCTTCATCTCCGAACATCATTCAGTCATAGATCATCACAACCGTTTCACCAAGCTCCATCAGTTAGGGTTCTGCATATCAACTGGTTAGGGTTACCGGTTGATCACTCTACTTCAATAATAATACCAATATCGGTTTCCTTCACTGATTTACTACCGGTTGCAATACAAATTCATTATTGGTTGCTATTGACATCAATGACAACACTATACTTCATCAATGCAATCTTCATGCAATGCCAACAAGGTGAGCACCTGCCTTAGTGTGTTTGCATCTTGCATCTAAATTTCCCTTTAAGAATTTAATTAATTAATTAAATTAAATCTAAAGTCTTCTTTCATCATTCTACACATCATAAAATTGGGCCCTTTACCCTAAGTGTGCCCCTTTTTATTTTATTCCTCCAATTAATCATTTCATCAAATACCCTAATTATGTCTTATTTTGACCTTCAAGGCCCAATTTCACATATCTAAATGTCGCAAATTCCCACATACTCTTGGAATTTTCTTTAAAATCACAATATCTTGCTTCCCCAACAATTTGGCAAAAAATTGGTCGAACCGTGTGTTCAGACCATCTTGGTACCATGTTCAACATGGTCCCGACTTTTTCTCCCCGAATTTTGGGAGCATGTTTTGGCAATATTTTAATATTCAAATCCAAGATATAGGCAAAAAATATTATTTCTAAGTCAGCGCATGACTCAAAACAAAGTTAGGGTCTCTTACATAAACCCTTTCTTTCCTCATTTGAAGATGGAAGATCTAGCGATTAAAGGAGATTCTTATGAAGTGAAAGTGTAGGTTTTATGAAGACTATAAAAAAAAATCAAGCATTCACCAAGTCCACATCAAGTATTTTCAACACCCTTTAGGAGCTTTGAAGACATTAAAGAATAATAGGAGATCAGCGACTGATGATTGGCTTATACCTCTCCCTTAGGGTTTGGTATGATTTAATGTTGTTTTCATGTCTTTGCATGAGCTTCATTTTCAGATTTACATTCATGATTTAGATCTCTAGATCATTTGTGATTTGAAGCATTTGCATCTACATTTACAAGCATTTAGGGTTTGCTCTCCAAAGCATAGGCTAGAACTCTAGATTTGGTTTCTTGTTCATTTAGGATCTTGCATACACACAAGATTCTTACACACACATTTTCAGTATGTTATCAGCTATTTGTGGAGGTGGAAATTACCAAAATAAGGGGTTTGACTAAGGAAAAACCCTATATAGCCACCTAGATACCCTTTTTCACTTTGTAGGTGTAAGTACAAGAATCCGATGGATGCACTAAATTTGGGACCGACGAAAGACACAGAGATAGTCTCAGGGCTAGAATCTAATCTCAAATCACAAAGACAGGGGCGTGGCGCCCTAGGATAGGACTAGGGCATGGCACCCTAGTCCTCAAGGTTTTGTAGTTTACTATGTCAAATCTGCATTTCAGACCCCCAGGACCTTAGATCCAGAAATCCATCTTTTTGTCTATACAAGGACCAAGGCATCCAACACCCTGGTCCTACTCATTTTGCATCAGTATTTAGCAGCAGGTGCACCTCTGAGTCCATTTTTCAGCCCTTCTTTCTCCATCTCAGTTTCAGTTTACACAAAATCTGCATTTTTAGTTTAAGTGTGCTTCATTTCTCATCTCTTAGTTTAGTCGATTGTTGCATCATATTTCACATATCTACTCCTCATTTACAACAAAGGAATAGAAACCCTAGGATATATTCCTTGACTCTCTCTTCCCTACAAGAAGTAGTCAAAGAGAGATATCTTGGTAGGCTCTTTCATATTCCATTGTGTGTAAATGATAGTGGGATTAGGTGTTAGCTACTTGGTTACACTTTTGTGCTTCACAATTTGGTGAACTCGATGTGAATCCAATCTTCTTAAATTTTTATTTCTTAGTTGGATCTATCTATTGTATGTTTCTTTTCATCAAAAATATTAAAATATCAAAAATATTCTTATATGCATTGTGTGTTCATTTCTTAAACATATAGTTCATGCACTTTTATGTTTTCATTTATTGTATTGGATAATTGCTTCAAATATTAGACATCTAGTTTACTTTCTTTGCTGGAATTGTCTCTTTCATTTCATTTTGTAAAAAAAGAAGGGGACATTTTCAAAAAAATTTATGCCAAAAAGATTTTTTGGGGTATTGCCTCGAGCCCCATCTCTTGCATGTCGGCCTTTGGCCAACTTGTCTTCATATCATGATAGTTTCTTTGACCTTCTTATGACCCTTCACCCCTCTCCTAAAGATACGACTAAGGATTTTATGAGGCAAGAGGATGATTTCAATGACACATGTACTAATTCTCTCCCTTCCATAGATGAAGCATTGATAGATAAATCTATTGCCTCTCCCAAAGTTGTCTCTATGCATGAGGATACCCTAGTTCAAGAAGAGACTATTAATATTTCTTCCAAATATTTCCCTCCCAAGGTTGAGGCTTTGAATAGTGATGTTAATCTTTCTCCTAGAAAGGACCTCTCTCATGTAGATCCTTTGGTGATAGAGGATGATACGATCTTTCCTAATAACACTACACCTTCTTTGGATACTCTTCATTCTAAGGATGAAACATTAATGACTGGAGGTATTCTCTCTCCCAACATTGATATTATTCATGATAACATTTTTGTGCAAGAAGAGACCATCAACACTTCTTTTAATAGTTCTTATCATATAAATGATGTTGATCCTTCTAAAATTCATACCCCTTATAAGGATACTTTGGAACAATAAAATGTTCTTTGGTCACAAGGGTTTACTATCATTAATAATCCCCTATATGAGGATTATCCCTTTCATTCAATTCAAAGAAAGTCCTACCCATGAAGAAATGTTTAAGTTCGATAATCCTCTTCCCAAACCATCTTTAATTAACATGATACATGTGAATGAAACACCTAATAAATCCCTCTTCACAGTTCAAGGTGCTAGTTCTTTTCCAAATTCTCAACCTCTAAACAAGTCTCTCTTGTGGTTCAAGGTGGTTATAGTAATAATGTCTTTGCATCCTAACAAACCAGTTTATTACTATGCAAGGAGGATATCCCACTAAGAGTCCTTGTGAGTATGCTAAACAGATGACCCAAGAGATTTATAATGTGGAGTCTTGCACATATTTAATACATGAAATAATACGCAACCTAGTCCTCCTTCGGTTATTCCTTTTTCATTTCCAACTTCTCAATCTATTCCTCCACTAGCACCTTATATATCACAAACTCTTGGTAAGGAGTATGATCTCATTAAAAAAATTAAAGATACTCCTACCAAGATATCTCTTTGGGATTTGATTCAAACTTTATCAACTCATCGTAGAATGTTACAAGATGCTTTAAATAACTTAGATGTCCCATCTACAGTGACACCTAATAATATGGCTTCTTTGATTGGTCCTATAAAAACTCCTAAAGCTAAAATTATGTTCACACAAGATGAGTTACCCTCCCATGATATTCAACACTATTATGATCCTCTTATGATTGTTGTCATTGTAAATGATAATTCTTTAAGAAGAACCCTTGTTGATAATGGATTTGGCCTTAATATTTAGCGTGGATTTATTGCATAAGATTAATGTGGATCATTTTTTATTCAACCCAATTTTCTTACTATCTATGGCTTTGACAATATTGCTAAACAATCTTTAGGTACTATAACCTTACATATTAGGGTGGGACCTATTACTTTGCCTACACTTATACATGTCATGCCTGATAAGCTTACCTACAATCTTCTATTAGGATGACCTTGGCTTCATAATATGAAAGCTATCCCTTCTAATCTTCATTGCAACATCAAGTTCATCTACACCAACAAGATGCATACTTTGTTTGATGATACTAATTTACAAGTCCCATTGCAAACCAAATCTTCTTATTCAACTACTTCTAATCCTTCTTTCAATTATCCTACATTTTCAAATATATCTATTTCCTTGAATACCCCTGTTCCCTCTAGTGATTCTAAGACTCGTGAAAAGAATTCTACTCAATTTGAATCTTCTCTCAAAGATATCTTTTCTCCCGAAGGGGTACTCTCAAATGACGATTGAGCATCTCTAGACTTTAACCCCACTTTTTTGGGAGGATATAGGGTCTCTTGGAAAGGATCTAAGATTGGGAAAGATAAATCTAAGGAGGAACCTAAAAAACAACCCACTTTGTCTGAACAACTAATTAACAATTTTGTTGTTGCTTCTAATTCAAACGATTCTTCACAATCTTCTTATTATTCATCTAATTATGGCATTGATACCTATCAGGCCCCACCATCTCTTTCTGATATGGCATCCCTTTATGGTCCAGGTTTTCATATCTTAGTTAAGAGTGGATATAATGGCAATGGTTGTGGTATAAATGAACAAAGGATTAAGGTTCCTTTAGAAAATAACATACATGAAGCTTCATTTGGCCTTGGATATATAATCCTTCAAAGCCCACCAAAGCATCTAAAAGAACATCTCTCAATGTGAATGCTATATTTACTAGTGATGATGAATTCCTCTCAATTGAATCATCCTCTATTTCTTTCAAAACTCATCCCTCTCATAAGAAATAGTGACAATTGACAAGTCTCTTTATGAATCTCCCCAAGAGATTTCCAATCCCACTTATGAGGATTTATCTTTTATTCATTCTAATATCTTCTCTTCTAGAAATAAGGCTCCAATGAGTTATACCTATCCGTTTCCTAAGGTTTCTTGTGTGCAAGAGGAGCATGACTTAGTGGCCTATTGTTCTCCTATAAACTACTTTCTTGATCTTTCACTACTCATCATCTTATACATGCTTTTCCTCTCATCGATGGTAGAATGTCATAGTCAAATTATTCATCCAATCTACCATACATTTAAATAAAATTAGCGGCTATTATGTTGCTCATCATTATGTGACATTGGTAGCTCACTTATTGGGGGCTCATTGTCATTCATGATAGTACAATTTCACATCCAATCATACTTTGGAAGCAACATAATAGCCTATTTTTGTCCCATCTCGTCTCTATGTATGGGGGGCAAGACTGATTTCAAAAATTTCTCCTTCTTAAGATTAAAATCTCCCCCTTTGTGAAGTGTTGTCTTCTATAAGTATTTATTATCGATTGTATAGGTTTATATCCCTCTCTCATATTGGAACAAGTATCCCTAATGAGGATCTTAAGTGTAAATGTCCTTAATTGGACCTCTTCCTTGGTGTTGGATGTCTATAATCATTCATTAATTATTTTATTCATTGAGTGATATCTTTTAGAAGAAACACTTCTATGTTGCGAACGTGCATATCCCTGATGAGTATCTCTTTCCTTCTTTTAGAAGAATGTCTCTTTTATAAATGATCTCTCTTTGATGTCCTTACCTCTATAATTGGGGGACAAGGGTGGTATTTCAATCTTCTCTCTTTTTCCAGTGATTCACCTTTCATTTGTTGAGTTGCATTTTTTTTCCTGCATAGAATATGTGCTCCCTATTTAGGACTTAATCTTTGTTGAGGATGGTTCATCTTTCATGAACAATCTCTCCTTAGTGACAGTGTGCAATCCTTTGCTAAGAATCCTCTATTCTTAAATATTGGAGAAGGTGTGTATTCTTATTTCCTTTCTCCTCCCCTTCAAGATGTTATCTTTATCAAAGATCCCCTCTATTCTCAAAGGTGGATGTCTTTGAATAATGATCTCTTCCTCCTTTTTTTCAAAATTTAAAAGGTAATTATTTTCTAAACCCTAATTTTGCATTCTTTTTTCACTTAATCTTTCATCTTGTGTTAGAGATCTCCAATCATAATACTCTTGGTTGTGTTGGAATTGAGTTCAGTTCTCTTTCTTACCAAATGTTCCATCATGTGCTTCGATCTTGTATCAAGCTTCATTGTGAGCAATTGTCATCACCTCTTTTCACAATTCACTGTGGTAAACATGATACCCTATTTCACCTCACTAATTAGCAAGCCGAAATAGGGGGCATATAGCTACCCATGAATTTCATCACTTCCTTAGTAAGAATTTAGGTGATTTTGTGATTTTATCTTACATTTGATTTTGTAGGGTGTGGTTCCTAACAAGTGTACTGTAGATACCACTAGGGGCTTTGTCCAACACCTTATGGATATATCCTTTTTCATGATTTTTTTATACTTTAGCTTTCATACGAACACGGTGTCATATGGCCACTAAAGTGGGGGCTAAATGTAGCATCATAAATTGTACACCCTTAATTGGGTGGTACAATTCCATGCTTAGGTTGGCACCCGCCTTAGTGTGTTTGCATCTTGCATCTTAATTTCCCTTTAAGCATTTAATTAATTAATTTAATTAAATCTAAAGTCTTCTTTCATTACTCTACACATCATAAAATTGGGGCCTTTACCCTAAGTGTGCCCTTTTTTATTTTATTCCTCCAATGAATCATTTCATCAAATACCCTAATTATGTCTTATTTCGACCTTGAAGGCCCGATTTCGCATATCTAAATGTTGCAAATTCGCACATACTCCTATAATTTTCTTTAAAATCACAATATCTTACTTCCTCAAAAATTTGGCAAAAAAGTTGGTTAGATCATGTGTTCAGACCATGTTGGTACCAACATTGTCTCGACTTTTTCTCCCCAAAATTTGAGAGCATATTTTGGTGGTATTTCAATATTCAAATCCAAGAGATTGGAGAAAAATATTATTTCTAAGCTTCTCTATGACTCAAAACAAAGTTAGGGTCTCCTACCTAAACCCTTTCTTTCCTCATTTGAAGATGGAAGATCTAGCGATTAAAGGAGATTCTTATGAAGAGAAACTACAGGTTTTATGAAGTCTACAATAACAAATCAAACATTCACCAAGTCTACATCAAGTATTTTCAACACCCTTTAGGAGCTTTGAAGACATTGAAGAATAATAGATCACTGACTAATGATTGACTTGTACCTCTCCCTTAGGGTTTGGTATGGTTTCATGTTGTTTTCATCTCTTTGTATGAGATTCATTTTCAGATTTACATTCATGCTTTAGTTCTATAGATAATTTATGATTTTAAGCATTTGCATCTATATTTACAAGCATTTAGGGTTTTCTCTCCAAAGTGTAGGGTAGAACTCTAGATTTACTTTCTTGTTCATTTAAGATCTTGCATACACACAAGATTCTTGCACACACATTTTTAGTACATTATCGACTATTTTTGGAGGTGGAAATTACCAAAACAAGGGGTTTGACTAAGACAAAACCATATAGCCATCTAGACACCCTTTTTCAAGTTGCAGGTGTAGGTACAAGAATTCAACAAATGCACAAATTTTGGGACCAAAGGAAGACACAAAGACAGTCTTAGGGCTAGAATCTGATCTCAAATCATAGAGATAGGGGTGTGGTGCCCTGGGATAGGACCAGGGTGCCATGCCCTAGTCCTCTTGGTTTTTCAGTTTTCTGTGTCAGATATGCATTTCAGAGTCTCGGGACCTCAGATCTAGAAATACAACTTTCTGTCTACAGAGGGACCAAGGTGCCCAACACCTTGGTCCTACTCATTCTGCATCAATTTTTTAGTAGCAGGTGCACCTCTGAGTCCATTTTTCAGCCTTTCTTTCTGTATCTCAGTTTCAGTTTACACATAATTTACATTTTCAGTTTAAGTGTGCTTCATTTCTAATCTCTTAGTTTAGTCGATTGTTGCATGATGTTTCACATATCTACTCCTCAGTTACAACAAAGGAATAAAAACCCTACGATATATTCTTGAATCTCTCTTCTTGTCTCTCTTCCCTACAAGAAGTAGTCAAAGTGAGATATCTCCCTAGGCTCTTTCGTATTCCACTGTGTGTACATGAGAGTGGGATTAGATCTTGGCTACTTGGTTCCACTTCTCTACTTCACAACATCATTCCATAAAGAAGAACCAACAAGGAGATTGTTGGATTGAAAAAATTCATTTAGAGAACCAATTAAGAACAAGTATTTGTTGTGCCAAATAGAGTTCCATTCCCTCAAATCAGAAAAAGATCTCCATATCTGTTTAGCTAGAAGAGCTCTGCTGAAAGTTTTAATACTCCTTAGACCAAGGCCTCCCAATCTCTTCGGCTTGCACACAACTTCCCAAGCAATTGGCGTCATTATTTTTCTTTCTTAGACTCTAGACCATAGGAAAAATTTCTGAATCTTCTCAATTATATCAACAAAATTTGGAGGGATTTTGAATAAACTAAGAGCATAAACCAGTATATTTTGAAGAGATGACTTAAGAATCAAGACCTTCCCCACTTGACTAAGTAGATCACCCTTCCATCCAACCAGTTTCCTATTGAATCTATCAATAAGAGAATTCCAAAAATAATCAGATGGTTTAAAACATAAAGGAAGACCAAGATAGGAAGAGGGAAGAGCTTCAATAGGGTAGTTCAGGATGGTAGCAATCTTCTTCTTCTTCCTCTCATCAGGGGTGTTGAAGAAGAAAAGAGAACTCTTCTGCAAATTAACTTTTTGGCCTGATGCCTTCTCGTACAAAGTTGAGTTAATGATAGAGAGCTCTTCCACAAATTAACTACACATCGATGATAGTTAATGATGGTCGAGTTCCACAAATTGTACCTACTAATTGTTTGATTAAGTATACAAAAGAGGTTAGAAATAAAAATTCAGCAATATTACAATCAATGAATCATAATTAATAGTTAGAAAATTACCATCTATAATTTGCATTTCATCTATTATTGATTCGTTTAGATCAATAGAGAAAGCCAATCGAAGTCATAGAGTATTATCTTGATCGTCCAAAGCTAGAGTCACTTTTTTTTACATATGAAATAAAAAGAAGAATTATATTACTATGAAAAACACTAAAATAAACTAGAATAAATATACTCACTATGTTGTTCCCTGATAGTAACCACTTCTTCTTGTATGGCTATGCCTGAAAGATTTAAGACCTTTTTTTTCTTTTGTTTTCTACCACTTATAGAAGGGAATTTGAATCCATGGTCTGGTACTCTTTCAATTATTTCTTGATGAATGGCATCACGTCTTGGTTGAAGAGAATGCCATTTGTGCATTTTGCTTGGACTAAACCATGGTGATTTTTCGTCTCATGGACATGTCCTCTAAGCTAGGAATTGATGAAAACTTTGAAGAGGAAGAAAGAGATACATGTAAATCTTTTTTAAATATCTTGACACATTCAACAAAAATGAGTTTTTCATCTTCTTTGGTTGGTAGATTTTGCAGTAGTGATTTCATATAGTCAACAAGACTTTGAAATTTATTATTGGAAGTACTAGATGAATTCAAACAATCTATAATAAAATAACAATGATTTAGTAAAAAGAATATTACAAAATTTAATATATGTTTAATAAGTTATGATGTTGAAATTTACTAGTTCTTTGGTCTTCACCACTTGCAACCCCAATTACAGTTTGATGTTCTAATGGATTACAAGCATTTGCAATTGGAATAATAATTTACTAAGTTTAAAAACCATAAAAATCAATCAAATTTTTATTCATCAAATACAAGCAAGGTTTATAACTAATACTGGACATGAATAAATTAATAATAAATTCTTTTTTTAGATAAATATACCAATAACTAGATTAATATACATAAATATAGGATCCAAAGGGAAATCCTAATGTTGGATGGTTTCTCCAAGTTGGGGGTATCTGTTGTTCGAACTGCTTGTAGACTTTCCATGCATATGTTCTTATTTGTCAGACAAATTTTCTTTATGGAGGGGTCAATCTACTTAGATCCCCTTTCTTGGCTTTGTTTTGTCTCATCTTTGTTCAGCTTCATTTTGTGGATATCCCTGAATATTTTTAGTTATGGGTTTCAGGTCCTCCCTATTAAACCTGCTTTGTACAGGGTTTCAGGTCCCTTCAAAATCTGTTTTTGACTTAATCAAAACATTGTTCTAGTCACACCATATATATTTGTGGAGAATGTGGAATCCATTGCAATAATTGAGTTATGTGACTATTTTACCATAATTTCCTACATCCATGGTGTTTGGATTCCTATGATGAATGAAACATTTTACCCAGTTTTTGGTGTTTTATAGTAGAAGAAATTATCTTTCTCCTCTACATGCCATAAACTTACACTTTTTGCATCATCTTCATTTTTTTGTGATTGAAGGGAACGTACTCTTTTCCATGCATTCAATACATCTTTTTTCAACAAACATGTGTCTCTTTTATTCAGCAACTCTGTCAGACCATGATCTAAGTAGTTTTGTTCACATATTATATCAGTCCCCACACCCATCGATAATAAGGATTCAATGTATTAGTTACATTCATTTGACAATCTTGGTGCAAGCATGATCCTTGGGTCACTAGAAGGGTCATCCTATCCATGACAAAACTCATCATTAGCATATTGATGACTAAACTCATTATACGTTATAATTGCAACATTTGGCCTACCATACATAACCCTAACCCAAAAGTGGGTTTGACAAACCCTTTTATCATCGGGCCGACAAGCACAATGATATCTTCTTATATGTGTACAAAAATATTAATTGACATAATAAATGGGAAATATAAAAGGTGACATGCTTGATTATTATATAAAATCTAGGAGAACCTTGAATACATCTTGGTAGTGTGGTCAATAGGGTTTGTTGCATTGAACTCTTTATGAAATTTGCGTACAAATGATGTCTTTGTACCATCCAATAAATCTTCTCCTTTGACAAAGTGATGGAGTCTCTCAAGAGGGATAGCAACACATATGTCTAGAACTTGGATATTTTCATCTCCAATAGGATTCCATTCAAGGTTATCACTTGAAAAATGAATTCCTCTGTTGGGAATGTCTTTCTCATCTAGTTGGATGAGTGATTGCCATTTAAATTTTCTATTCATTCTAAATAATATTGAGATTGTTAGTGGCCATCTATCTTGTTCAAATATCTAAGAACTACTATATTGGTATCATTATATGCTCAATAAAATATTTAACTATATCAATTGAATTTCAAATTTTCATTTTCAAGTTCTTTTTCATAATATAATAACAAATAACATTAACATTAACATCACACCAATATGCTGAAAAACCCTAATTGAATATGGTCAATTTTAATAAATCATAATGTCATTTATTCAACTTGATTCTTTATTAACCAATGTCAATTACGCTAATTCAAAATATAACATCAAATGAGCATTTTTATTGCACGTCTAGTCCCTAGCACAAAAGCTTCATAATTCACCATATTATCTTTAGAGCATTGATATATACATAGAACTAAGGATATAATACACAATTGATTGCTACCTTAAGTCATTGCATAAATACTTTAAATTAGAACTTAAGAGATAATCAAAAGAAAGAAAGATATTCCTATTCATTTTAAAAATTCTCTGGAAACACTAAAGCTTTTATATATGTTATAGGGGAATGAAAAGAAATAATTTTTAGATAAAAGGTTTAAGAAAAATATTATATGTAGTTATAGGTCAAATCCATGCAAAAGGGTTAGAATGATAGTTGTGTGATTTGTAGAAGTGGCCCTCATTGTTAAACGAAATTGTTTCAAATAATTTAAACATGGTTATATATATAATTATATGTTATAAAATTCAAATGAATGGTGAGACTAGCATTAGGCTTCAAAATTTGATGTCTCCCTACATACAAATTTCTTTGAGATTATTAGTGATGTTTTTTATGCTAGTCATCGACATTAAGTTTAATACAATAACACTTAATTTGTAGTTCAATTAATATAAAGATTATAATTTTAATTTAAGTTAAATATTTGATATATAGTGTAATATGAATAAAAGCATTTAAATCAATAAAAATATAATTAATATACGTGTTGATGAAATTAATTATTTGAGTTTAATTTTTATGTATTATTAAATTTTATATTGATTTAAATTAAAATAAATTATTTGAAAACCCCTAAATTTATTATATGAACTAATTTTTTGTACTGTAATTTATATAAAAATTAAATGTATTGATTGAATGTATTCTACATACATTAACTTTAATTGTATGTGTTGATTAAATTAATTATTTAAATTTAATTTGTATGTATTATTAGATTTAATATTTATTCTATATTAAAGTAAATCATATGAAAACCCTAAATTTATTTTCTTATAGTATAATTAAACATTATGAAATAGTAAAAATAATCAATTTGTTTGTTGTATATAGAATTTTCAAATTATATTATTACAATAGTAAAAAATTATATATAATTAAAATAAAAAATTAATTTTTGTAATCACGAGATATATAAAATAGTAAAATATGAACTATTTAAAATATATATATACATATATATAAAATAAATGAAATATATTAAAAACTTCAATGCAGCCCGCCTCTCCAAGATTGGGGGTTATTGCATGCCCACAAGTCAACCTAGGATTGTGGCACCGAATTTTTTTTTTGAAATTTTTGATGTAAATCAATAATATATTTAATTTTAGGTTTCTAATAATGTGCCTATTATTCATTCTCTTGAAAAGTAAAAGAAAAATGGTAAAATTTTGGTTTTTTTTGGTTGATTTTATGTATTTAATTATATTGAAAGTTAAATACATAAAACATTAAATAAAAAATTATATGAAAATCTTAAATCATTTTTTTTTTTTGGTCATTCTGATTGAAAACTAAAGAAAAATGGTAAATTTCTGACTTTTTTTTTGGTTCATAAATACATAAAACAATAAGAAAAAATATTATGAGAAAACCTTAAATCATTTTTTTTGACATTCTATTTCAAAAAATTTGTAACATTGAAGAAAAAGACTTTAGAATCCTTACATGTTGCACTCGCTTCTCCGTGGCAAAGAAAATAATCAGACCAACTTCAGTCAGAAATTTCAGCCTTATTTAACAATCCAAGGGGATTGAAGGAGCAAGAATGTTCACAACACAGAGAGTTTGCGAAAAATATGGTTTATTCCTTCAAAAATTGCCAAAAGAAATAGTTGTTGAGGTAATTAATTGAGCATTAAGCGATGCACTTGCAGAGGCAGGGGGATGTGCAGTCATAGGCATGTAGCAGGATAGCCGGCTAGCGAAATATAAGGCTGGGTCGACGAATTGAATGAGTTTGGTGGGTGAATTGAATGCATGAGACCAAGCAAGCCA
This sequence comes from Cryptomeria japonica, assembly GCF_030272615.1. Classification (NCBI taxonomy): domain Eukaryota; kingdom Viridiplantae; phylum Streptophyta; class Pinopsida; order Cupressales; family Cupressaceae; genus Cryptomeria; species Cryptomeria japonica. The sequence continues at coordinate 208,405,821 of NC_081406.1, read as the reverse complement.
GCAGAGAAGTCCGCTCTCACTGCATTCATGTACGTGATTTAACTATTCCATCGGCTTGTCAAGTCGAAACAACCAGCTTTAAATTATCACCCAAATGATTAACTTCTTTCTTACTCAGAAGGGAAAAAGCTCCACCAGAATGAAGTTGCAGTTGCAGGTCTTCTGTTTGATCTTTGCCACAATCTGGGTAGGATGCCTCTGTACTGTAAATGCAGGCAAGGCCTCGAACTTCATCTCTAAAGAAGGATGCTTCACAACGCTATTTCAGTTCGGGGCATCGCTCTTCGACACAGGAAATGCAGTCATAGCGTTTCCGCGGCAGGCATTTCAACCCACCAGGCTGCCTTATGGCTCTACTTTCCCTGGCTATCCCGCCAACCGATTTTCAGATGGAAAGCTCATCATCGATTATTTAGGTAATTACCTTGCACAACCCATTTTTTTTTGTTTTCTTATCGTTCTTTTCTTGTTTTACAGTGTTGTGTGAATCTGGTGTTTTCCATCAGCGGATGCTTTCAAATTAGAACTGCTTCATCCTTATCTCGAAAGTGTGGGGTCTGAGGCGACGAGAAAAGCAGTTAGAGACTATAGGGGAGGAGTGTGTTTTTCAGTGGCGATGGCAACTGCACTATCTGTGGAAGAGCTAAACTTCACAGGAATTGGGAGCAAGAAAATAGCGTTGAATCCATTTACCTCTGGTGCACAGTTCGAGTGGTTCCAATATTTCAGGAAGCGCGCTTTGGAAAGCGGAAACAAGTCTAAAGGTATGCAGTACACACATATTAGAATGTAGCCTAAGGGAAAATTTATTGGACGAATGTATGAGTCAGGAAAATGACCCTTGTTTTTTTGTTGAATTGACTGGTGTTCAAAGCAGGAAAACTAAACTCTCTTCTACCCAGTAAAGAGGCGATGGCAAACGCGCTTTATCTTCCTGGAGAGTTTGGTGTTAATGACTACCGCGTGGGGTTACTGTCTGGTCTAAGCGTTGCAGAGATCAAGAAGAAATTAGTGCCTTTGGTCGTTCTCAAGATCGTCACTCTAATCAAGGTACTTTTAAAAAGAAATCTTCACAAATTTTTCGTTTCTTTACCAAATAAAGAAATTATCTCATCAATTTTCATGCAGAAGCTCCATGGGACGGGTGCCGGGAATTTCCTGGTTATTGGGGTCCCACCACAGGGATGCAGCCCATTTTATCTGACCGTGTTGAATGGAAGCAAAGACGAATATAAGTGCCTGGTGGAGGTGAATGAAATCCATCGCCTTCATGAGACAAAGCTAAAGATTGCACTGCGAGACCTGCGTGAACAGCTTAGGGACTCGAACATATTGTTTGCGGACTATTACAGAGCGTTCATGAGCGTAATCAGACATCCTGCAAAACATGGTGGGTAGAAAACTGGTAATGCTTGAACTAGTTTTGATGGCTTGTATTGATTTCAATTGGGTGCAAAACTAAATAGATTTGGACAGGAATGAAAGTGAGAAATGTTGCATGCTGTGGTGCGGGTGGAGAGTACAACTACAATCCTGCGGCTGTTTGTGGAACGAGCTCTTCAAAGCGATGTTCAAAGCCAGAGAATTATGTGTACTGGGATGACTTCCATCCAACTGATGCGCTCAACAAAATAATTGCAGCTAAATTTGCGTCAGGGAAGTATGTTGAACCTCCTAATGTCTCGCTTGGCTGTTCCTGAGCGTCAAACCAAGGACCAATAATATCTTCCTTAGATGTCCTTGATGGCAGGCCCCCTCTTGATGGAAACAAAAGTGGCCTAAGATATCTCTAGATCTATATGGCTCAATCAGGCTATTTCTATGTCTTCTGGTTATATGAAGCTGTAGCTGTCTCATAGGTTTCTAAACCTGATCACTTGACCTTATTATTATTGTACTAAATGTTTTGAAGATAACGATGGGTAGAGTTTCTATGTTAAAGCTTCTTTATAATATTATATATAAGAATGGGAGAGGGTCCTTATTGCATACATTAATTTTTTCTTTGCGTCTTTATATTATATTTCTTAAAGTGGATACAAATCTTGTTCCATGCAATCATTAATATCTTTAAAAAATATGATAATTTGTATATCAAGCTATATATATAGTTTAAAATAGCAAAAATCTATTGAGGGAGCTAGTGTTGGGAATACATAAGACTATTGAATGATGATCTTAGAATCTAAATAATGAAAGAGAGTTAGTTCTCATTAAAGACTTGTAAAACCACATATGCAAAGTTCACTCTCCATCAAAGTGAGTTTTTAATGCTATAAGTAGTACTACTACAACCAATAAGAGTAGCAACTTCTATTATTAAAAATATGTGGAGGCTATATCGATTTGAAAGATGCCAATAAATTGTTACATCACTTAAATAAAAGACAAACACGTAGTTAAGAGATGTGACATATACATCCATCAAGATAATAAGTAACTTGACTATTAAGAATACATGCAAGAAATGTGTCGCTTATAGAAAATGCTACTTACCTTCATTGTTACATCACTTAAATAAAAGACAAACACGTAGTTAAAAATGAAATAAAAACTTAAAGTAGTGCTCCCTTAAGCATATCTTAGGTAGGTGAAAGATGAATTTTGGCCTATTAAATTTGATGAGGTACCCTTGTGTACATGAAAATCCCACCCAAAAAGAAGTCTCACAAAAAAGAGAGAAGACACCCATGCTCTTCTATCTTCAATAGAACATATAAATGAAGAAACTTTCTTTTTATGAAGGGTTCATAAACAATGCTAGCTAATTTCTTAGTGCTTAAGTAATAAAAAGGATCACTGACATGTCCATCATTAAGTTGTCAAATGTAGTGTATGTACTTCAATGTTTTTGGTTTGTTGATGATGGAGCATATGTTGAGAGATTGAGGCATCATGACTTAGGGTGCAACAAATTGTGATAAACATGTGGATTCAAATACTATAGAGCCTCAATTGTAGCATTCATAGCCCCCTTAATACTCAACCTTTGCAGAAGAAAGAGAAACAACATTTTTCTTCTCCCTCAACCAACATAAAGAGACTAAAACCAAGTGAGAATCTATAGTGAAAAGTGGACTTGCAATCTAAGGAATTACCAACCCAATCACAATCAATGCACCCAACCAAGTCAACATTGATGCCTACTACATAATGAATTTTATAACTATGATTGTCATGAGTGTAATGGAGGATATACTTATTTTCCTTCTAGTGTAGTTCATGAGATTCTTGCATAAATCTAAAGTGTATGCCAATAAAATATGAAATTTTAGGTCCATTATGAATCAAATAAACAAGGCTACTAACAAGTTGTCAATGCAAAGTGCTATTAACTATTAATGAAGACAATTTTATCTCATATTTGACTTTAGAAAGAAGAGAGTTGAATCAAGTTTGTAGCTAGCTATGTGGAACCATGAGAGAAAAATTAAGTGTTTACTAGACCTATGTAATGCTAACCTTAGATATAGATGAATGAAACTTAATTTCAAGAAAATAATGCAACAAACACATATTGGTCATCAAAAAAATATCATATAATTTTTTTTTCACTTTCATAAGGATTAAGAGATTGCTATGATTAGCTAGTCATCATCATACAAAACAAAAAACAAAATACATTCATTCTATCAGAATATGTAGATGTTCAAATAAAAATTACATTGAGTGAATCTAACCAAGAGAAAAAATAATCCATCTTGGCATATCAAACATGAAGGGCTTGTTTGATGCCATAAATTTTATAACCATGTATACCAATTAAGAATTGTGTAGAAAACCTTTCCATTACTCCATCCATATATCAAACTTCAGATCCTTTTTGAAGAAAGACACTTTTCACATCCATTTGATGAAGCTTATAACAATATATTATGAAAATAGTAAATGTGAGTTGGATAGATTTTATATTTTTAATAGTGTAAGGTAGGTAAAATTAGGGTTTCACAATTAGAATGGTAAGACCACTAGTTTCACAAGATCAACCTTAAATTTAAAAACGGGGTGTAAATTCCTTAGCTCTAGCCATAATTCAATTAGAGAAGAGGGCTAGGATGATGAATGGATTTACTTTTTTGTTGTTTCCCCCTTTAAAGATTTCAAATTGGATTTGAATTGTAGAGTGGGATCTAGGGCAAAAAAAATGGAGAATCGAACCAAAATAGTGATAACAGAATGTTCTAGAATTCACATAGAACCATAGATAGAGATCTAAGAGTAGAAAGTGAATCAAAGCCTATAGCTGAAAATCTGAGCCGTGTTAGGACCAAGATGGTAGGTTACCTTGGTCCTACAACTTCTGAGTAGGAAAGCAAGATATTTTTAGATCAAGGAGATGCACAAGATCCACTATCAGAAGATTAGGTGAAATTATTGGGACAAGGGTGGTAGGTCACTCTAATCCTCTATTTTTTGTGTCTGTAAAAACTAAACCTGTTTGTCGTCATGTGTTCTATTGGAATCTTTGATCACAATACTTAAATCAATTTGTTGCACAGAGAGAGAAAATGGTGTCGTGGACAAGGGTTTGTTAAGATTAATGATAGTCCCAAAGATATTGAGAAGGGGGGGTGGGGTGAATCAATATCTAACCAGTTAATAAAATATTTAACCTTATTAAGTATTTTGCATTCCAAAATTGTGTACCAGTAAATAAGAATTAATGCAGTAAAGAGGAACAATAAAGACATCATAGAAAACACACCATAACACAAGATGTTTAATGAGGAAACACGGTGTGGGAAAAACCTCGGTGGGATTTGTCACCCACAATATTCACTCATTGGCCAATGAATAAATATTACTTACAATGAGGGGCCTGCACATGCAAGAAGGCCAACTGCCTAGAGCTCACTGCTTAATCTACAAAATAGAAGTCTCACTGACTTACAAAATGGATTATGAAAATCCAATACAATGTACTGCTTCAAATCAACATCAACTATGCCAGGTTTAGTACCGGTTTAAGCTCATACTATACCCATAAACCTTATACAAAATATGTCCTATGCATTCACATATATCTCATCTTCTATTCCATCCACTATCCTTATTACAAAATCATTTACAATATCTCATACATATATGAGTCTATTACAATATGCCATGTCGACTTTACAAAAATATATTTACAATTAAATACAATAAACAAAAGTTTATTCCTGTCGGCTGGGGTGTCGGTATGCATTGTTGTCGTTGCCGGTGAAGTATCTGTCAGTGTTGATGCTTGCCGGTGGTTTACTAGATGAATGTCGGGTGGTTGCCTAAAGGTTACCAGTAGGTTGCCAGTAGATTGCCATCAATGACAACACCATCATTTCTCACTAGAGTGTAGAATGCCAATAGGGTTTTCCATGGGTCAAACCCTAGGTTTTGGATTAACCCTACTTGAAATAGAAATTGAACTTGAATTGAATTAGAAAGGTTTACTTTTGAGGGCAAGGCTAGATCTAAAATTGAAATGCTTGAATTTAGATGATTATACCTTCAATTGGTGATGCAATTCTCTTAGTATAAGTCCTCCATGTGTTGATGCAATAACATGATAAATCACATAAAATCTATCATGACACCATAGATAAAACATAAATGGAAGATACCTTGATATAGTTTGTTGCTCCTTGAATCAAATCTACTCTTGATGAAAAAGAATTTCTCTTCAATTGGATGATAATGTTAGCATAAGATAAGATGATCATAGATGTCAAAATGAATTGAGAGAGATGCCTTTTATACAGATTTAATAATTAAAGTCACCTTTAAGCTGACTTAGATTTGATATATCTTCACACAAAGAAGGATTTAAATTTCAAAAGATTATCAATTTATCCTCCCAAAATTTGCGGAAGAAAGTTGAAGACTAGAGTGGTAGTGCACTCTAGTCCCAACAATATTTTTTTGATTTGAAAGGAATGCAAGATAATGGGGTTCTAATGTTGATTCTAGCTCGGTGGTTCAAAACATAATGCATATATAGGCAAGATATGCTTTGAAATGTGAAATTGAGCTAGGATTAAGACTAAATAAGGATTAAATAATAAAAAGGGTCACACTTAAGATCAAGGGGCCAATTAATGGAATTTTCATTGGTTAAAAAGGACTTAGGTTTACTTTATTTTTTTATTAAATACATAAGGAAGTCCTATAATGCATAGAGAAAAGGGAAATACTAAAATAGGTGCTAAGAGAGTGTGAAATTGGACACACTAATGAAGGTGTACAATTTACAACAGTACAAATAGTATAAGAGATCTCAATGTAGCTATGAAAATCCCTTATCGATTATGAAAACTTTGAACTTGTCAATTGGCCTCCAATATATCCACTTGCGTAGAACTAGTTTCATTTTCTTAGGAAAGGGGGCCAAATGCCAAGTGTGATTTTAAGGTGAGGAATTCTACCCTTTCATAGTTTTATTCAACTTGAGAATTCCTACTATCTCAAGAAAAGACTATGATTGAAAATATGAAGGGAAATGTGGACTAAAAATAGGAGATCTAGGAGGAGATTATACATGTATCTTTAGACTAGAATATTTGTTAAAAGAGGGATGTCGATCCTCATCATGAATCTCATCTTCCAAAGAAGATGAAGATGAATCCTTAGAAATATATTCTTTTGAAATTTTCTGGATTCGATTGTGTGTATTTTTTCCCATCAACGTTTCGAATCACACTCTATGATTCATCATCAGGATGAAAGATCTCTTTGTAATTATTTCATCCCAATGATGAATCACAGAGAGTGATTTGAAAATTTGATGGGAAAAAAATACACACAATCGAATCTAGAAAATTTCAAAAGAATATAACATGGATTGTGGAAATCTCATAGCATTAATTAGAAATATAGTCAAATAAATTTTTCACATTTAAAAAATATCATTTGTCTTAAAAGTACCCCAAGTGACTCAGGAACTATTAAGATTTAGACTTGAGGAGCCCTCCTCAAAGTCAATACTCAATCTATCTGCTTAAATGTTTGTGTATGATTTGGTAGATTTATATGATATTGGCTAGAAAATAAGATACATAAAGAACATCCCAATTTTTATTGTGAATATCCATAACCTTACATTTCTCTACAAGAATGTGGTCGTATGCTAGACATTTGAAGATTCTAAATTGTTTCATTAAAGTTTTTTTGACACTTCAATTTCTAATAGTAGTAACTACTTTCAAGGAATTATGAATAATTCTACTCTATATATAGTTTGCATAGTTAATGGCTTCTATCAAAATTATGATGCAAGGGATCTATAATAGATTATGCAGTTTTCTATTCGATGAAAGGATAATTTTTTGAGTTTTACTACAATTTACAAGGGACTATACAGAGCTGCACATTTTGAGAAAATCCGTCTAAATTTCAAAGCTACTAAAACTAATGGTTGACATGCAACCCAAACGTTATCTATACAGAGTTGCACATTTTGAGAAAATCCCTCTAAATTTCAAAGCTACTAAAACTAATGGTTGACATGCAACCCAAAGGTTATCTATGCATTGAATCATGTTGTCTTTCTTACATAACTTATCTACAAGTGTTTTCAAGTCTTAAAAGTACTCAAAGGTCTTTTACCTATGCCAAATAAAGTGCTCCCTAGTAAATTGAGAGAATTCATTGATGAAAGAATGAAAATATTTGGATCTACTAAAATAGGGATTCATAAATATACTCAAAAAATAATTGTGAAGTATCTCTATAATTTGAGTATCTTTCCATGCTCTATATTTAACCTAATTATCTTACTTATGTTTATTGAGAATGATTTCCTAACATTGGAAACCATTTAACCATGCCTACTACCTAGGTTGTTTTAAATATTGGTAGTTCAAATGATCAAACTATCCATGTCACAACTTACTAACTTCATTATAATGAGTAAGTAGTGTGGTAGATGGTGGATCAACAATAAATGTGAAAAGGCATATACCTAGACTATTGACCTAAACTCTTAAGTGCTTATATGGAGTGACTATGTAACTCATTAATAACCACATAATCTGGAAATAACTCAATCTATCTGCTTAAATGTTTGTGTATGATTTGATAGATTTACATGATATTGGCTAGAAAATAAGATACATAAAGAACATCCTAATTTTTTTTTCACTTGTATTAGTAGAAACTCTTTTTGTATACCTTAGATAAAGAACCATCACCCATCAAAATGTGCAAAAAATCCTAATTTGTTTTTCACTTATATTAGTAGAAACTCTATTTGTAAACCTTAGATAAAGAACCATCACCCATCAAAATGTGCAAAAAAATAGTTAGATTTAATGATGTAAAATTATCTTATTTGAATCCATATGGTGTAAATAATTTGAGTTATAAATCCACGTGGAAATTGGAGATGCAATAGAAAAAAGTGGCTTTCCCTTTCCTTTCCCCTTACTTTTTTCTTCTTAGAGGAATCTTATTTTGATGAACTTTGCTTGATTGAATCAAGTACCACAAATTTGATCTTTTCAAGAAGACGTGTAAGGTGGCTAGTCTACTTCTTCATGAACTCGTTCTTATCATGTCTATATCTTTCACAATACAAATGTTTCTCTTTATTAGGATATTCACCTATAGAAGAAGATGAATCTTATTTTCAGATCATTGGGAGATTTTGTATTCTTACCCTCAAGACCATCTTTCTTGTCTTTGTTCTGTTTTTCTTCTCTTTATTGTTGGTATTTTTTATTATTATGTGTCGTTGTGTGTCATAAACTCATATGAATTATAAGGTGTTAGGGATTTCATCTAAATGTTCTTGTCTTGCTCCACTACAAGAGATAATAAATTCATCAAATGTAGACATGCAAAATGTTGCACTAAGGGTAGATTTTTTTAGCATAAAAAATGGAGATGAACATAGAATAATTAGGACTCAATTGGAAAGAATCCTTTGTGTCCTCTTTTTCTATTCCACATTGCTTCAACTATGCTATGATGATTTTTAATTTTGTAAAGAAATCCTAAATTGTGTCAAAATTACAAGGATTAAGACTGAGGAGTTCATGCTCTAAGATAATTCACATTATATTTTATTTTCCAATTGAATCATATAAATAATTCCAAACATTAATAGTTATGTTTAAAGATGCAAAATGAAATATTTAGTAAAATCCATATACACAAGGCTCAATGGTGCAAATACTGCAAAGATAATTCAGTAGTGTAACTAAATTTAAAAAGATTTGCCAAATTTAGAAAATGAACTAGATTTAGTAGCGCTATAGTAAATAAAGCATCAAATATAAAAAAATACTAGCTAACTTTAGAGGGTCACCAAATATGGAGGAAAAAAAAATATAGTGGAATTACTAAATTTTCTATGGGAGTTGATGGTGAACCCCAAAACTCCTTGAAATAAACTACAAGAAAAATATTTGTCATGAAAAGAGATCAAAACAAGATGTATTTGGTTAACCTAAATTTTTTATTGATTTATTATCTTGAATGAATGATTAAAATTATGAATCCTTGCAAAAATGAGAAAGAGCTTCCCTTGATCAAACCCCAAGTGAGGATTAAATAAAATTATGACAAGTGTCCTCATCTTATGCAATGAGAAAATATGAGATAAAAATATTTCAATATAACAATAGATAAAGTACTCCTAAGTTTATCTTGAATGAATAAATTAAAATAGGTGTAATAATTAATTAATAGCTAGGTGATTACTTATTTACTCCAATACATCCCCTAAGATTAACTTGGGGAGAATATAAAATCTTAATGATGAATACAATAATAGATACATGAATAGGTCTCAATTAGAAGGCTTGATGAGGTACCCATGTATAAATAAATAAATATCTCATAACCAAATCAAAGAAGATAACCTCATGGGAAAAAATCATCTCCAAAAGACAGAAAAAAGAAATAAGAGTTTACATGTGATAAACGAATGTAGGACTCAACATGTCCCTCTCAGTACTACTTCAATCACATAAGTATAATTAAGAAACCCCCATAGGATATTAATAAAGAGATGATGAACCCCTCCAGAAGGATGTAGCTCCTAGTTAAAAGTGAATGCATGAAGAATGCTAAAGATGATCCAAAATTGTCAATCATTATTCCTCCCCTTGTGAAGGAACATGTAGAATAACAAATGTAGATTAAAATCCACTAGGATAAGATGGATCTTGATGAGTGCCTCGAAAATAGCTCAAGCATCCACATAACTGAATCAAAATAATCGAAACTAGATGAAGAAAAATCTAAATAGTTATGATCTGATACTTAGAGAAAATACTCCAAGGGAAATGATAAAGGGATGATAGGTGGGTTGTATATATCATAAAAAAGTGAATATCATCAGTCATATATCCAATATATACAATGTATGACTCAACAAATAAGGCTACAATGTCTATGAATAAGTCTTCTCATAATGTGTTTCGTGTTAAAATAGAACTCGGTAATATTAGGACCAAGATCCACCTTCACACTAACATTGGAATACGAAATCTCCTAATGGAGTGATTGTACTTGACTACTAACTCTTGTGAAAGAGAGTCAAGTGATACTTCTAGGGTTTCTATTCCTTTGCTATTATGGAAGTGAATATGTAATGTTGAGAGAATGCAAGACTATGGTCAAAATATGAAAGAAAATGAATGTAAAGGTAGTATAACAAATTGAAAAAATAGAAAAACTAGAGCAACAACCACAAAAATAACGGGAGAATTTGATAGTGCACCTGTGGTTGAAACCTTATGTTGATTTGGTTGAACTAGGGCACTAAAGTGCCTCGGTCTCCCAAGGTTGAGCTATTGTTAAGAGGCTCAAATCCTGAAGTAGTCTGAGTGCCAACACTAAAATTTGGAGTTGAATTTTGAGGACTAGGGTGACCTAGCACCTTGGTCCTGGGACAAGGGCACCCCACCACCTTGTTCCCTAGGAACTAGCTTCTTGATGCTTTCTAAGGACTTCCAACTACATTAGGTAGATGTAGTTGCACCTGCAAGATAGAAAATGGTAGGGTGGTGGTTATATAGGGGTTTTCCTTGGTCAACCCCCTGTTTTGGTTATTTCCACCTCCACAAATAGCTAGTATTATGATTGAAATAGTTTGCACTTTTGAATCTTTAGTGTTTGACTAAGATTTCTATGAGCTAAAAGGACTAAAATTCACACTAGAGTCTTACTCAAATGTGTTAGGGTAACCCCTATGTGATTGTATTGAGAATACTTTAAATCACAATTAGGATGAAAATATAAAGAAATGATGTAAATTTGAAAACTAATATGAGGTAGATCTAAATCTTAGTTGAGAAACACAAGAACAACATGAAATCATACCCAATCCCTTAGGAAGAGATACAAGCCAATCAATAGTCGGTGATTCCCTTATCATCCTCCAATGTCTCTTGAAGCTTAAATGGTTGAAAAGATGTTGATGAAGAATTGATAATTGATGAATTTTTATATCTGAGACTTCACCTAAAAGCAGTTCACTTTTAATTCATAAGGACCTCAACTTGAATGCAAGATTAGATTCGCAAATGAGGAAAAGGCTTGCCTTATATTTAAAACCCTAAATTTTGAATTTGATCAAAATTCAACCTAGAATTGATATATTTTCACATGGAGAAAGAATTAAATTAGATAAGACTGCCAATTTATCCTCCTACAATTCAGGGAGAAAGTGTGGGACTAGGGTGGTAGGTCTCCTTGGTCCTGACAATATTTTTTGACTTTTGGGGAGTGAAAGATAACGGGGTTCTAGTATTGATTCTAGCTCAATGGCTCAAACCATAATGCATAGGTATGAAAAATATGTTTTGAAAGTTGAAACTGGGGTAGGATTAGGATTAAATTAGGATGAAATAGTAAAAAGGGGTACATCTAGGATCAAGAGCCCAATTTATGGAATGTGAATTGATGAGAAAGGACATGTTTAATTAAACTATTAATAAATGCCTAAGGAAGTCCTATAATGAATAGTACAATGAGACATAGTTAGGTGAGTGCGAACTAAGCATGGAATTGGATGACCTAATTAAGGGTGTACAATTTACGGAGCTATATTAAAGCCCCACTTTAGTAGCCATATGACACTACATCCACAAGCAAGATAAACTATAAAAAGTAAACATTCATGTAAAAAGGATATGTCCAATGGCCATAAATGTTGAATGAAGTCCCCAATAGTATCTATAGTACAATGTTAGGAACGAAATTCTACAAAATGACATTGTTAGTTGAAATCACAAAATCTTCTAAAATGCTTACTAAGAGTGATGAAATTCAAGGGTAGCTACACGCCCCATATTTTGACTTGCTATTTAGGAGGGTGAAATAGGGTATTATATAAACACCACTTCGAGTTATGACAATTGATGAAAAATGCACGTAATGAGGTTTGATAAAAGACCAAAACTATTTGACAATCATTTGGTGTGAAAGAGAACTTAATAATGATTCCAACACAATTAACAGTGTGAGAAACAAATCTCTCTAACTTGAGATATGAAATATTAAGTGTAACGCAAAAAAATAGGGTTCTGAAGAAGAATTGCCTTTTAAATAGTGACAAATACACTATTCATTTGTCTTATTTACCTTTTGTCTTGAAGTGCCCAAGGAGAGTGCACATAGTGAAAATGTCACACCAATGGCCAAATGTGCCCATGAGGATGGAGGATTTGAGGTAGCTAGTAAAGGAGGGTCTTCCACTAGATGAGGTAGGCTTACCAACATTACCTTTTTGATGTATTTTTGAAGAGGGGAAAAGATTGATGAGGTATAAACGTTAGCAAATCATGCAAATCAATCATAGAAACATATGAAATCAAAAGACATAATTTGAATCACACAAAAACAAGAATGAGATGCATATACCTCACAAACCTTATACCTTATCCTTCAGATTGAGCTTGATGAAGTGAAGGCGCCCCTTGATGATGCTCCACTTGATGTGCTCCTTTTGCTTGCTTAATGTGGATGGCTCTCCAATGTTGTGCACAAATGAGATAGATCTTGAGGGATGATAGGGAAGAGATGATCAAGTATGGATAGGAGATGATTTTGGCATGGTAAGGATGATAAGATAACTTTTCTAGGCACAAACTAGCAGCATAAGATTACTAAACTTGGAGATGAAGAATGAAAGGATGGAGTCCTCAATTTATAGGAAGAGGGGAGGAAGAATGGATGGCTAGGATGGATTCAAGATGAACGGCTAGGATTTCTTGTGAGCTCACACAAGGTCCAAGAGCGGGTGTGGAGACCAAGAGATATGCCTTAAAGGCATTTCTTGTCTCCACACTCCTCAAGGTGCATTGGGAAGACTTCCCAATGTGCCTTGAGAAGAGCAAGGTGCATTGGGAAGACTTACCAATGTGCCTTGAGAAGAGAAAGGGATGTGACATTCCTTTGAGAATGGGGAGGAGGAATTTAAAATTCTCCAAAAAGGGATGATCATGGGGATTGGAGGAATAAGAAGGAATTAAAAATTCCTTGGGATAGGAGATGCCTAGAGGAATGTGAGATTTTGAAAATCTCACATTCACTTAGGAAAAGAGCATTTAAAGCTAGTGGTTGGATGGAAGGGACAAGGAGTTGACTTTGTGGCTAATCATGATGATTAGCCACTAGCAACTCATTAGGAGGGGGATTAGAGGAAAGATTAGGTGGGATAGGATTTGTAGGAGGATTTGACTAGGACAGAGAATGAGTGGAGGGAATTAAAAATTAGAAGAATAAGGTTAAGTGAGTTTAGGGAATTTCTAGAAGACTTTATTAGGTTAATGATGAATTAGGAAGGTGATTTGTAGGAATCATGTAGGTTAACTAATTAATTGAAATTAATTATCTAAGAGGAAGATTTGTGAGGATTTAATTTTTAGAAGAATAAAGAGGGATTGATATATTACATAAATCAATTACATACTATAGTGACAATATTAATTTTAATTAATATTGAGGAGAATTTGAATTAACATAATTAATTAATTAATTATGTGAGGAATTAAAAATAATTATAATAATTATTTTTAAGTGTCTACATTTTTACCCCTCTTTTACATAGCAACAATTTTGGCGATGTGTAGAAGATAGAAGAAGAAAAGGATGCCCCAGCATAAAGTATGGGAGGTGTATGCCCCCTTGAGAATTTTTTCAGAAAAGGGACGAAAAATTCTCGAAAAATAAAGGAAGAATAATTTTGGGTGGAAGAGATAAGCGAGGAATTAATATGAAGCAGTCGTGAAGAATTTGGAAAGAAGAATAGGAGATGCGAGACCGCAGAGGAAAATGGGCCCTCACGGGGACCCATATAAGCCACAACGGGCCCAATTAGGGGTCATTGTTACACACAAGCCTTGGAGCCACTCAGAGTGAAGAAGAGGAGAAGGAGAGAAGGGTTTTCTATTGGCGTGAGCACCTGCAAAAGGGCGCAAGCGTCATGGTTTTGGCGCGAGCGCCTGGTAAATCAGTGTGTGCGCTTGGGATGGGGGAAATGCAATTTTGGCTTAGAGTTTTGGAATAGGGGGAAGGGTATGGTTGGTTCCGGAGGTCAGGAGGGGGTTTTGGGATGTGAAAGTAATGATTTGGTGTAATGGATGCAAGTGGAGAGGGGACCACTAGCCTTGAGAGAGCATTGGCCTGCGACGATGAGCCTGTATCATGAGCTAGGCCGCGATGAGATGGAGGTTCTAGATGTGCTGGGATTGCATTATGTAGGCAGGTGCTCGAGGATACGGGCGCATACTGCTATGATGACTATGCTAGTGGAGAGGTGGGATAGTCGGTATAACACCTTCCGTTTGTCGACTGGAGAGGCCACAGTCACCTTGTTAGATGTTTGGAGGATCTTGAAGATCCCTGTTCGTGGCGTGATCCTTGAGTATTAATTGGATGCAGCTGATTTTTATCTGCGAGAGGTGTGCGAGTATGAGACGCCGCCGATGTTAGATAGGAGTAGGATGCACCTGGGTCGGGCGATGGGTGTTTGTTAGATTCCTCGATTGGTGTTGGTGATTTGTGACTTCTTGAGTGGGCGGATCATTCCGGATTTGGGCGGACATGGATTCCCTTTGGGGTGGAGCAGATATGTTTAATTCATGGTTCATGATGGCATTTAGTATGCGTGGGGGTCAGCGATGCTAGCCTAGTTGTATCATGATATGCATCTAGTGGTTTATAGGGAGTATGCTAATTTATCTGTTGGGGTCACACTCTTACACATCTGGGCGTGGCAGCATATTGCGGTGATTCGGCTAGTGGGGGTGCAGGACAGGTGGCCACAACAACCATTTGTGGATAGATACAGGGGAGTGCCGCACTATACACAGACAGTATCTGTGTGGTTCTGGAGGAGGATTTTGGATGAGTTGGCGCAGTTCACCTAGAGAGACCATTTTTGGGGTATGAGTGGTGGAGGGATGACTGGAAGCTCCATTGGGCGGGAGTGGAGATATGGATATTTGGGAGATCAGTCTACATCATGGAGTACTATGCTCCATTTAGGGTGGCTAAAAAATTTGGACATATACAGGATATAGTGGGGGATATTCTATTGTATCCCTAGATTACATGGGAGGTGAGGTATTGGGGGCCTACAACGAGTCCCTTGGAAGGCCGAATGAGCTTCCATACAACATTGCACATAGTCTGGAATGAGAAGATGGGGGCAGGGGAGGATCAAGACATGACAGGTAGTTACAGGAGCTGGTGGGAGGGGCACTTGCTAGTGCGGCTTACCATTCCTAGAGTTTTGGATGATGAGGAGCTGCAGCCAGGGGTTGATCAAGTGGTGGGTGGGGAGGATGATGGCACAGGAGAGAGAGTTGTGGTTCGTGTAGGGCATGGTGTGGGCGGATAGCAGAGGAGAGTCCAGGTTGTGTGGAGGAGGAATTCAGAGGAGGGAGATGGAGAGGGCAAGGATGCCCCAGTGAGAGGCTGCACAGGCCGCAATTGGCAAGGGAGGGGAGGCTGTACCTATGGACATCCCCGAGGCATAGGAGGGGGAGAGGGGAGGGGTGTCGTACGCTGATTTTGACCGTGTTTAGTAGGAGCGGGATACTTATAGAGTGAGGCTTCATTCAGTGGACGACGAGCTATAGGTAGAGAGGGCTCAGAGGGAGACCATGGGGGTAGAGGTGGAGCGGTTGACATGGGAGATAGCTGTAAAGCGGAAAATTGCGATTGAACCCTAGTTGCTCTCCCCTCTTCCAACTCCGAGGAGAGAGAAGGGAGATTCACTAGGGTTGATGGTTTTCACTTAGGGGAGAGACTTTACATTCAAAAGAGGGGTTGAAACCCACAAGATCCAATCCCACACAATGCAAGATTGGATGCTAAACGAGTTTCAAGGGTTAAGAAAGCAAGGCTACCCTCTTTTGTAAAGAATGTGCATAGAAGAATTAAGCTAGGAATGCATAGAAAGTGACAAAGATTCGCTTATAAACTGAGATAGGGATATAGGATGAAGCTGCGGACCTGGAATTAGCAGTGAAATGTCGATACGGCGCTGTCCTGCAAATTTGAGCAAAAGTCGCCGGGACGATGTTGCCCGACCGCCACGGTCCTCCGAAAAATCCGTGAAACGAAGGGGGATCTGTTCGTCTTTGCACAAGGATTCCAGATCTTCAATTTCAGCCGCGTACCTGCAACCTACACACAGAAAAGCGAAGACGATTGGGGGGTTAGGGATTAGGGGTTTTCCTTTAGGTCAAACCCCAGTTTTGGAATTAACCAAGAAATGAGCAAGTGCTATAAATGTAAATGTATGTAAAACAAGTACTAATACCTTGTTGTAAGGATGTTTGTATCCTTATGTGCGAAGGTATAGATGTTGTTGTTTGTTGTATGTTGTATGTTGTATGTAGCATGTAGTATGTGATCTCCTCTTCAATGGTTGAATCCTTGACTTGAATGCAACACTTAGCCTTGAATGGAGACTTGAAATGATCAATTGCTTGAAGGAATGCTTGAATGCTTGAATGCTTGAGTATAGTTTCCACGCTTTTCCATCATGTGTGTCTCTTATCCAAATGAGAGAGGAAAATGTAGTTTATATACTTGTCATTTAGGGCTGATAGACTGATTTTCCTGACCTTAGGCCGACTAGGAAAGATAATTTTCCAAATTGCAAACAAAAAGACCCGAGACCCCTTATGAGACCAGGCCCAAAATAGGACCCAGGGACCAGGGCGCTAGGTGCCCTGGTCCTGAAGGACCAGGGCGCTGGGCGCTCTGGTCCCACCTCCCGGGACAGCAGGGTGCAAAGGAGGTTCAGGCCAGGGTGCAAGAAAATGCAGTTTTCAGTGTTATAATCAGGTTTCGGGGTCTCCATTCAGGTTGCGTGTTGCATCGCCATCGTGAAGACCGAAATGCAGTCGAAATTGCAAGTGTCGCAATTTTAGGACGCTACATTTAGCCCCCACTTTAGCGGGAGTATGGGCGTACGCTCATACTTCCGGTAAAGTACAAGGAAACAACATTGAAAGACTTTCACCACGTCAAGGAGGCAAGATACACCAAGCCCCCAGTGGACTAAGGATCTTACGACTTTGATTGACAAAGTAAAAGGGAAGATCATGAGGGAGAACCATGACTTTCAGTAGTAGGGTTCCCTCACTATGAGTCATGCAAGAAAGATATCAAAAATTTTCAAGGCAAGGCTAAATTTGCCAAGAAATTTTCAAGTATCTTGAAAAGATATGGACGGGATGTATGCCCCCCTACGTTAAAGTGATCGCACACGCCTCACCGGGGGTGATTGTTTTAACGTAGTGATACATATAAGAAATGAGAAAGGAGCACGTTATCGCAAGGATTTAGCCCCCAAGTGTGAGATAAGCCCAAGGATAATAGACACAAAACACAAAGCACGAGGTGACCTTGCTTTCCTCGGGGTCAGTATGCTGTATGATAATTCATGTATATCATATGTATGTATGCATAATTGTTCTTCATTCCCCAATCAAGGAAGGTCACCTAGAAGAAGGGAACACATGTGTCTTTTGAGTCAACATGAGAGAGATCGAGAGATCTCAATGCTTTGCATCATCCTCAAGTAGACAACACTAAGGACAACAAATAGAAGAATGAGAATAACATATAGAAGAAGTAACAAAAGAGAGGGGGAGAGAATCTGCTATGCTAATGTAACTAGTCTAGCACGTCATCTACCCCCCGATCTTGCTGATCAATGTTTCGGGAAGGCAGGGAACACGCTAGAGGAGGAACATCCAACACAGCAGATGGAGCTATCACAAGATCCAAACAAGGGCTATGTTCATGTTCCGAGCCACATTGTTCTTGTCTAGGAGCTAGGATAAGTGCTTTAGAAAATTCATTAGATAAATGGTTATCAATATCAACAAGTTCATATTCACTATCAGAAGCAAGAGAAGTAACATTTTCATCATGAATAACATTTTCATCTATATCATCATCAAGATTTATAAAAATAGGATCTTTAACTCGCACAGGATCAAGACCATCATGCATCTTATGTTTAGGAGATTTAGGCTCAACGTCCGGCTGAGGAGAAAATGGAATAATGCTTGTTGAAGGTGTTTTTGGAGATTGCAAAGTTTGAGAAGCAGCTGCTTGAGCTCTAAGACGACGCTTTCGTCAGCGTTCACGTGCCGAACGATTTCGTCTAGTCTTAGTAGGAAGTTGCGAAGATTGAGGAGGAGGAATGTTCTCATCCCTATCACTTGGGTGTGTAGGTTGTGGTCTCTTAGGCTGGATAATAGGAGAAGAAGAAGGTCTCTTCTCTCTATAAAAAGAAGGAGGAGGAACTGCTCCATATAAAGGAGGGATATTTGGTTTAGGGAGAAGACCAAGTCCATCATGACGAGGAGGTATAGGTCTACTCTTAGAAGGTTTATTAGGCATAGACATAGTCACATCCATAGGGATGGGTTGGGAATCTTCTTGAGGAAAGACATTAGTTTTATCTTTCAAAGGAAGAACTTCCTTCTCAAGAATGATAAGAATATCAAGTTTAGGTGTTCTAGGTTCACTTAGAGATAGGATCATATCTGTTTTCCACTTTTGATAAGATTTGAAAAGATGATCACTTCGCGGAGGAAGAGATTGGAATTGTTTAGGCCAAAAGTAATCAATAGGAACACTAGAAGTTCTTTCAGCTGGTTTAAAGAGACTATGATTGACAGTAACAACTTCACCATTATGGGGAAATTTCAAACACTTGTGAATAGGAGAAGCAATAGCTTTCATGGAAGATAGCCAAGGATAGCCAAGCTTCACACGAAATTGTTCGGATGAAGGAATAATAGCAAAGTTCACATCAAAGGATTTGTTATGGACCTCAATAGGCAATGTAATAGAACCAATTGCAGGAGAAGAAAATGCATCAAATAATTTCACAACCACATTTGTTTCATCATAGATCACTTGATTCAATTGCAAAGTAAAAAGAAATTCTTCAGTAATAACATTAATCATGCACGAAGGATCAATAAGCACTCCATGGCAAGGTGTATTCTTGACTTTTGCAACTATGTATAAAGGACCATCAGGTGCCCTAATGGTTTCACTGGAATCAAATGTGATGGAAGGTTCTTTAGGGTTTTCTTGCTGCTCTACAAAGTTAATCACATTCGGAGTCATAGACACAAGACCATCAGATGAGAGAGAAGAATCATTAGCCTCAATTGCATTAGAGGTATGAGAAGGTAATGGATCAGTGAAAATCTGAAGATTTTGATTAGGAGGAGCTACAGATGTATTGCCTTTATCATTCACTCCAGAAACAGAAATAGTATTATTATCAATCAAATCTTGAATTTTACCCTTTAAAGAAAAACATTTTTCAGTATCATGCCCAGGCTGACGATGAGAGTGACGAAAAGCTTTGTTATTAAAATAAGGTGAAGTAATCTTTGCAGGATCAATTTGTCTTATAGGAGGAAGAGTAAGCACATTTTGTTCCAATAACTTATTCATAATACTATGCAATGATTCATTCAAAGGAGTATACTTTCTTTCTTTCTTGAAAAATTTAGAAATAGGAGGCACACCTGATGCTGCATTCACATTGTTGTTGATGATGTTTTCATTGAATTTGATGGAATCTCTGTTCGGTTTAAACTTCCCAAATGGTTGTTGACTGCTATCACCCTTATCACTCGGAGCCATAGGATGTGATTGTTCCATTTGACTCACAGTCAGTTGATAATTGTGAAGAGTTGCACACAACTGTTGGAAAGAAGTAAACTCAGAAAACAGAAGTTTGTCTCGAATATCTTTTTGTAAATTAGAAATGAAGATTCTTTGAATATCATTGTCAGGCACTGGAAAGGAAATTTGAGCATACAAATGCTTATATCTACCAATGAAATCAGTCACTTTTTCTTTAACACCTTGTTTACAATGCATTAAATCAATCAAAGTAACTTTAGGACTTATATTGTTTTGAAATTGTTGAATGAAAGCATTTGCAAGTTGTTCAAAAGAAGTAATAGAATAGGAAGGCAACGAGCAATACCATTGTAGGGCTTTGTCTCTTAATGTTCTAGTAAACAATTTTGCAAGCAACCTTTGGTCATAAGCAAAATCGGTACATATTGTTTGAAAAGTCTTAACATGTGTTAGAGGATCACCTTTACCATTATAAAGCTCCAAATGCGGGATTTCAACATGTTTAGGAGGGATAGCTTGAACAATGTCAAGAGAAAGTGGGCTCGCAACATCAAATGTGGGCACACTAAACTTCGATTGATTCATAGAGGCAATTTGTTGCTATAAAGAAGAGACAGTTTGTGCAAGATTGTTAATGGTCGCTTCAGTCGAAGAGTTCATATTAGATGTGTTAGATTGAGATGGAGGTGTTATGTTATTGAAAGAAGGTAAAGAGTAAGGTGGTGGGACCCTATGATAGTCAGTCATAGGAGATGATTGGACAAGAGGAACACTACAAGGAGGGATGGAATGGTTAAATGAATTGCCCCCTTGCGTCATGTTCATTTGTGGAGATGTAATAGGGACACTCATTGAAGGAATGAATGAAGAAGTCGGATTAAATGAAGGAAGAGGGTTAATTGAAGAAGAAGGGTTGCCCCCATGACTGGTGATCATAGGAGGAATGTCTTGTGTAGAAGTAGCCATTATGTTTGATGTAAAGGTAGGTATGCTAGCAATAGAAGTCATCAAAGGAATAGAATGATTGACTTGTGTAGGAGGTTGTGTATAACCTAAAGATTCGGCACAACTCTTTATAGGCATCACGTTCGAATTCACAATGTGTGAAATACCACGCAAAATATCAATTCCATTCTTATCACTTTGAAGCATACGTTTTAGACCCTCAATTAAAGGAAGAGCTTGACTATCAGGGTATTCATGAGACATCCATTGGTGAAAATCATCAAATTGGTTATCCAATTTCGAAAGTTGTTCTACAGAAACCTCATGGAGAGCTTCTTCATCATTAGGAGGATTAGAGGAATTACCCATGTCCTCGTTAAAAAGGCTATTCAAATTAGGTTCCATCTCCTCGGTAGTTAAACCTCGGAAAGACTTAATTCTACGGCTTCGTCTAACGGGAATAGTGTAAGTAGGGCTTATTGTTGTAAAACTCATGCACTAGAAAGAGAGAGAAGATTTTGAATTTAGAGGTAGCAATTTTCAGTGAAATCAGCCAATCTTCTGGATTTAAGCTGTTAAATGCAATCACAACAGTCTCCCGAAATTTCGGAAAAAATGTCCGGGACCGTGGCGCTCGGAGTGCAACACGGTCCTTGCAACTTTTTTCGAAATTTGCAGGGATGAAAGGTATGATGATTTTAGAGCTAATCTGAAAAAATTGAGTGATTTTACGATCTGTAGATAAGCCAAATTAAAGTTGCAAATTCAAAATTGAACCCTATCAAGATTGTCGAAAAATGCAAGATTTGAATTTTGAAAAAGAGAGGGACACTGAAATTTTGAATTTTATGATTTTAGAGGGAATACCAAAAGCAATGCAAGTTTTGAAATTTAAAAATTGACTCAATTTCACGCAAAATTCAATTTTGAAAGTGGAAATTAAAGTTGTTGTAGTTAAGCACTTAATTTCAAAAGTCACAAATTGTAAGAATTTGAATAAAGCACTGAAATTTCGAATGAATGATAACACACTTTTCAGATTTAGGACAGTAAGAACACAATTTTGACACAAAATTTCAGTTTCAATGATTTTTGAATGTTTGGAAGCCTTAATCCAAGCAATCACAAGACCAACTTTGACTGTAATTTTGAAAGTGTTAGATTTGATAAAATCAGCCAAAATTCTGGATTTTAGCAGGAAAATACAGTAAGATCTTGCTCCCGAAATTTCGGAAAAAATGTCGGGGACGATGGCGCTCGGAGTGCACACGGTCCTCGCAACTTTTTTCCAAATTTTCAGGGATGAAAGATATTGTGATTTTATTGCGGAATCCAAAGTTACAGCTGATTTGGAGATGTTTTGATCAGTGAAATTGTCGGACAAAGGTTGAATCAAGAGGGTTTCAAAAATTAGGGTTTTGACACTTAACCACTTAATTTTCAAAATTAAAGCATAGATATGAACTGATAATTTGTAATAGAAGGGCAGATCTGAAACAAGCATTAATAATTAAACATTTCACAAGCTTAAATTTTCAAAAAGAAATTTTAGGGTTTTTATGCAATCACCTCTAAAATTTTGCAAAAGATCAAACATGGAAATGTAATCAAGGAATCCAATTTTCAGATCTAACCATGAATAATCAGAAAGGATGTTCACGTCGGGTTCACCAAAATGTAAAGCGGAAAATCGCGATTGAACCCTAGTTGCTCTCCCCTCTTCCAACTCCGAGGAGAGAGAAGGGAGATTCACTAGGGTTGATGGTTTTCACTTAGGGGAGAGACTTTACATTCAAAAGAGGGGTTGAAACCCACAAGATCCAATCCCACACAATGCAAGATTGGATGCTAAATGAGTTTCAAGGGTTAAGAAAGCAAGGCTACCCTCTTTTGTAAAGAATGTGCATAGAAGAATTAAGCTAGGAATGCATAGAAAGTGACAAAGATTCGCTTATAAACTGAGATAGGGATATAGGATGAAGCTGCGGACCTGGAATTAGCAGTGAAATGTCGATACGACGCTGTCCTGCAAATTTGAGCAAAAGTCACCGGGACGATGGCGCCCGACCGCCACGGTCCTCCGAAAAATCCGCGAAACGAAGGGGGATCTGTTCGTCTTTGCACAAGGATTCCAGATCTTCAATTTCAGCCGCATACCTGCAACCTACACACAGAAAAGCGAAGACGATTGGGGGGTTAGGGATTAGGGGTTTGCCTTTAGGTCAAACCCCGGTTTTGGAATTAACCAAGAAATGAGCAAGTGCTGTAAATGTAAATGTATGTAAAACAAGTACTAATACCTTGTTGTAAGGATGTTTGTATCCTTATGTGCGAAGGTATAGATGTTGTTGTTTGTTGTATGTTGTATGTTGTATGTAGCATGTAGTATGTGATCTCCTCTTCAATGGTTGAATCCTTTACTTGAATGCAACACTTAGCCTTGAATGGAGACTTGAAATGATCAATTGCTTGAAGGAATGCTTGAATGCTTGAATGCTTGAGTATAGTTTCCACGCTTTTCCATCATGTGTGTCTCTTATCCAAATGAGAGAGGAAAATGTAGTTTATATACTTGTCATTTAGGGCTGATAGACTGATTTTCCCGACCTTAGGCCGACCAGGAAAGATAATTTCCCAAATTGCAAACAAAAAGACTCGAGACCCCTTAGGAGACCGGGCCCAAAATAGGACCCAGGGACCAGGGCGCTGGGCGCTCTAGTCCCACCTCCCGGGACAGCAGGGTGCAAAGGAGGTTCAGGCCAGGGTGCAAGAAAATGCAGTTTTCAGTGTCATAATCAGGTTTTGGGGTCTCCATTCAGGTTGCGTGTTGCATCGCCATCGTGAAGACCGAAATGCAGTCGAAATTGCAAGTGTCGCAATTTTAGGATGCTACAATAGCTAATCTGACATAGAGTCTCCATACTACCAGGATAGAGGTGGATGCCTTGAGGGCGGATGGGGAGGAGGCAGAGAGGATGTTGGAGGAGGCCCAGACAGGTACAACCATTGCAAGGCTCCAGGATGTTATTGGTTGGCAGGATGCCGAGTTAGAGGAGTTACAGGCCAGAGTGCAGAGGGCGGAGGCGGATGTGACACGACTACGAGGGGAGAGGGATGCAGCCCGCAAGGCATTGGTTCCTGCAGGATTGGTGCAGATATTTTTTGATAGTATGCAACAACAGGAAAGGGTAGAGAGGTAAGTTCGAGAGGCACAATATTATAGGGGTCTATATCATGGAGCATTACCTATTGCACATCAAACAACCTTGTATATTGAGAGTGTGCAATCTCACAGGACCCATTGTTAGCGGTCGACTCAGAGTCAGCAGACAAGGGGATTAGTGGGTTTTTGGCCAGCAGGGGGAGTAGGAGGTTCAGGTGGAGGAGGTACAACAGAGGGGGGGGAGAGACAGGAGGGGAGAGATAGCTCCTTATTTTTCTTGTGTATTATATTTTGATCCTTTGGGGTGATCATTGTATCATGGCAAACACATTTTCCTCTTTATATATATATATATACATGATTTGATTGGTGATAGATAATGTGTAGCGTTTATTGTGATGGATTTTTCTTTTCTTATGATGTCATATATGGATGTGTTATGCTAACTTATTTGTGATGCAGAGTGGATGATTATACATGTATGTTTATGATGTGTTACAGGATGAGTGATTTTTATGCTTTATGTATATATGCAAATGTGTGATGGATTCCTAGATGTGAAATGATTTATGATGCAATCTAAATGTTTTGTGAAAAAATGACGATCTAAATGAAATAAGTAATGCAATATATATGATGTGAATGAATAATACAAAGAGGGAATATACCAATAATAACACAATGATCTTAGATAGAAGAATATGAAATAAATGGGAAATGGGGGAAATTGAGAACTCCATGGGATTATTGAGTTTAGGATATTATGGAATGATGGTGAGATTTTGTGCACAACAAATATGGAGAGCCAACCTAGTTTGATATTTCCCTGGGTGACTTGCACCACTGATTATAGGAATCAGGATGCCATGAGAAACCCAAGGCATGGACTGACTCTTAGATAAACAAGAATTCCTTACACACAGCTATGCAAGTGTTAAGAAACACTAATATGAAGTTGTGGGTACATGTAAGGAGACCCTCAAACACACCAATAAATCTTGTACATGAGAAGGTAAGTGTTGACAAAAACTAATACCAGGTCGTCGATTTATACAAGAGAGATCCAAAAATGCCATGCTATGAAAAATATGCCCTAGTATGCACCTATTGTAACATACCTAGATATGGCAAATCCAGACAGTCGTAGATAGTTGCAGTCGTAGGGAAAAAGATGCAAGTCTAAATGAAAAGATCCAACAAAAATCTAACAAGTCACTTCTTTGTGACCAAATGATACCCCTTGCCAAGAGTAGGACTAGGATGGAGGATTAGGTTTCCAGGAGAGGGAAGAAATCATCCCTAGGGCAAAGTGGACTTGTGGATTTAGGCAAGTGATTTTATGGTTTTTTGAAGAGTGACTTGCGGACTTGGGATTGTTTCTCAAGACTTCTTGAAGCTCACACAAAGGCACATAAGCTCATTTTAATGGGAAATTCTTTGTTCATGACTCAGGTGAACACTCATCATCATACGCGTGTTTTATTGGGAGGCGGAAGGGAAGGAATGCTGTGAATGGGAGGACTGGATGGCGGGTGATTTGCAGTGTTGACTTGATAGAGAATGGATCTGGTTATTTACCTTGGCATCTGCATGGAGGTTTTCACCAAGGCACTTGTCCATAGCGCCACAAAGTGGTTTTCACTAATGGACGAATTGTTTTTTCTTTCTTTTTCAGATTTTTTTTTTTTTTGGTGCCACAAGGCGCCTGTTTGCCAGGTTTTCACCAAAGTGATGATTTTTTTCAGGATAGTTTCTCATTTTTTTTTTGTATTTTTTTTTAATTTATTTTTAAGACTTTTTGAGGAATAGGCATAAAATCTTTTGAGGTGCATGATATTCATTGGATCATCCAAAGGATCATCTTTAGGAGTATCCATCTGATAAGCTCCTGATCCATTTTTTGCTATGATTACATATGGTCCAAGCCAATTAGGCTCGAACTTGCCTTTCTTTTCTCTTTCTTGTAGATTTTTCTGATTCTCCATGAGGACAAGGTCACCAATTTGGAATTCTCGGGTTCTGAATTTTTTGTGATAACTCATGCGCAGATAGTTTTGATATACCTGGAGATGATTCAAGGCCTTGAGGCACCTTTCATCTAACAATTCTAGCTCTTGTAAGTGGGCAATTCTATATTCTTTGTCTGGTAAGATATTTTGCAGGGATACCCTTAGAGAGGGGATCTTGATCTCAAGGGGAAGGATGGCTTCAAAGCCAAAGACTAAGGAATAAGGGGTGGTGCCTGTGGTGGTGCGAATGGAGGTGCGCTAGGCCCACAAAGTGGGATGGAGTTGGAGGTGTCAATCACGACCAACTTCATTGACTGTATTTTTGAGAATTTTGATTAGGGTTTTATAAGAAACCTCAGCTTGGCCATTGCCTTGGGGGTAATATGGAGTGGAAAAGTGATGTTGGATGTTGAATTTTTGGTAGAGTTCTTTGACATCCTAGTTTTTAAATTGTCTACCATTATCTGTAATGATAACTTTTGGGATGCCATATCGGTCAATTAGGTAGTTCAGGATGAATATTTGCTTTCCAGTGGTAAAAGTAAGAGGGATAGCCTCTACCCACTTGGTGAAATACTCGGTCCTGGTGATAATGAATTTATGTCCATTGGAAGATGGAGGGTGAATTATCCCAATGAGATTGGCCCCCCACTGCGAGAAGGGCCATGGCGTAATGAATGGCTGCAATTCTTGAGATGGTGCATGAATCTTGTCGCCATGTTGCTGGAAAGGGATGAATTTCTTCACATAGTTATATGCATCTACTTCCATTTTAGGCCAATAGTATCCTGTTCTCAAAAGTTTTTTAGCCAATGTGAGCCCACATGAGTGTGCCCCACAGATGCCCTCGTGTACTTCACGTAATGCTGATTCCACTTCTTGTTTATCTAAACACCTTAGGAGGGAACTGTCAAAATGCCTTCTAAATAGGGTGTCTCCAAGGATGGTGTAACAAGCACATCAACGAATGAAGGTTTGTTGTTGGGTTTTAGTGAGATGTGGGGGAATGGTGTTGTCTTTGAGGAAAGCGAAGGTTTCTTGGTACCAAGGGGACTCAGGACCAATGAGAACACACACCATTTCGGACTCTGGTAGGTCATATGTCGGTATAAACAATTCCTCAACCAAGAACTCGCACTTATGACTATGTGCTAGCATTTGAAGGAGGGAGCCAATGGTGGCCATTGCATCTACATCCCTATTGTTTGTTTGTGGGATTTGATCAAACTTGATTGTCATGAAATGTTGCTTAAGATCTTCAACCATGGTACTGTAGGAAAGAAGTTTATCATCTTTTGTCTGGTACTCATTATTGACTTGTTTTATGACGAGCTGGGAATCGCCATAGACTTGTAATTCCTTTATTTTCTAGTGGATAACCAAGCACAAACCTGTGATGAGTGCCTCATATTCTGCTATGTTGTTGGTACATGCAAAGGCTATCTTGCATGATTTTGGGATGCCATCTCCTTGAGGTGTGATCAATAATATTCCTGCCCCCAATCCATTTTGGGTGCAAGAGCCATCAAAGTACAATCGCCATGTGGAGGATGTGGTAACTGTCATAATGAACTCATCTGGTAATTCTGTGAGAAGAGGATGGTCACCTGGAAGTGGAGCTTCAGCCAACTGATCTGCAATGACTTGTCCTTTGATTGCCTTTCTGTCCACATATTCAATGTCAAACTCTCTTAAGAGCATGACCCATTTAGTGGTTTTGCCAGTGAGAGCAGCTTTTGACAAGAGATATTTAAGTGGATCAATCTTAGAAATTAGTTTTATTTTGTTGTTTAGCATATAGTGTCAGAGCTTCTATGTGCTAAACACCAATGCCAAGCATGCTCTTTCAATGGGGGTATAATTAAGTTCATACCCCACTAGTGTCTGACTAATGTAGTAAATGGCATGTTCCTTCCCTTGATCATTTGTTTGCACCAGTAATGCCCTCAATGCCACTGCAGTAGCACATATATACAAAATAAGGCATTTTCCAGGAGTAGGAGGCATCAACACTGGAGGTGATGCTAGGTATTCTTTTAGTTTCTCAAAGGCCTTTTGGCACAAGCAATCCCATTTGAATTTCGTGTCGTTGTGCAGGAGGTGTGCAAATGGATGGCACTTATTTGCTAGTTGTAAAATAAAGTGTCTAATAGATTGGAGTTTCCCCTGGAGACTGCGTAGTTGTCTGAGAGTTTTTGGTGGAGGAATTTCCATGATAGCTTTTACCTTTGCACGATCGACCTCGATGCCTTTGCGGGAAACAATGAATCCTAATAGTTTCCCCGATGTGACTACAAACACAAACTTTTTGGGATTTAGGCGTAGTTTGTATTTTTCTTATCTTTCAAAGATCTACTTTAGGATGGGGATGTGTTCTTGCCTTGTCTTAGATTTGCCTAGAATATCATCCACATAGTCCTCTATAATTTTGTGCAAGAGGTCATGAAAAATTGTTGTCATGGCACGTTGATATGTAGCTCCCGCATTTTGGAGGCCAAAAGGCATGACTCGATAACAAAAGGTACCCCATGGTGTTGTGAATGCAGTTTTATGCTGATCCTCATCTACAATCCTGATTTGGTTGTATCTGGAAAATCCATCCATAAGCGACAACATCTCATGTCCTGCTATAAGGTCCACAATCATATCTATATTGGGGAGTGGGAAATCATCTTTAGGACAAGTTTTATTTAGATCTCAGAAATTTGTGCAGATGCGGATGCCCCCAGCAGGTTTTTTGACAGGAACAATGTTGGAGACCCATTCAACGTAGTCTATGGGTTTGATGAATTCTACATCTAACATCTTTTGGAGTTCCGCCTTGATTAGGAGAGGAATATGCGGATGCATTTTGCGCAATTTTTGTTTTACAGGTTTTGCATTTGGGCAAACAACAAGATTGGGAACCACCAAGGCAGGATCTAACCCTGGCATATCGGCATAGGACCATACAAAATTGATTTTTACCTCTGTAAGGAAGTTGATGAAATCTTGTTTCTCTTTTTCTGTGAGGGACTTGGCTATGAGCACATTTCTTGGGATGGCTTCGGTACCCATGTTGATGCTATCTGTTTTTTCTATCAACAAATTCAATCTGTCTTGTGGAAGGTAACCAATGGTAGGGAGGTCAAGTCCCTCATCGTCAAGTGCCTTTTCCAGGTTTTCACTTTCGGATATGCCCTTTATTTTTATTTTTTGCTCATCCAAAGGTGCCTCGGAGAGGTTTTCACATAGGGAATCATGTTTTTTGCTTTGATTATCTTTTTTGCAGCTAAGGGCATTGACCTGACTACCAAAGTATCCATTTTCATGAAGTTGAATACCCTCTACTTTGTTACAATCTTCCAAATTTCGTACCATCAAGAGAGTAATGAGAGCATTATCATCAGTGCATATGTCTAAAGTGGGTTTGTCTCGTTGGCCCCATTCTATGACTTTAGGATGGACAAGATGTAGCTCATGTGAAGTGGAAGGGGTTATGGGGATATTGGTATTGACGTGAGTGTCAAAGAAGATATCATTTTTGTATTCATAAGGCATTTCATGGAAATCCTCTTCATCAGTGCTTTTGATATCCAAAGAAGGACTAGAAGGGGCACCAACGATAGTAATCTTAAGCACTGGGGTGTACCCCAAGCCTTTATTGTATTTGTAGGAGATAGGATTTTTGGGTGCTTTTGTTCCTTTTTCCTCTAGTCCCAGGCCATGTCCTTTGTAACCCATTTTTCAACTATGGCTGATGCTTTTGGGTACATCTTTTTGGATATTTTTGCTGGATCTTCATCTTCTTCTCAGTACAACCATGAAGAGACATCTGCTTCAAAGCTCTCCTCATCAAATCGGCCCCATTGCTGGAAGGTAGTGATTTGGCATTGCATGATTGGTTTTGAGTCTTTTTTGAGCTCTTTCGGTTTGCCAAATTACTTAGGAGAGAGGGGGAGGTTGCCTATTAATAAGACGTCCTCCAATTTGTACTCTCCATAGCCATTGTCCAAGATTTTGATTTGGGTATCTGATTGGGATGAAGTGGAGGCAACATTTGATATGTCAGATGGAGGCATTGGTGGGAGTCTATTTAGTGGGCAATGATATGGATGCTTCCCCTCTAAGAGTTTGCAATATTGAAAAGGTTGGGGATCACCTTTAATAGTGATATCTCTTTCATTAAAGGGAAATTTGATGCATTACTGATAGGTGGAGGGCACGACTTGCAAGGAGTGAATCCATGGCCGTCTGAGGAGAATGTTATAGGGGAGATCAAGATCTAGTACTTGGTAAGGGGTTTCAATTGTAATAGGGCCCACTTGAAGAGGTAAGGTGATCATGCCCTTTGAAACTCTCTCTGCATCATCATATGCTTTTATGGTGATCCTTCCTGATGTGTCTACCAAGTCTTTAGAAAGTCCCAATTGTTTATTAACTTGTTTGTACACAGATTAAGTCTAGATCCACCGTCTATCAAAATATGTTTGACCTTGTGTTTTTGGATAAGGGATTCAATGTGCAAAGGTTTGTTGTGATCTTCATTTGTAGGAGCATCTTTGGAGGTGAATACAAGGTGTTGCTGGGCAACAAGGTTTCCAATGAGTGATTGGAATTGAGTAGAATTGATGTTATCAAGAACACAAGACTCGAGGAGGGCTTGCTCCAAAATTTCCTTATGTACAGGGTAAGTCTTGAGAAGTTCTAGAATGGAAATTTGTGCGGGGGTTTTTCCAAGTTGGTTGAGGAGGTCATATTGGCGGGTGGAAGACATGGGTGGTGGATTTGGTGGGGGAGGAAATCCTTGGATAGTGACTTTACCTTGGTGTGTGGTTACATTACAGTAATTTTGGGGATGAGAGGTGGAAGGCATGGCGCCTTGAATGAATATCCTAGCTAGATTTGGTCTGCTTTGGGGAGGGGGGCTTAACTCCTTAGATAGTTATGATATTAACATGGTTGTCTGTGGGCTCGATGCGACCTACTAAAGAGTCAAAGCCAGTTATGTGATTGGTGTAGTCATAACCCACTACGTTAGATGATGAGCCTTTTCCTTTATCATGCTTCGGGAAGGGTTCCTGGTATATTTTAAGTTTGTCATTGCTATTACTAGGTTTTGCATTTGCTACTTCAATCTCATCCTTATCAATGAGATCTTGTATGTAGATTTTGAGCTTCATGCACTTTCGTGTGTCATCTCCCTTGATACGATGATACTCGCAATACTCATTCTAATTATACCATCTAGGTTTGCGTTGATTGGGGTCAAGCGGGCAGGTGATCGGAAAAACCACTGCACTTGCTTGGACAAGTTTTTGAAACACCATTTCAATAGGCTCATCAAGAGGAATGAAATCTCTTGGAGTCCTGTTATTTGATCAGGGTGGTCGTCCCTAGACAGAGACATTGTTGTGAGGTTTTTGGGATTGATTTTGATTGTTTTGATTGTTGAATTGATTATTATTGGTGGTGGATTTTGGGGGAGCAGCCATGGTTTGGACCCGCTTTGCATCAGTTACACCATCATTGACCACATTTTGTTTTTAGACCAGAATTTTGGCTTGTCGTTATGATAAGAGGAAGAAATTTGTGTTGATTTCTAGTAATGTTTCAAGGTTCCTTCCTCCAACAAGACACGTTCGAGGGCGAGGCCCTTATCAGTCAATTTTTGGAAGGATTTGATACATTGAGACGTCAAAGGTCTTGAAAGTTTGGGTACCAAGTTCTTTTGAAATAATTCAATTTGATGTTGTTTTGGCATGTCCCACTGGAATTTTTTGATAAGATGTCACCATCTTTGTAAGAAATTGGAAAAAGTCTCTCCGGGCCATTGTTTTGTGTTACATAGGTCCATCATAGAAACATCATTAGCCATGTTGTAGGCATAGTGAGCTACAATTTTTTCTGCCAAGTCTAGAAAGGAGACAATGGAGCCTTGTGGTAGAGATGAGAACCATGCAAGGGCGTCTCCTTTGAGACTCTTGGGAAAGAGTCAGTGAAGATATAGGTCACTATAAGATATGAAATTCCCGGACATGGTTGCGGGGGTCTCCTTTGTCTTCATACTTGGTGAACTTAGGAGTCTCAAATCCTAGAGGGTAATGTAGAAGTTGAGAAAGCCAACTTCACAGACCCCGAAGATCACCTGCATGCAAATAACCTGTCACAGAAAGAAGAGATGGAGACAAAACAAGCAAGGGTGCTCTGAAAGCTGAAAAAATGTATTCATCCGAGAGAGAGATAAATTACAATGATGAATCCTTATAAAAGGATATTGTGCAACCCTAAAAGAAACCCTAATAGGTAGACATTTAATAATTAATATAATTATTAAATGTCACAAATGCAAACTAAAGTGAAATCTTAAGAGAGGAATAAAGGTAATTTAATCAACATGATTAAATTAAAACCTTTACTCTAACACCCCCCCTTAAGATGAGCAAAAGTGCAGTTACAAACATGTGCAAGAAAGCAAAGGTAACTACAATGCAAGAAAGTAAACTTGGGTCCCGGCAACAAGGCCTGATCAGGTACCCAATTACAACCAAATCTCTGTAAAGTGGAGAAATAGAGAAAACCTCATGGGAAAAACTCTACTCCAAAAAGAGATGAAAGAAATAAATGCACTAATAACAGAAGGATAGGAGGTGGATAACATGATACCCCCCATAGACAACTTCTATCATATAAGTACATATACAATGGTCTCCATAGGAGAAAAAGAAAGAGACTAGAAGCCCCCCCCATAATGAAGAAACTCCTGTCGCACATATTGATGCTTGAGGTAGAATCCAGAAAGAGATCCTGAAGCGGCATATAATATTCCTCCCCTTGGGAAGAAATGGATCCAAAGAACGAAGATGAAGAAACCCTGTGAAGAGAGAAGAATCAATCTGTCTCAAGATGTGTGCCATAATAGGATGCTGAAGAATCCCTCTGTCTGAACTGAAACAAAAGATGGCAAATCCAAACTGAACTGAAGACTCAAAAACTGCAACCTCTGAATGCACAGATGATGGTGGGCTAACAGCTGGAATATGGCTGTCAACAAAGAGGAGCTGAAAATCCTCAAAGTAATCCTCCAAGTCTGCAATATAGGACTCTACAAACAAAGACGAAATGCCTGCAAGATAAGAATCCCAAGTAGCCATGTCTGAAAGATGTATGATGTCCTGCTTAGCTGAATCAATAGGAGCCAAAGAAGAGGCAATATCAAACTGATCAGGAACAAAAGGAGATGATGTGGATACATGTATAATCTCAGTCTGAAGAGTAGGAACTGTGAGACAATGCTCTGATTCATCAGAATATGTAAGGGTGTCTAAATATTGAAGTTCCTTTAAAGTATCATGATCAAAAGGTGTGTTATCTCTCCAACCAATGGGTACAAGACAATCTGAAGCAGGATCCTTTGGGAATGGAGAAAGACTGGGGTCTCCATAGATCTCCCAAAGACGTGTCCAAAGTGAGTGAGGACAATCAATGCCCGATATAGCCCACACAGTGTCAGAATCAACACTAGACAAAATAACTCCTACTATGTGATTTCTAAT
Organism: Cryptomeria japonica; assembly: GCF_030272615.1. NCBI lineage: Eukaryota > Viridiplantae > Streptophyta > Pinopsida > Cupressales > Cupressaceae > Cryptomeria > Cryptomeria japonica. The sequence continues at coordinate 208,372,045 of NC_081406.1, read as the reverse complement.
GATATCCCAAGCTAGTTTTCCCTCTAAAGTTGCTGGTTCAGGTATGAGATCATACAAATAAGGCAAAATATTAAGCCACCTACAGTGTGTAAGTATGCCCTTTGCCCATGACTCATAATTACCCCGTTCTAGAAATACAACTGAAGGGTGAGTAGAAAAACCCATGATAACTCTTCAAATTAACAAATCTGAGACTAGATGACTTTAATACTGATAAAGCAGATCAAATAAAGCCATCCCACGCAAACAAATCATTTCCAAGTCTGAAACTTCCAAGTAATTTGCAGATGTGTGAAAAAACAAAGTACTGAATAAAATGTACCTGGTGTAGATTCTAGAAAAATAAATGATAGATCTGGAAAGAGCATAGAAACCCCTTTCCAACGCCTATTCGTTTGTGAAAAATGGAGTCCGTATGCAAAAGATATGGCTCCTGGAGTGCAAAAAACTTGTTCTGACTTTGACTGGCAAAAAACACTGCAAAACGGCAAAATCAGAGAAAAAGACCTGCATCAATTAGATCGGGCTCAGAACTAGCTTTCCAACGCCTATTTCCATTTGAAAATCCGAGCTAAAATGCCCGAGTTATGCCCGATTTTGTAAAAAACAGCTCCAAAAAAAAACAAATGGCCCTGCAAGCCCTCAGGGGCTTAAAAAAAATGGCCCCTGGTCCGCTGGGCGACCAGGGGCTGGTGCAGGGGTGAGGTGGTGCTGTGGCGGCGGCGGCGGACTGGCGGCGCGCGGGCGGAGCGCGAGCAGCACGCGGGCTACGGGCGAGCGGCTGGCGGCGCGTAGGCGGCGGGTGGTCGCAGGGCGGCGCGGGAGGTTTACCACCGGCGGCGGTGGCCGCCGGGCTGCGCGGGCGGCGGCGCGGTGCTCCCAACCGGCTGCGCCTTCCTCCAAACTGGCTGCTCTTTTTTTAAATAAAAAACTGCATTTTTTATATATTTTTTTTTGATTTTTTTTTGAAATTTCTGCCTCGAAATTCATGCCCTAGGGCCGTACGACCTTGGGGCATAAAAAAATTTGCCTTCTGGAGCAACTGTGTCCAAATCGAACAAATTTTATATGGAAATAGGGGTTTTTGGGCACTACGAGCTCAACAGTGAGGTCCGTTTGAGCTCAAAATGCACCAAAAAAAAAATACCCCCCTATTCCAAAATAAAAAACAGAAGACAAACACAGATCTGATGCAACCAAAACCTGAAAATCAGATCTAACCCTCGTAGCTCCAAATTCTTCAGAAGACGAACAGGAAGCAACAGGTCTGGAGCTCTGATACCATGTAGAAGTTGAGAAAGCCAACTTCACAGACCCCGAAGATCACCTGCATGCAAATAACCTGTCACAGAAAGAAGAGATGGAGACAAAACAAGCAAGGGTGCTCTGAAAGCTGAAAAAATGTATTCATCCGAGAGAGAGATAAATTACAATGATGAATCCTTATAAAAGGATATTGTGCAACCCTAAAAGAAACCCTAATAGGTAGACATTTAATAATTAATATAATTATTAAATGTCACAAATGCAAACTAAAGTGAAATCTTAAGAGAGGAATAAAGGTAATTTAATCAACATGATTAAATTAAAACCTTTACTCTAACAGGTAAGGTACAACTGATATAGACGGGTCATAAGGACAAGGACAAAATTCCTCAAATGAGTAAGATTTCCTCTTGTTAGTCCCTTATTTCATGTCCTTGATGATATTGTTCATGTCTTGAATTTCCTTGATGAGGTCTTGTTGTGGATTTTAATAATGGTGAATTGTATTTGCCCCAAGAATTGGATGAGTCAAGGAAGGTGCACCACCACCAATGTATTGATATGATGAGGGGGCGGGAACGTGAGATGTGATGACCAATGTCATAGGGATTTGGGTGATAGTTGGTTGTGGTCCGCAAACTGTTGTGATGGGATTGAGTATGGCCCAGATAAAATTTGCGACATTGTTGATAGGAAGGGAAGTTTGTGGAATAGAAATATGTGGTTGAATGGAAGGAGGTGGTATAGAAGCGTGTTGGAGAATAGATGAGATCGGAATTGATAGTGGTATAGATGGTGAAGTGGAAGAAGGTGGGATGGAGACCACGATGGGAGGTGTTGCGGGTGGCATTGATTGAGTTTGGATAATAGGTGCAACATTTTGTGTGGGAGCAAGGTCTCCTTATGGTTGTTGGCCGAGAGTGGATTTATCAAATTCAGGTGGAAGTTGAGCTCCATTTTCAAGGAGAGTTTTTAGAAGTGTGGTAGGATTGTGTTGGATGAATTTTTCAATCATCTCTTGGTTGTAAGAGTCTGCTAAGAAAGTTTGCACTTCTTGAGAGACTTCATCTTGGCATAACCATATTAGGATTTTGGCTTTGATCTTGATTGCAAGGTTGCCCACTTTGTGTAGGATATTGTGTGGGATCTTCATATATGACACTAATGTCCGGCATGCCATATTGTTGTTCAGCCATCTTTTTCTTTTGGGATCGAGTTGTGACCATACATGAATAACCTTAGAAAAGCTTGGAGGAATAAATCTTTGATGAAAGGACTTAGCAAGATGTTTGTGAAATTTTGGATTTTGTCTTTGATGACAAGGGATTTTGTTGATTGGCGGGGTTCTTGGATTAGAGCCCGGATTTGATTAGGATTGACACCTTAGTCCTTGGATGAGGATTTTAGGTAGTGGATGAAACCACAATCAAGGTAATGACCAAGTTGGGTAGAATTTAGACCTTGGAATGATTTAAAAAAGCCTCTTTTCCACCAAGGGTTGACTAATGACCCTAAGCAAAGTAAAGGCGGAAGTTAAGAGTCTTGATCGACTCAAAAGGATAAGGAAAAAGATACTTGGAGAGTATTCTTCTTCAAGCATAAGAGCCAATTGATTAATGATGAGGTCTAAATGGAACTTCACAAGGTATGCAACCTTAATGTGAGGTTAAATTGGATTAAAGGATGATTGGATTTGGATTTTGATAATTGATTTGATAGTGGAGGCAGATTGATTTGATGTGCTAAGTCCTTAGGATTTTGAGGATGATTGATTGAAGAGGTATGATAGTGATGACTAGAAGACGCTTGATGACTAGGTTATTCTTGGCATGAACATGACTCAATAGATGATTGGTTCAGATGGCAATTTGTATGAAGGGACACAACCACCCTGATTTTGATGATAGTTGGTGTTTTAAAGGATGAATCTAAACCTTGATGGAGGGCATGGACTCTTAGTTTTCTCACTTAGGCTGATGAGACATGGGACAGAGGGAGTTTTGACGCAATTTTGGACTTTGTGGGTAAGGACTTGGATAATTGTTTTTGTCTTGACAATTATTTTTGCAAAGTGTTTAAGGATAATGACGCATTTTTAGTCTACTCTTGGCAAGTACATATCAAACAAAGCAAAAACAATGATCAAATGCATTTTAACTCAAAGACACTCATGCTCATATAAAACACTCTTAAGGCTAGCAAGGACAATAATCATTGGATCCCAATTGGTTTCCCAGCTACGCTTACCCAGAGCGGACACTTAGATGCTTGACCCCACTAGCTCCACTCCACGACACTCACTTCTTTGGGGCAGCCAAGCATCAATTCCCATGAAAAATCCTCATGGTGAACTTTGAGTCTCTAATAAGGGCCATAAAAATATGGGCGGCTTCAGAGATCCGACCTCCTGCACCAATGACTAGAAGGTTTTTGGCCACTATGAACAAGGTGTTTAGTAAGTCTTCCCGTTAGGAGCTACCCTTCATAGTTGCACAAGTGCAATTGAGGCTTATAGCTCAACAAAGCACCAATAACTTAGTAGTCACGCAAGCGTAATTGAGATCTTTAGGATCCTACTAAGAACCCAATGTGAGAGTGAGCTCTCATATAGCCCCAACCATTGACTCTTTCGTAGTCAATGGCCTATTTATTATAGTGAGTTGGGAACCCCAGGTCCAGGTGTACTCACTTGGGTCATTCCCCTCTTACCTTCTCAAAGAGAAAGTTGGGAAGGCAGGCCTGCTATGGGTAAACACACAATCAAACAAGAAAAGGTTGGAGGGTTTGAATTTCTGATCGTATAGCTAGATGAGAGCATACTCTCCTACCTTTATGCTTTTCTTAAAACACATAAAACAATGGTTCATTCACCCTTTAATTATCATCTGGGTGCCTAGTTAAAGAAAGTACAAGGACAATGTTTGGTTGAGTCTCCTAGGCAACCTGCAAAAAATGGATTAGTAATTTTTTTTTTTTTTTGAGGTCTTGGATAGTTGAATCAAACTGCAAAACTAAAAAAAGGAAATTAGTACTTACTGTACTGCACATACAGTGCACGCGTTGAAGTGCAGTCAACCACGCTGAAACACCTACGTACGTGTTGTAGTAACTAAAACCAACAAAAAAAAATAGTAAACAGGGAATAGAGAAGGGTTTTATACCTGTCTATTGCGTTGATCTGAAGTGTTCATGCTGAAATGCCTGCACCCATGCCGAAATGCCTGTGCTCGCGCTGAAACCCTTAAAACAAAAACTTGACAGATTAGCAGGCAAAAAGTTTCAAAATTCAAATTTAAACAACAGAGTAGGAATTTTATAAAAATGGCCACACTAACTTAAATCAGTTGTGTCGAAACGCTTGCGCTCGTGCCAAAACGCATGCACATGCAGTAAACAGAAAGACAGAGAGTAGAATTTTTTTAAAATTTAAAAGAGTGGGAAAAATTTAAAATTTATGAGGTGGTCACGCTGATACGCTTGTGCTCGCACTGATGCGCTTACACACACATCGAAATAGGATTTCTGTCGCACTAAACCGAATCGCTCATGTTGATTTGTAGTCTCTCACACTGTTCCGAAACCTGCATCTCAAAACTCACAAAAAATCCCAAAAAATGTTAGTTTTTAGGGATGTGGGTCCCAACGGGTGTGCCAAAATGAAGAGGGGAAAAGATTGATGAGGTAGAATAGTTAGAAACTCATGCAAATCAATCATACAAACATATGAAATCAAAAGACATAATTTGAATCACACAAAAACAAGAATGGGATGCATATACCTCACAAACCTTATACCTTCTCTTTTAGATTGAGCTTGATGAAGTGAAGGTGCCCCTTGATGATGCTCCACTTGATGTGCTCCTTTTTCTTGCTTAAAGTGGATGGCTCTCCAATGTTATGCACAAATGAGATGGATCTTGAGGGATGATAGGGAAGAGATGATCAAGTATGGATAGGAGATGATTTTGGCATGGTAAGGATGCTAAGATAACTTTTCTAGGCACAAACTAGCAGCATAAGATTACTAAACTTAGAGATGAAGAATGAAGGGATGGAGTCCTCAATTTATAGGAAGAGGGGAGGAAGAATGGATGGCTAGGATGGATTCAAGATGAAGGGCTATGATTTCTTGTGAGCTCACACAAGGACCAAGAGATATGCCTTAAAGGAATTTCTTGTCTCCACACTCCTCAAGGTGCATTGGGAAGACTTACCAATATGCCTTGAGAAGAGCAAGGTGCATTGGGAAGACTTCCCAATGTGCCTTGAGAAGAGAAAGGGACGTGACATTCCTTGAAGAATGGGGAGGAGGAATTTAAAATTCTCCAAAAAGGGATGATCATGGGGATTGGAGGAATAAGAAGGAATTAAAATTTCTATGGGAGAGGAGATGCCTAGAGGAATGTGAGATTTTGAAAATCTCACATTCACTTAGGAAAAGAGCATTTAAAGCTAGTGGTTGGATGGAAGGGACAAGGAGTTGACTTTATGGCTAATAATGATGATTAGCCACTAGCAACTCATTAGGAGGGGGATTAGAGGAAAGATTAGGTGGGATAGGATTTGTAGGAGGATTTGACTAGGAGAGAGAATGAGTGGGGGGAATTAAAAATTAGAAGAATAAGGTTAAGTGAGTTTAGGGAATTTCTAGAAGACTTTATTAGGTTAATGATGAATTAGGAAGATGATTTGTAGGAATGATGTATGTTAACTAATTAATTGAAATTAATTAGCTAAGAGGAAGATTTGTGAGGATTTAATTTTTAGAAGAATAAAGAGAGGGATTGATTTATTAAATAAATCAATTACATACTATAGTGACAATATTAATTTTAATTAATATTGAGGAGAACTTGAATTAACATAATTAATTAATTAATTATGTGAAGAAATAAAAATAATTAAAATAATTATTTTTAATTGTCTACAGTTTTCATTTGATTTGTCTCTTTTTTTCTCGTAACAGTCTAGGTTTTCACATGGCCCACCTAGAGTGGGCACCATGGTCCCCACTGGGTGCCAGGGTCCCCTCTCGACACCATGGTCCCCATTGGGTGCCATGGTCCTAGAAAGGACCATGTGATACATTTGGGATTATAATAGTGCAATATGATGATATTGATGCATAATATTATTGTTTGTAGGAGTTTCCCTACATGCGAGAGCATACCATAGGTTGTGTATACACTTTTCTTTGGAGTCTGGTCTCCTAACTTACATAGAATGAGATAAAATTTCTTTGAGTGATTGAATTATATTAGGTATGCCCATGTCAGTGACGAAATACCATGAGCCAATGTTGATGTCCTTATGGAGAGATGAGACCTAGATACATCTACCTTCTACCTTCCTATTGGAGAGATGACGATCACCCTAGAGGATGTGTATCACATCCTACAACTAATAGTATTAGGGAGGACCATGAGATATTGGTCACATTACTCACAAGCTCAGAGGTAGGGAGAGATCAATAATATTGCAGTAGTAGAGTGAGTCCTAGATATTTGAGGGGTTGAATATTCATTTAGTGGCTACTACATCTAATAGGGTATATCCCATTGGTTTGAAGGATCATGATTGCAATAGTGGGGCTAGCTTTGTGTCCTAATAGGTGAGGAAACCATATGCATGGAGGCCTTAATCATGCCATACATGAGATGGAGGAGAACCACACTATATTCTCATGGGGATGCAACATGTTAGCACATCTATACCATGACATAGGATTATGTATATTATGAGGGTAAGAGTTTGATGAATTGCACTCTCTTTCAAGTCTAGATGTTTGAGTATGTCACATGTATGAGGCCCACATGATTCCTTGTAGAGATATCTCTCTTGAGGAGCTTCAAGCATATGCATACCCTTGTAGTAGAGCATGGTAGAGAGGAGATTTGTTATACTCGAGAGTTGTGATTAACCATCTACGACCTACAATATCATATGGAGGCCCTATACATGAGTGTATGTTTGGGATAAGTAGCGTATCCAGTTATAGGGGTGCAATAGAACTATCTAATAGAGGGTTTCCATAGTTACATCATCATCCTATTTTACTTTGATAGGGTGATGTGACAATTAGGTCTACTTCAAGACTATCCTATAGCTGTATTGATATACATATGACATTCTTGAAGTGTCATGAGACTAGGGGACCTGACTAGATCTACATAGTAGGATGTAGAGATTACTGATGATGAAGAGGAGGAGAGACACCATAGATATGTCCCCACACTTGAGGATGACATAGGTGTCTAGTGTGTTTACACTAGATACTGAGATTCTACATATCCAAGAGTCATATTTCCTCTAGACTACTTGTGAGGAGATTTGCAGCCATGGGTGAGTACATCAATTTCTAGTAGTCAAGAGATAGGAGATGAGGTAGCTAGAAATCCTAGTGATAATGATGGTGAGGAGTAGGAGGAAGATGATGGTGAAACTCCTAGTCATCCAGGGGAGGAGATTCCAAATGCCAGCCTTCCACATCTAGAGGATAGGGGAAAGGGTGTAGAGCTAAAGGATGATGATATGTCCCTACAAGGTCCTTCCTCGAGAGTATGCAAGTTATCAACACCTTCATTATACTTCGATATTCCAAGGCACTATGAGAAAGGAGAGACTAGTAGAGCTATGACCCCAACCACAATATCTCACTCTCCAACCTCTTTTGATCCTACTTGGAAGGAAGGGGATCCAGGTAAGAAGATATGATTGGTTTAAGTTTGTTGATTATCTATGATATATATATATATATTGTAGTACCCCTACCCTAATCAGATTTGTAAAATCGGTTTGACCTTGGTTGACTTTTTATGTGGCATTCTTGGATGGTTGATTTACCATGATGAAATGTTATAGTCAAATATAATTATTATTGTGCATACCTGTAAATATGCTTTCACATTGATTCTTATGTAAGTTTATTTGTTCTCCTGATTCATGTTATTAATCTCGGGCTAACACTTTTATTAATCTCGGGCATCGATTCTTATGTAAGTTTATGTAGGTTTGAGTGTACCTCTTTGGTCCTAAGAGATTGGATTAGGTGGTCGTAAGACCCTCATTTTACCCTAGTCATGCTCAAGTGAGTGTCATTAGTCGTCCATTAGTTTCCCCTTTGGTTGGGTATGTGGGTCATGTATTTGGTTGGCTTTCTTAGGTTGCGTGTTTGCGTGCGGTAAAATTGAGTATTTAATTCTTAGTATGTAATTTGATTAATGTGTTCTTTTAAGCTTTAGTAAATTAAGGGACTAAATTAAATAGGACCCCTTTGTGCGAATAATCATTAACTAGAATTTCTCTTTTCATGTTTGTAGCAAGTTCAATTAAATGGTTATTTTTAAATGATAAATTTATTCAATTTATGCATTTTGAAAGGAAAGGTTAAATAGTATTGGAAAATTAATATTTACCCTCTTTGGCATTTTGAAATAGAAATGTTAGTTTTTAATTAATTAGGAAAATCAATTTTAGAAGAAAAGCAAGTTGTTGCATATTTGATTTGTGTGAAAAGAATGATTTTTCCTTTTATTTGGGAAAAAGTATTTTAACTCCAAAAAAATATGAATTTTGGTAAAACTTTTCCATTTAACCTAGGTTTGGAAAATATTTTTTGAGAGAGTTATTTTTGGAATGAAGTTTTTGGGCATTTGGGGGAAGAAGGATTTTCTTGAGCTTGCATGTTGGGCTCTTCATCAAATCTTATCAAGATTGTTGAATAAGGTAGGATTCTTGTTTATCTCTTTGGTTTCTTTGCCTAATAAATATTGTATTGATTTTGAAGGTTTCTGGTTGTGTATGTTGATAATCTCATATATTTTGGAAAAAATGGAAGAGTTGTAGTGAAATCTCCAATTCAAACCCTCCCAACTTCTTTTTTAAACCTCTAGAATAAAATTTTGGTTGTTCAAATTGTTTTTTTTTTAAAATAAAAAATTGGGTTTGATTGTTCTCAATAAAATTTTGTTTAAACTCCATTGAATGTTTTCAGATTCAAGTTTTAATTTGAGAAATTAGTTTGTTTTGGGCAAGATTGGTCAAATGGATTGGATAAATATGTGTAATCAATCCTATTTTACCAATATGGTATTTGGTTGGAAAAATTTGCCTATTCTAAGTTTGGTCATTTAACAAATTTTTATATTTTAAAACCTTGGGTATTTTGGAAAAAAAATTTAGTCTCTGTCTGAGACTGTCAATTAAAAACTGGGGTTTTCCATTTTAAAAGTTTATAAAAATATATATATATAAAAATAATTTTATTGGGTGGATTAGGTTTTGGAGGGCGGGGGAGCTGAGGCTTGACCTGCGTCCCCTCCCATGGTTCGCAGTCGTTGGAGGTCTGCGACCACAATGTGACCGCAGAGGCCTGTGACAACAACATGGCCACAGAGGCCTGCACCCACATTGTGGATGCAGTCCCCTCCCATGGTTCGCAGTCGTTGGAGGTCTGCGACCACAATGTGACCGCAGAGGCCTGTGACCACAACATGGCCACAGAGGCCTGCACCCACATTGTGGATGCACCTGCATCCACAATGTGGATGTTGCGGTCTGCGTCCACATTTGGCCACAACCTCCATGATGAGGGTACAATCTCCACTCCCGTGAATGGGATGTGGGCCCTGCGATTTTCTTTTTTATTTAAAATAACTTTTTTAATTGCAGTTTATAATTTTGGTTAATTTAAAAGTTTTTAATATTATTTATTAATTCGTATTTCATTTTGTAAATTTATATCTATGAAAGGGCATTACCTGATTTTGGAAAGGTTAAATTAGGTATTTCTATTTGAGGGAAATATAAATGTTTATCTATTTTAGTTTTCTTAAATGTATATTTCCATATTCTGGAAAGTGTAACTTGGTTCTGGAAAGGATAAGTGTAGATAAATTATTTTTGAACTAGTATTGAATGATGTTTTATTTTGAAAAATAAATATCACATTTTAGTTGATTAATGAATATTTGATTTTATATCATTGTGTGTTCTGCATATATTATAATTATATTCATGTGATTTTGGTTTGGAAACTCATGATGAAGTATTTATATTATTTTATCATGTAAAATGAATTTTAGTGAGTTAGTAAAGCATGAGCGACATGTACCTAGACAAGGTAGATGAATTGCAATCTAATTATATCTATTACAAAACTAGATTGATTGTAATGTCTAATTGATATGGAAGAAGATTGTCTTTTCCGATTTATGCCTATACATGTTTAATTTTATTTATTCACATTTGATTAAGAAATGGCAAGTCCTTTGTATGTTGATTTGGGTATCTGCTTATGTCCTTGATCTCGAGTATTGATTTTTTTCAAGTGATTGTTTGTATCTGGTCATGTCCTGTATGTGAGTGTTGAAATGTTGGTATGTGGTTGATCATAGCTAGTCATGTCCCCAGTCAGAGTATCGTCAATCAGTGCACCTCGTATGAAGACTTGTTTAGCCAAGTGGGTATTCCTACCATATTGAACTCCGTAATCTTATCCTGGTGTATTCCTTGGTTTAGGAGTTTCATAGGATTATGGTTTAGTGTCATATGGGAAAGTGGCTTTCGAGTGGGGGTCGTGCCCAAAGTGGTTGCAGGGTAACCCATTGAAAGTGTGTCTAAATAAGTGATAACCTAATATCATATTAAAGAGTTTAGTTAATGAAAAAACTAAGTAAGATAATTGTGCTTCACGCATGGGATGAGTGCTAGTACAAACTCGACATGCAGTCAGGAGGCATGAAATGGCAAACCAACAACCTTGTCTTCACGGAAGGACGTGTTGGGTGCACATGAGACTTGGATGGGCTAGAGGTTCAAGATAGGTTGCCAGGGTAACCCAGTAGATGGGGCCGAAAGCTATGGAGGCCTGCCATGGTAACCATAATAAGTTATGTGATGAATTTTTTCCTTATGTTCGCTAGTGTGTTGTTTGTGTTATCTTTGATAGGAGCACTATAGTGGAGTCATATCTTGTTGTTTATGCCCTTGTGAGAACCTGATATTCATGTTAGACCATGGGTTTCTTATGATGGGTTGTGAATACCTAGTCTCGTGGGTGCTCCAATTGATCTTTTGTAATTGCTTCTTATCATGTTCAGTTGGATCCTTTTCCTATTCAAGGATCACTCATGTTTTATTGGACCGATATGGTCGTATGTATTATTGGTTTATGTACTCCGTGATGGAAGAATGTAAATGATGCGAACCTTAAGTATTCTTGACCCTATTTATTTATCAGAGGGGTCTTGCAGTTGAGCAAACTTGGAGATGTAGCCCACTAGGGGTGAACTCCGATATCATTTTGGTGTTATGTGGTGTTTATGTTCTTCTGTTTCCTTTTTAATTTAGCATGTATGGATGACATTATGGTTAAAATGTATAATGTGGATTAGATGATGTTAATCTTAGATGCATGTATGCAGATATCTTATTAAATGCAATAATTTGGATCATGAAGAATGTAGATTTGAATAATGGAATGTTTTCATTTGTTGATAATGCAATTTAAGTATATAAGAAAATTAGATGCATGTCATATGTTTTGAATGTAAGATTGGTCGAAATGTATGGTTAAATTTTAATGGATGAACTCACCATGTTATCTATAATTTTAATTTACTGAACAAATTTATCCTTGTTTAAAGTATTATCATGTCATTAAGTTAATCAACTTAATCAGATTAATTAGTGTGAGTTGGGTTAAGTGTTGAATTAAGTAATCACGTTGGGAAGCTCTTTAGGTTTTATTTAAGTCTTTCACTATGTTATATGAGTTTATGATAACTCATTGTATCGTTATGTTGTGTTTAATTTAAATAAAAAATATTTGCACTGTATTCTTGTGTTTTAGTTTTATCCCTTTGGGGTTTCCTGTCGGGGCATTACATTTGGTATCAGAGCCAAGTTTGCAAACATTGGGATCTCTAGTGTCACTTGTGCCCTTAGTTGGTGTGAGGTGTATATACCTTATGTTGTATGCTTGTCCACCTATTATATGCTTGTGATTGAGGAATAGGATCTTGAAGATCTCAAGGACTCGTTCTCTGTTCTTTTTGTGTATTTTTTCGAGAAAACCTTAATTATGTGTAACATGTGTGTTCACACCTTGCTTTCACCTTCCTGATGTTGGTGCTTTCAAGTGATTATATGTGCTTTGTTTGCTCATTAGATATCTTGGTCCATGATTACTCTTATTGCAGAGAGAGTCATATGTACCTCCCTTATTGATCATTGTACTCTTTAGACTAATACATTGGGTTGGTCAGTGCTTATTTTGAATATGAAAGTATGAAATGTGTTTGTATTATGATTATGATCTAGCTTGGTGATGTGAATTTGAAGGACTTGTATGGTAAATGTTGAATGCTTATGATGTAGCAATTAAATGGTTATCACCCTTCCTCCTCTTTCTCTATAGAAATTAAAATGTTTGTTGTATGGGTATTTGTCACTTATGTGAGTTTTTTAATTGCAAGAGAAAGGTTGTGACTTCTTGAACCCTTGTGTGAGCCTAATGATTCTTCTATGCATTTAGATAATAAGAGGGCTATGGGTTTAAAATATTATAATGGTTATTGGGAGGAAATGATATGTTTTTCATAAAAGAATTCATCATCTGTGTTGTAAGAAGTAACATAATGGAAATTCTATCTTAAGTAATGTGCATTAATGTGCGAATAGTGGTTATGTGAAACTGCCTTGTTTGTAACAAGATGTATGAAAGGGGTCATGTTATACTGGCTTAAGAGTGTGTTAATGTGTTCTAGGAAAGGATTCTTTATGTGTTTCATTATACTGATTCAATTGAGGACCTATTTTAACAATGCTATATTGAACTTTCTTTTGGATATATATAATTGACTTAGTATGAATAGAAAGTGAAAATGAAAAGCTTGTTTGATGTGCATGCATAAATATGTATTATTTAGTTGATAGCTCCTCGTTTACCTTCTTATCGTACTTTGGTTTTTGATAAAAAGTTGCAGATTATGATATGCTTCATATTAATTAAGAGTAGTGAGTGTTCGTAAGAGGTCTTGCATGAACAAAAATATTGTCTGTCTTGATTTCTTGTTTTGGGAAAAAAAAAATTAGGACATTTTGTTGCAACCATAATATTTGGAAATGTCATGTTAGGGCAACTAGCACTCTTCTAAATGGTAGTGAAATGAAAACCGTTCTATTAAGATGATAGGCATGTAGTGAGAAATTTTAGCATGATTTTGTGATCTTGTTAATTTTGTGCATACGTATGAAATAGTTTGACTATCAAACTCTCTTTCCCTTATCTTTACCTAGATTATAATATTTTTAGAAATGCTACTTAAGGATGCATTGATTTAAATAGAATGTATATAAAGCATATGAAATTGTAGTTTTGCATTTTGGCTCATATTGAAAGATGGATGTCTTATGCTTTGGAAAGAAAATTTTCATGGTTAGTAATGTGAATATATATGCTTAGTGGAATTAGTGAAAGAGAGAGGAATGACATTACTTCCTTATGTAATTTTGAATTGTAAAGAATTTCAGTACTTGTATCTAGAATAAATTTTATTCGGTTATTCATGTGGGAAGCATAATTAAAACCTTCCTTGAGTAGATGATAGTGTTACTGAAAATTACTCCCCGTAAATGTGAATTAACCTGTACTGGTGCTTTCATTGTGTATTGTAAGAAACCAATGCTTGGTATATGTGCCCATGGGATGGTGAAATAATCAACCATGGAGGATATATTTACTTATAAGTATGGGAAACCATACTATTTATGTGATGTTGCTTATTTGTTACCCTACTGAGTACCAAACCTCGGGTTGTTGGTAATTCAGTATGTTAAGGGGTAGTATTAGAAGTCACCATTCCTTGAATAGTATGGATCGGCGTACGAGTGATGTCAATGTGAAGCGACTTTAGCTTCTCTATTTCAAGGAAAATAATAGTTTTATAATGAAGCTATATTAAAGGTGTACTTAATACTTTCCCTTTTTGATGAACCAATTTATAAGGTTTATGTGTGCTAGCCTATTCCTCTCTGTTACTTGAGCTTTTTGATGGCAGTTCTTGAGCATAGTGATGGTGTATCTTCGAGGATCTCTTTTCCTTGTCTTCATGAAAGGTATGTTATTTCCACATGAGTTACCAGTTAGGAGGCATTGGTAGACATGTGGGTGGACGTTAGCCATGTGCACTGCTGGCTTATGATGAGTATCCTGAGAGGTACATTGCTATGCGGGATGTGACTTGTACGTGCCTTTTTCTGGGAGGTACACTACCATGCAAGATATGTCCATTATGTGTCTTTTCCACTTGGAGTATTTCCATGTCGCGTGATGACATGATGCGGGGTGATGTCGAGGTGCACACTGCCATGCTGTCTAGATGTTTGACTAGGCCACACCACATGATGAGATATTGTGATACCTAGATGATTGTTCTCTCCTTCCTCATTGGTGGCTAGATACTAGTCACATAGTGATGTTATGTGCAATTATGATATTCTTATTTATTTCTTTATGGACCAGCCATTTATTCTATTTTTGACCTTGAAGGTTTAGCCATGATCTTGCGATCTTTTGCTTACTTGATTTGGTGTTGCGATTCTGGACTTTTCTTGCCTTACTGTTGGAATTGATGATTTATTCTTTATTCATCTGTATATTGGTGGCTAAACCATTTTATCCTTATTGTTTTTGTATGCTAGTCTTGTGTTGAAATGTGAATTCCTCTCCAAGGATGTATGAGACGGTCTTGGTTGAGTGTATATGAGGAAGTAGAGGTAGGGAACCTTGAGGATGGGGGTATGTGAGGCTGTGATATAGCTAGGATCTACTACCTACCTATGTGTGGTGACCTTCTCTTGGAGGCTAACCACCTTACTCAACAAGGGATGTTCACGAGGGTCTTGTATGGAAGGTAGCACCGCTATGGTGTGCCCTAGCACCATCAAGCCTTGAGTGAAATGTTGGATATTTATGATCATGTTGTTTTGTTCTGAGATTGGGCATAGAGATGCTGATCGTGCATGCTATCTATGAACAAGCATTAGACATGCTCACATGTGGCCTTTTGAGTTGTACATTCCAATTATGTGGATGGTTATTATATGTAATCATGGAGTAGAATGTGTTATCTTGTCACTATGCTATGGGACATAGTCATTGGAAAGGTTTTTATATGCCTGGCAAGTGTAAGCAATTGTGTTCTATATGTTGCTCTTATTTCATGAATGTTAACTTGGTTTTAGAACTTGAAATTTGAAGCTAGTTCTATGCAATAACATTTTATGAAGAGAATGGATTGGTAAAAGAAATTGATCATGATGACATGCTTTCTTGTTGTATTTGGTAGATGAGTATGGTAATTGTTGTTTACCTCTTGTAATGCTTTAATTTGGTTTGATGAA
This sequence comes from Cryptomeria japonica, assembly GCF_030272615.1. Taxonomy (NCBI): domain Eukaryota; kingdom Viridiplantae; phylum Streptophyta; class Pinopsida; order Cupressales; family Cupressaceae; genus Cryptomeria; species Cryptomeria japonica. The sequence continues at coordinate 208,356,373 of NC_081406.1, read as the reverse complement.
AGGAAGAAAATTCTTTTTCACTGCTATGATTGTAGATAGTTCCTAGAATGTTATAACCAATGTATGAATTTAGATGTACCTTACCAATGGAAAATGACATTCGTAAATAATTTAGCAATTATGTTTCAATTATTTGTAGAAAGATTCATATGTACAATATGATATTTGTTAAATGAGTTTCAGGGCTAATGCGTGCTACATGTTTTCTGTCTAGCCTTACGACTTCCAAGAATAAACCAGAGCCTTGGGGGGAGGATGTAGTACCCCTGCCCTAATCAGATTTGTAAAACCAGTTTGACCTTGGTTACCTTTTTATGTGGCATTCTTGGATGGTTGATTTACCACAATGAAATGTTTTGATTAAGTAAAAACATGTTTTTGAAAGGAACCCACACCTTTTACATAACAAGAAATAGATAAAGCATTAAAGCATAATAGAACCATGCTTGATCACCCTAACAAAAAATAGTTCCCAACCCAACCAAAAAGGGAACTCAAAACACATAGAGCCACAAAAAGACAACAAAAGGATAGAAAAAGGACAACACAAAGACAAAGATTGAGACTGAGACTGATAAATATTTTTCATGATATCTTCTGCATGAACCACCATCTACTTCATGTTATCTAGAGAGGTCTTCAAATCATCTAGCTCGCGTCCCTTGATATCACCCTGATTCCTGGTGTTGGCCCTAGTTCTCTTCTCATGACCTTTTTTCTCCATCTGGTCCTTGTTGCCCTCTTTGTCTTTGATGTTATCAAATCTATTAATCAAAATATTCATTTTGTCCACAAAGGGCTTAAGAATCTGGAAATTCTATTCAACAATCCTCTTCATAGTTAAATCCATCTTGTCGACTCTATTGACCATGTTTTTCATGGTAGTTTCCAGCCCATTCGCCTCTCTATTCCCTTCCATTTCCTTATCCTTCTTTTCAGTATCAAGAATTTTACCCACCATAGCTTGAATAGCTTCAGCATTGTTGATCGCAACCACTAATTCTTTAACATTTTCAGAAAGAGGCTTCTCACCTATCGTTGCATTTTTTATCATTAATATCATTCTTCAGGTTGCTAATATCTTTCACAATTTTACTGATAGTATCACAGAATCCCTTAATACTATCATTATCCCCATGATAGTCACTAGGATTTCCCCTTTGATTCTCTTGGCCCTCATTCTGCAATCCTTGAGTACTCATATCCTCACCACAACCCACATCTGGAGTCTCCTCCTCCTCATTACCCTTCACATTGTCATTTTTTCCTCCTCTGCATCCTCGTCAAAAACTATCAAAACCTATTTTTTAGCCTTATTAGCTCCCCTACTGGTATTCTTGTTCCTCTGGGTTTGTTTACCAGTTCCCTTTCCTTTCTTACTTTTGATGAATTTTTCTTCAAAGGACTCATCCTCAGAGTCTGAGAGATCAGAATCAACCACAATCGTCTTTCTTTTCCCCTTATTCCTCCCCTTTTCGCTAAGATCCCGTGATTCTCCTTCAATTTCTGAATCAAAGTTGAAACCACTATCCTCACTTTTCATGTCATCATCCCTGGTACTTTTACCTCTAACTGGTTTCTCTATGGTTTTGCCTTTTAGCAATTTGTAAAATAAAACCATAAGACCTTGATGAAGAGCATGATCCCCCTGAGGGTCTTTTTGCATTTCTTTGATGGTGTGATCCATGGAACAAGCTAAATAATAGGGCAGGCTTACCTTTTCACCATGGCGGAAGTGGTTGAGTAGCACAAAATGGTGCCTATATGCCCTTGTAAATCTTCCATCTAGTATAATGTAGGTTATGGTAGCAAACAACACGAACCTCCATGGCCTACAGATGCGCTTGGGGGAGTGGTAGGAGTTATCCACTTTCACCATTTTCTTCTTTTCGCCATCCATGATAGGAAATCTATCTGCTACCTTATCAGAGACGCTACGATCTCTATAGAACTTAATGCCATCTTTCACCATCCCTATAGCTTATACAATGATGTCTTCATCCACCATCACTCTTCCGATTCTTTATAAAATGTTTGGTAATTGTTGGGTATTTACCACAGAGCTTCTCCATGAAAACACTTAAGCCCCCCTCTTGTAGAATCTCCCAAACCTCTTTGTTCTTCTTCCAATCCAAACATGAGGTTGGTTCAAATCTCTTTTTGTTCCCACCCATTTTTCCTTCAAAATCACTGGAATTCCTAATCTTTACTCTGATATTTCTTCTCTGGTTTCTTTTCTTGCTCTGAAAAACAACCCAGAATCCGTGCCCTGTTAATATGATAGGGCTATTAAATAAATGCTCATCACTGCTACTATGAACCTTCATCGAAAAAAGGCAAAAAAACATTAGGAATTATGATTGATGATTCCACGTTGCCTCATCTGGATACGGTCCAGTTTGAAAAAGGATTTCATCTCACATGCAAGTTTACTCTCCTCATTAATAGTAATGATTTTCTCTGATCGGTAGGCCAGGTTGGCTGCCCAGTCAGCACATGAGTTAGCTTCCCTGTAAATATGTGTGAAAACACACATATCAAAGGTTTCACTTATTTTCTTCACTGCTTTAATAACATTGTTTATAGACCATGAGGGCAGGAACACCTTAGTCAATCAGTTTATGATATTCAAAGAGTCACCTTCACACCATACTCTGGTGCAATTAGCTTCTTTTGCAAGCACCATCCCATGATAAACCGCCATGGCTTTAGCAACATGATTAGTTTGACTGCCAATAGGAATACATTTAATGGCTTTGCATTTTCCCCATTCATCCCTTAAAACCACACCACACCCCGCATTGCTAGGGTTACCCTCTGAAGCGCCATCAAAGTTGATTTTCATCCAGCCCTGCGGAGGACTTTCCCATTTCACACCTTACCACGATGAAATGTTATAGTTAGATATAATGATTATTGTCTGTACCTGTAAATGTGCTTTCACATCGATTCTTATGTAAGTTTATTTGTTCTCCTAGTTCGTGTTATTAATCTTGGGCTAAAATTTTCATTATATCTATATATATATATATGCATGTGTGACTCATGGTTGCAGGAGATTGTAGGAACAATACCGCATAGGTACGAGGTTTGTCTCCACCTGGATTCACAGGTTTGAGTGTACCTCTTTGGTCCTAAAAGATTGGATAAGATGGTCGTAAGACCCTCATTTTACCCTAGTCATGCATAAGTGAGCGTCGTCAGTTGTCCATCAGTTTCCCTTTAGTTGGGTATGCGAGTCATGTATCTGGTTGGTTTTCTTGGGTTGCATGTTTGTGTGCGGTAAAATTGAGTATTTAATCCTTAGTATTTAATTTGATTAATGTGTTCTTTTACGTATTAGTAAATTAAGAGACGAAATTAAATAGGACCCCTTTGTGCGATTAATCATTAATTAGAATTGCTCTATTCATGTTTGTAGCAAGTTCGATTAAATGGTTATTTTTACCCTCTTTGGCATTTTGAAATAGAAATGTTAGTTTTTAATTAATTGAGAAAATCAATTTTAGAAGAAAAGCAAGTTGTTGCATATTTGATTTGTTTGAAAGAATGATTTTTCATTTTATTTGGGAAAAAGTATTTTAAATCCAAAAAAATATGAATTTTGGTAAAACTTTTCCATTTAACCTAGGTGCGGAAAATATTTTGGGAGAGAGTTATTTTTGGAATGAAGTTTTTGGGCATTTGGGAGAAGGATTTTCTTGAGCTTGCAGGTTGGGCTTTTCATCAAATCTTGCCAGGATTGTTGAATAAGGTAGGATTCTTGTTTATCTCTTTGGTTTCTTTGCTAAATAGAGATTGCATTGATTTTGAAGGTTTCTAGTTGTGTATGTTGATTATCTCATATATTTTGGGAAAAATGGAAGAGTTGTAATGAAATCTCTAATTCAAACCCTCCTAGCTTCCTTTCCAAACCTCCAGATTAAAAGTTTGGTTGTTCAAATTGTTTTTTTTTAAATCAAAAATTGCGTTTGGTTGTTCTCAATAAAATTTTGTTTAAACTCCATTTAATGTTTTCGGATTCAAGTTTTAATTTGAGAAATTAGTTTGTTTTGGGCAAGATTGGTCAAATGGATTGGATAAATGTGTGCAATCAATCCTATTTGCCCAATATGGTATTTGGTTGGAAAATTTTGCCTATTCTAAGTTTGGTTATTCAACAAAGTTTAATATTTGAAAACCTTGGGTATTCTGGAAAATTGTTTTAGTCTCTGTCTGAGACTGAGAATTAAAAACTAGGGTTTTCCATTTTAAAAGTTTATAAAAAAAAAATATATATATATATATAAAAAAATTTATTGGGTGGATTTAGGTTTTGGAGGGCAGGGGAGTCGAGGATTAACCCCTGCCCCCTCCCATGGTTTGCATTCATTGGAGGTCTGCGACCATAGTGTGGCTGCAGAGCTCTGCGACCACAGTGTGGCCGAAGAGGCTTGCGCCCACATTGTAGACGCAACCGTGTCCATAGTGTGATGTCGCGGTATCTGTCCACATTGTGGCCACAGCCTCTGTGGTGAGGGCACAACCTCCACTCCCATGAATGGGATGTGGGCCCCACAATTTTCTTTTTTATTTAAAATAATTTATTTATTTTATTGTAGTTTACAATTTTGGTTAATTTAAAAGTTTTTAATATTATTTATTAAAAGGTCTAAAATAGTATTTTTTTAATTATTAATTATTAATTAGTATTGTAGATAGGAATGTGGAAATCATCAAAGCAATATAAACATTAGCCTAGTTCAATCACAAAACTAGATTGCAATGACAAATCCTAATTACATTCAATAGAGATGCATGAAAAACAAGACATTCAATTCAAATGCAAACCATCGCAAACGTGAATGTCTTCTCCAGAATTCTCCATTGTCCTTCTTTCTCCTTCAAATAGCTTTGTTTTGTGGATCTCACCTTCAAGTGCGTAAGTATAATATGAAAGCAAGATTGACAAGATGAGACAATAGCATAAGGGTACTAGAAGCGTGATTGATTCAACCTTTTGATTGAAGAAATTCATCCAATTTATAGATAAATTGGAGAAATGACAAGATTAGCATGAAGAGATTTGAAAGGAAATTTCAAATCAAGAATGACAAATATGACAAATTATGACAAATTGACACTTTCTATGCAAAATTGATTGATTGATAATTATGACAAATTTGCTATGTCATTCCCATGAAATTAGGAGAAATATAGGAGAAAATTGAAAATTAGATGAATTAGAAATTACGAAATTAGAAAATTGATGAAAATTAGAAAATTAGGAATTAGGAGAAATTAGTAAATTGGAAAATTAGGTAAATTAATTAATAATTTTTCATTTATTAATTAATTCACAAAGAGAGGAGAATTAGTTAGCCAATTAAATAAATATTTAATTGTGACAAGAAGACTTAGGATAAATAAATAAATTATTTAACCTAGAGGGAGAAATGACAAACAAGATTAAATGAATAAATCATAAAACCTTGGAAGATGAATTAGAAATGCAAGCATGACAATTAGGTCTTGACAAAAGATAATTAATGTCGATTCGATTTAATCATGATTTTGACTGACAAAGGACCAATGCTGACAAATGATTTGATTGATAAATGTGCCAATTGACGAGGAACAATGACTAATTGATTCAAATTGACATGATTGAGAAGGACAAAAATCGATGACAAACTGATCACAAAATGACAAGATTGACAAGGACAAGGATCGATGATGAATCGATCGCAAGATGACAAGATTGACAAGGACAATGATCGATGACAAATCGATCGTAAAATTGACGAGATTGACAAGAGGAAAAAACCCTAATTCTATCATCGATTAGGATTGACGATGTCCAAAATGAAATCGAATTGATGATGTCAAAATATGCTAAATGAGCATGCACATTGATGCAATGGGATAAGATCAACCAAAATCATGACTGAAGATTGTTATCGGCAAGACCAAATTCAAAAGCGAGATAGATGAAGAATGCAGAAGAGAGACTCAATGCTCTCAAATGATAAAGACCAAGTGCACAACATAGAAGAAATGTTAATGCGATGCAAGAACCCTAAAATAAGGCAATGCGCAAATGTTAAAGTATGACTCCACAAGCGTTGACCGTTTTTAGACGTCTACATTTTACCCCTCTTTGAGATAATGCGATTCTAAGCATTGTTTCAAAGAACAATAATGAAAATGTCCCAGACAATAACAATGAAATATGCATGCCCCCTCGAGGAATTGGCCGGAAAAATCCAGAAAAGAGGCCAAGTGATCGATAAGAATGATAGAAGATGATAGGTTCGAACGGATCAAACGGACTGCCAAGATTGATGGAAGAAATGTTAGTAAGAAGAAATTAGACAGATGACAATTAGAGATGAAGGAAAACTTGCTTTCACAAATGCACATAAGTAGGTGAGAACCTTTATTTAATGTAGCAAAACGGATGCAGAGCATCATGGCATTGAAGGCTAGAGTTGAAACGCAACCTTGTTTGCAAAAGGCAGACACATCGCACACAAGGAATGAGTGAAGCATCCTAGGGTGCATACATCAAGGGTCGAGGTATGTGTGGCATTCACAAAGTGAACATACTTATCACAAACACCCAATGATATAGTTGCCCCAGTTTGTGACAAACATTCAACAAACAACAAACACAACAAAGAAAAGAAGAAGGGACCATGAACCATCCCGGTCACTCTAAATCACTCAGTGACATCCTCGAGCAACATAGGAACATGATCAAAGCCAAAGATAAATCAGTAAAAAGATAAGACTCACAAATTTGACCAAGTCAAACAAACATTCTGATCTCCATTATCAAAGGTGGAAAACAAGAATGATCATGCTGTATGGTTTCAGGGAATGCTGTACCCCGTCTAAGACAGGACACAGTCTAGTTTCGAGTATACCACACCCTGTATAAGACCCATGATAATAGTGACAAGGACAAATGATATTGATGTTGATTGATTGATATGACAATTGTGATTAGTTTGAATGCTTGGTTGAACAGTTCATCTGTGAATGCGTGATTTCATTAAAGCACAATGTTTGAAGCAAGTGTCATTGGAGGTATGCTCAGCAATCTGTCTGTGCACAAAGGGGACCATTTATTGACAAAATGCAAAATGCCAAAGAAATTGTTTTTGGATTTTGATGTTTTCACTTTGTAGGAATTTCGAGTTTTTTACAATTTTTTTGTTCATTTTTCAAGACTTTATTTGAATTTTTAGGGATTTTTTCAGGACATTATATGATTTTTAGGGATTTTTTCAAGACATTATATGATTTTCAGGGATTTTTTCAGGGCATTATATGAATGTTTTTGAATTTTGACATTTTAACTGAAAATGAACACATGATTGTTTTGATGTTTTTGAATGTTTTTAGGATTTTTTTCAATTTTTTTGATTTTGCCCCCAGTGTCTAGCAAGGCAAGGAATATGATAGGTGAATAAATAGGCTTGCTGAAATGTTGGTGGATAGAGGGAAGACAAAGGCCTTTTATCATGGAGACAATACGAATGCAATTTTCAAGGGCTATTGGATGATGGGACAAGAGACTGGATATGACAATGTAAAGCAGTGACATGGCATGAGGGACATGTCAAGAGGTTTTTGAAACCATGTTTAAATTTTGTGTCCTTATGTCAGATCAAGATCAAGGGACAGAAAGAGTGTATGGATAGTGATAAGATATGGATAGGATAAGCAAGACCAAGAATGGATAAGGGACATGGACTGAAGGTCAGGATTGGCTAAGGGATAGTGGCAGAAAGATGCAATAAGCTAGGGAATATGGATGAAAGGTTATAATAAGAAAATGGATAAAGACCAAAAGCTATGATGGACTAAAAGCTGCAAACAAGATGCATGATGCTCATGATGATCCTCAGCCTTGTCAAGATCAAAGGTGGAAAGGGAAACTGGACATGAGGAACAATAGGATATGAAGGGGTAATGACATGGTATGATAGGATAATGAAGGGCAATAGGATATGAAGGAGTAATGACATGGGGTTCGATGGATAATGGAACAATGAAGGACAAAAGGATATGAAGGAGGAAACCTGCCTCCAAGTACAGTATGCAAGAAGTTCATAAATTACACATGACGCCTATTTGCCAAGTTTTCATCATGGTACTTTCCCAAGGCACCTGTTTGCCAGGTTTTCACTAGAGGACGAATTATTTTTGTTTACTATTTTTCTTTTTCTTTTTTTTTTTTTTTGACTTTTTGACTTTTTCAATAGAAGATGGACACATGATAGGGGATGGAATATGGACTCAATTGTCTTTTTGTTTGGATAGTAGCCTTGAAAAAAAAATTGGACCATGACCTTTAAAAGTATGCTCAAAGACGTTGGTAGGATAAGGACATGGAAAAAGAGATGAAATTAAGGCAAGGATTTATGCAAAGGATTGGATCTAAGGGATGGAAGGATGGAAAATATGCATTGGATAATGGATAGGGTATTGGAAGAACTGTGCTTGAGTGGATAGAAATGTTGGCAATATTGACATTGGCACACACCTTGAGGGGTGATGGACTGATGGAGGAAAAATGTATTTTGGATATTGAGATTTTGACGAAAGAAAGGCTATGAATTTTGGGACATAAGGGCCCAAAATGGATGAAGAAGGTGGTTGAGGAATAGACTTGGAAGGTTTGGATGGAGGAATAGCATTTTTGGATGCCAAGTTGGATGTTTCTTTAGGCTTTTGTGCTTCAAGGAGTTGCTTAGGGATCCACATGGTTTTTGATTTTTCATGCTTTTGTGGTTCCTTGGAGTGCATTGCTTGCACAAGGGATTTAGGAACCCATATAGATTTTAACTTTGCTTTATTTTGCTCAGTGGGCCTTTGTGGCCTTTTGGATATTTCTTTTTCTTTATAGATCATATTGTTCTTTGTTTTGACATGTCGATTATATTGGACATGTTGATCCTTGAATACATGTGGATTTTTAGACTTATGACTTTTATGCTTGGCATCCAAATTGCTTGGAGGGGGAAAGGAATGCATGGATGGATATGAATGAAATGGACTTCTTTTGGATGGATGAAATATATCAAGGATGTGTGCCTTTGCTGACCTTGCATAGAGGACAAAGGGATATAAGGACCTAAGATGGATGGAAAGTATGATGGGGAAGGTGTATGTTTTGATTTTGATGGAGGGATACAAACATCTTGAGATTGAGTTGTGTAGACATGACCCTTAAGATCTTCTTTGATATGGAGGGATTCTTGCTTATGGAGATATACTCCTTTGCCTTTATCAATATCTTGACTTGTAGGATACTCTTTTCTTTGGGAAGAAGATGCGAGTCCATTATGAGGTGGATATGATATGAGAGAAATAATGAGATCTTGAAGTGGATCAGATTGCACAAAAGTGGAAGAACCCATTATGCATGTCAAGGGTTCATGAACATCTTGCACTGACACGTTAGAATCATGAGGGGGATTAGGATCATGAGAGGGACTAGTATTGTGTAGTGGACATGGTTCAATGATAGGCTCTTCAAGAGATGGAATGGGAGAAATAATGGGATCATCAAAAGAAATGAGATCTTGGCGTGTATATGGAGCATTAAGACAAGGAGATGGAGGAACAAAAGGATCTTGTGGAGGATTTAAAGGAATAATTTGATCTTGACAAGGAGGCAGATCATTGGAATTCTCTTTAAAGGTGCTTTGCTTTTGACTTTTAATGGGATCATCATAAATAATGGAAAGGATATCTTGATCTTTCTTAGGAAGTGGAATGTCAATGGGATTTGAAAGGACATTGTGTTCTTGGATAGGATGGACAAGAATAGGGGAATCATCGTGAGTGTCTGGGAACATGGGGTCCTGGTCAACAATTGGATGGGATGATAAGGTTTCAAGATCTTGATCTTCATCTATTTCAAGACACGTTTCTTCATGCTCTAAATTATCCTCTTGACATGGGGTTGGACTTTGGATATGCATTGGGGATTTTGGCAAGGGATTAATGTTTTGACACAAAGGGGATGGAGTTTGAATGGGATTCTCTAAAATAGGTAATGGCAATAAAGTGCATGGTTGCATTGGGTCTTGTATCTCTGAAACATGACAAGGATGTGCATCATGAATTGGATTATCTTGGCAATCTATTATGGATAGCCCTTGGATAATTGCATCCTTGGGTGTATTGTTTGATGAGGACAATATGGAAGGTTCCTGTGAAACTTCTAAAGGTGTAGGGATAGATGCCACTGGGGAGTCAATTTGTTTGTAGGGGGATGAGGCATTGCTAGACATAATCGTATTATCTTGATCTTCCTCAAAGAACTCACTTGGTAGATTCCTTAAGATCCTTGCAATAAAGCCATCTTTCTTTCGAGGTTTTGACATGATTGGATCTAGAATTTGAACTTGTTTTTGGTTTGATGTCATGTTTTGATATTGGACTTGGTTCAATTGTTCTGACATGTTTGAAACTTGGGTTGGTGTGTGTTGCAACCTTTGTTTTTGAATGTTTGGTTGTGGTTGTTGACATTGATATGTTGATTGAACTTGTTGATATTCCACCATTGGTTGAACTATTTGTGGACATTGTATAGTTGGTTGGACATATTGTTGAAATTGGACCATTGGTTGTGTCTGTTGAATATGTTGGACCATTGGTTGTGTTGGTTGTATATGTTGGACCATTGGTTGTGTCTATTGGAAATGTTCGAACTGTTGAACAATTGGTTGTGATGGTTGAAAATCTAATTGATAGTAAACACCTTCTTGTTCTTGATGTGGAGGCACATAATGTTGTTGTCTCTTTTCTTGAAATTGTTTCATCATCTCTATTTGTGAGAGGAGAGCTGGTATGTCTGATCATTCAAGAAGAGATCTTACATCAATTGACTCAATCTTTGGATTTCGACCTGGAAATTTTTGAAACATTTTGCACATTTGTGATCTATTCTTCTCAATGTTTTTCACTCTTTGTTACAAAATCTCATTTTCTTGAGCTAGTTTCTCCTCTAGTTTTTGTATTTGGAGACTTGTTTCATCATAAAAAGTTTGATCAATGTTGCTTTGTTGTTGGGTTGAATAGAATTGTGATTGCATTGTCGGTTGACATGTCAAACTTTGTTGCATCATTGGTGCTTGGAACCTTGTTTCAATAGACATGTCACTATGCAATGTTTTTGGGATTTTTGATTTTAAAAGGATGATGTATGATATGCAGCTAAATGCAAACTAAATAGATGAAAATGCAATCTATGGCAAGAATGCAACCTATTGTTTTTGTTGTTTTTCAATATTTTGACAAACTTTTTGGAATGCAAATCTAAAAAAGAGACCCTTAGGAAATTGAAATGATGTCTAGACCTCAAAGGACAAAAGGACCAAGTGACAAAAGGACAAAATGACAATGTCTCCCCTATATGCTTGGATACTAAGCTAGGTTTGACCAAATGACATTGATGACAAAAAGACAAAAGTTTGATAAGGTCTAGACTTCCTAACAATGACTTAGGGTTTATCAAAGATTTGGATTACTCAAGTATGACAAAACCTAGTTTTGATACTATATGCAAAGGGAGAATTACTATGAAAATGACCCTAATATGATATGATAATGACCTAAGCTTAATGAAGAGACCTAGGGTATGCAAATGTGACCTAATGTTATGAGGACAAAGATGCAAATGCAAATGTATGACAATGTCAACCTAAGGTTGAATTATGAAATGGTATTGCTCTAATGAAAGAGGACACATGCAAATGGATGACCCTTATTGATATGCAAAGGAGTATGACCTAGGTGAAACCTAACCTTGGTAATTGACAATGAATTTGCAAAATACAAACCTAGGATGAACCTAAATCTAAGTGACATGAATGTTGAGACAAGATTTTGAAAAATGTTTGACAACCATGTTTGAAGGTGTTTTGAACTTTGTTGAATGAAATACTCTTGTGTTTAACCTTGTTTTGAATCAATTTGTCTTGTTTTTGAAATGAGACACAACTCAACTTTTGACAAGAAAAGAAGACAAGATATTTTAACTTAGACTCAAGACAATCATGCTCATTCACACATTTCTTATGGTAGGTAAGGACAGTAGGTACTTGAGAGGTAGACTCGTTATGAGATTCAAGGAGAATACATAGATGCTTGACCCCACGGGCTCCCCTCCACGACACTCACTTCTCAGGGTAGCCAAGCATCAGTCCCCATGGAAATCTCCCCATGGCAAACTTAGTATCTCTTCCAAGTATCCGAACTCTTCCTTCTCAAGCAACTAGAAGGATTTTTGGCTTCTAAATACAAGGTGTTTAATAAGGATTTCTGTTAAGCGTTACTCCTTGGTGTCACGCAAGTGTGATTGAGACATAAGTCCACCAAGATACCAAACAAATGTAGTCGCGTAAGCATGATTTAGATCGTGAGGCCCTACTTAGATGCTGATATGAGAAAGAGTCCAAGGGTCATCACTTCCCAAGTAACTACAATTCCCACGTAACCCTTCCTTCAAAGCTTTCGCCCATCAGGTATTTATTTATAGTGAGTTAGAATGCCAAGGTACTCTAGCTGTGCTCACTTTGAGTCATTCCCTTCTCATGATTGTCACTTGCTTGCAAAAGAAAGAAAATGGTCGGGAAGGCAGGCCCTCTAAAGGTAACAAACAATCCAAAACATGAGAATGGTATCGAAGATCTAGATTTCTAATCACCCTAAGAAGGATGAGAGCATACTCTCCTACTCCAATGTCAAACTCAACAAACAAAGTAAACACATGTTCATTCCATCCTACTTAGCAAACATAATAGGTGCCTAATTATGAATCACAAACACAAAGTTCGGTTGGAATACAAGGCAACCTGCAAAATCACTAAGTTAGAAGTTTGATTTGTTTGGTCTTTGACTAGCGAACCTACATAAAATTTGTTAGTAGTTTCATTTTTGTCTTTGCCATGCGTAATACCAAGGTGCTGCACAAAGAATCAGTACCAAACAAAAACCAAAATGCAGAAACATAATGCAAAACAAAGTAATTTGCAAGTAAAAACATTGATTTTTACCTCTGTTTCTGGCCTTACACAGGCGTAGAATGTCTTACACAGGCACAAAATGCAGTAACACAGGTGCAGATCGCTTTGCCACAGGTGCATAATGCAGTAACACAGGTGCAGATCACTTGACATAGGCACAGATCTCTCCTACACAGGTGCATAAGTGCCCAGAAAGCCCTAAATTACCCTGTTTCTTGGGTTTTTCACCTGTAAATCAGCTCAAAAGCACTCAAAACATAGTTAAATGGTTAGATTCACATTGGGTTCACCAATTAATGTAGATAGGAATGTGGAAATCATCAAAGCAATATAAACATTAGCCTAGTTCAATCACAAAACCAGATTGCAATGACAAATCCTAATTACATTGAATAGAGATGCATGAAAAACAAGACATTCAATTCAAATGCAAACCATCGCAAACGTGAATGTCTTCTCCAGAATTCTCCATTGTCCTTATTTCTCCTTCAAATAGCTTTGTTTTGTGAATCTCACCTTCAAGTGCATAAGTATAATATGAAAGCAAGATTGACAAGATGAGACGACAACATAAGGGTAATAGAAGCATGATTGATTCGACCTTTTGATTGAAGAAATTCATCCAATTTATAGATAAATTGTAGAAATGACAAGATTAGCATGAAGAGATTTGAAAGGAAATTTCAAATCAAGAATGACAAATATGACAAATTATGACAAATTGACACTTTCTATGCAAAATTGATTGATTGATAATTATGACAAATTGCTATGTCAAAATTGATTGATTGACAATTATGACAAATTATGACAAATTTGCTATGTCATTCCCATGAAATTAGGAGAAATATAGGAGAAAATTGAAAATTAGATGAATTAGAAATTAGGAAATTAGAAAATTGATGAAAATTAGAAAATTAGGAATTAGGAGAAATTAGTAAATTGGAAAATTAGGTAAATTAATTAATAATTTTTCATTTATTAATTAATTCACAAAGAGAGGAGAATTAGTTAGCCAATTAAATAAATATTTAATTGTGACAAGAAGACTTAGGATAAATAAATAAATTATTTAACCTAGAGGGAGAAATGACAAACAAGATTAAATGAATAAATCATAAAACCTTGGAAGATGAATTAGAAATGCAAGGACGACAATTAGGTCTTGACAAAAGATAATTAATGTCGATTTGATTTAATCATGATTTTGACTGACAAAGGACCAATGCTGATGAATGATTTGATTGATAAATGCACCAATTGATGAGGAACAATGACTAATTGATCCAAATTGACATGATTGAGAAGGACGACGATCGATGACAAACTGATCGCAAAATGACAATATTGACAAGGACAAGGATCGATGATGAATCGATTGCAAGATGACAAGATTGACAAGGACAATGATTGATGATAAATCGATCGCAAAATTGATGAGATTGATAAGAGGACAAAACCCTAATTCTATCATCGATTAGGATTGACGATGTCCAAAATGAAATCGAATTGACAATGTCAAAATATGCTAAATGAGCATGCACATTGATGCCACGGGATAAGATCGACCAAAATCATGACTGAAGATTGTTATTGACAAGACCAAATTCAAAAGCGAGACAGATGAAGAATGTAGAAGAGAGACTCAATGCTCGCAAATGATAAAGACCAAGTGCGCAACATAGAAGAAATGTTAATGCGATGCAAGAACCCTAAAATAAGGCAATGCGCAAATGTTAAAGTATGACTCCGCAAGCATTGACCATTTTTAGACATCTACAAGTATATATTTTATTAATTATAAATTAATATATATATTATTTAATATTTAATTCGTATTTCATTTTGTAAACTTATATCTATGAAAGGGCATTACTTGATTTTGAAAAAGTTAAATTAGGTATTTCTGCTTGGGGGAAATAAAAATGTTTATCTATTTTAGTTTCCTTAAATGTATATTTCCATATTCAAGAAAGTGTAACTTGGTTCTGGTAAGGATAAGTGTAGATAAATTATTTTCAAACCAGTATGGAATGATGTTTTATTTTGAAAAATAAATATCATATTTTAGTTGATTAATGAATATTTGATTTTATATCATTTTGTGTTCTGCATATATTATAATTATATTCATGTGATTGTGGTTTGAAAACTCATGATGAAGTATTTATATTATTTTTTGATGCAAAATGAATTTTAGTGAGTTAGTAAACCATGAGCGACATGTACCTAGACAAGGTAGACAAATTGCAATCTAATTAGATCTATTAGAAAGTTGGATCGATTGTAATGTCTAATCGATATGGAAGAAGATTGCCTTTTCCGATTTATGCCTATGCATGTTTAATTTTTTATATTTGTACTTGATTAAAAAATGACAAGTCCTTGATTGTGATTGTTGGATATTGTCGTATGTTGATTTGGGTATTTGCTTATGTCCTTGATCTCAAGTATTAACTGTTTTCATGAGATTGTTTGCATCTGGTCATGTCCTTTATTCAAGTGTTGAAATGTTGGTGTGTGGTTGACCATAGTTGGTCATGTCCCTAGTCAGAGTACCATCAGTCAGTGCACCTCATATGAAGACTTGTTTGGCCAAGAGGGTATTCCTACCATATTGAACTTCGTAATCTTGTCCTGGTGTATTCCTTGGTTTAGGAGTTTCATAGGATTATGGTCTAGTGTCATATGGGAAAGTGGCTTTCGAGTGGGGGTCGCGCCCAAAGTGGTTGCACAGTAACCCATAGAAAGTGTGTCTAAATAAGTGATAACCTAATAGCATATTAGAGAGTTTAGTTAATGAAAACACTAAGATAATTGTGCCTCACACATGGGATGAGTGCTAGTATAGATTCGACATGTAGTTAGGAGGCATGAAATAGAAACCCAACAACCTTGTCTTCACGGAAGGACGTGTTGTGTGCACATGAGACTTGGATGGGCTAAAGGTTTGAGATAGGTTGCCAGGGTAACCTAGTGGATGGGGCTGAAAGCTATGGAGGCCTGCCATGGTAACCATAATAAGTTATGTGATGAAATTTATCCCTTATGTTCACTGGTGTGTTGTTTGTGTTATCTTTGATAGGAGCACTGTAGTGGAGTCATATCTTGTTGTTTATGCCCTTGTGAGAACCTGATATTCATTTTAGACCATGGGTTTCTTATGATGGGTTGTGAATACCTAGTCTCGTGGGTGCTCCAATTGATCTTTTGTAATTGCTTCTTATCATGTTCAGTTGGATCCTTTTCCTATTCAAGGATCATTCATGTATCTATTGGACCGATATGGTCATATGTATTATTGGTTTATGTACTCCTTGATGGAAGAATGTAAATGTTGTGAACCTTAAGTATTCTTGACCCTATTATTTTATCAGAGGGGCCTTGCAGTTGAGCAGACCCTAAGATGTAGCCCACTAGGGGTGAACTCTGATTTCATTTCGGTGTTATGTGGTGTTTATGTTCTTTTGTTCCCTTTTTAATTTAGCATGTATGGATGACATTATGGTTAAAATTTATAATATGGATTAGATGATGTTAATCTTAGATGCATGTATGTAGATATCTTATTAAATTTCATAATTTAGATCATGAAGAATGTAGATTTGAATAATGGAATGTATTCATTTGTTGATAATGCAATTTAAGTATATAAGAAAATTAGATGCATGTCATATGTTTTGAATGTATGATTGGTCGAAATGTATGCTTAAATTTTAATGGGGGTGAATTCACAATACCGGTTCCCACTTTTTGACCAACTTTGACACTTAGATGAATATTTTGAAAAAAACCTTCACTTTCCAACACCTATAACTTTTAAACCGTTAAGAATTTGAAGATGATATAAACTAGTGATTTTTAGCATCTTGTTTGTATATTCTAAATATATTTTTTTCAAATTTGTTTTAATAAAATTTTATTGATTTTTCCATGTCCCTCAAAAAGTAAAGTTTTACAGCAAACAACATTTTTTAAGAGTGATGTGTACCCCGAAATGCATAATTTTTTTTCTATAAATGATAAAAACTTAATTCTTTTGAATTTTGGTTTGTAACATCAATGCCTAGGGCATGCAGTTGGTTTGATAGTGATATGTTGAATATTTTTTATTTTATTAAGTTTTGAAATTCAACTAATTATAATTTAGATATAGGTGTATGTTTGAACACATAACTTGTTCTATATATATCAAAATTCAATTTTCTTTCTTTTGTTAGAAAGAAAACATCAATACCTAGTGCATAGATATTTTTCAGATTTTTTTTGGGTTAGTTTACTATTTTTTCCAATGCATTGAACAAAGAAGTTCATGTTCGGTGAAAAACCTACATTCATAAGAAATAAAATAAAAATATATTAATGAAATTAAATATATTAAAAGTTATAATATTTGGAAAGCTTATAATAAGGACTAAATAATTACAAAAAAAAAACTTTTAAATGAATTAATTTGACCCCCCAAAAGCTAATGTAAAATTGGTTTTTATCAGCATTTGATAGATGCAAAGGAGACTCCATTGCAAGTATGATTTAGAAGTAGAGAGGTTCTATCCAATAAGTTTTGATCTAAGTGCCTTTGATTTAACTATCTTCAATTAATTACTTCAAATGGGACCTCTTAAAGCTTAAATCATTATATTTTCTAAAAAATGTAGGACTTCAGCAAAAATCAGGACGCACCAAAAAGTGGGAACCAGCGTTGTTAGTTCAGCCATGGATGAACTCACAATGTTATCTATAATTTTAACTTATTGAACAAATTTATCCTTGTTTAAAGTATTATCATGTCATTAAGTTAATCAACTTAATTGGATTAATTAGCGTGAGTTGAGTTAAGTGTTGAATTAAGTAATCACGTTGGGAAACTCTTTAGGTTTTATTTAAGTCTTCCGTTGTGTTATCTTAACTTATGATAACTAATTGTATCATTATGTTGTGTTTAATTTAAAAAATATATATTTGCACTCTATTCTTGTGTTTTAGTTTTATCCCTTCGAGGTTTCCTGACAGTGCATTACACATATAGTTAACATGAAATTATGTATCTCTCTACAACTCATGCACATGGATGGCATGAATTTATTCATCACATACTAGGTGACATCATCACAATGGTGCACATTCCATGGTCCTCACAAATCACATGTAGATCCTAGAAAATTGCTAGTCAACACAAGGATGTTTTTTATGTTGTTAGGATGGAATTGGAGATTGCATAGGAGGAGAGGGAGTCACTACAACATGAGCTCATGTTATCCCAAGTAGAGAAAGTGATTTATAGAGGCATCGTGTTGGAGAGGGATAGGAGCTCCTTTGGGAGTCACTCGTGTTTTATTTTGACTCACTGATGCACCTCTTTGGGCCCACTACGTCTAACACCAAAGGGATCAAGTAGCCACCATCCATATATATATATATAATTATCTTTTCTCGAATTTGACCCTTGTAATACAAAATAATGTGTGATTAAAAGTAACAAATATGGCAAAGAACATGTATGTCTAATTTAATATCCATATGATTGATTACTCAATGTCATCATGACTAAATTGATACATGTTTGATTTAACTAAATAGCCTAAATGTTTTATTAAATACTACTATTGATGATGTAATGTATCTATGTTAAATAACATGTCAATGTGATCTAATTAAAATAGGTCTTAACCAAACACACCATGATGTAATCTAACATAATACATAGAAGAATTGAATGATAAGTTAGACATATAGAAATGTAAATTCCTATGAAGTTATATAATGAATCCAAGACAACCAATTTTTGTCAAGGATGATGCAATATATATCAAATATAAAAATTATCTAATATATCATGCTCTAATGAAGACACACTAGCATATCACTCAATAAAGATGATGAAAGAAAGAAGGGAGAGAAAGGAAGAAGATTAAGCATAATATCTATGAAGATGGATAACATTTATGGGTTCCTTAAGAGGTGTAACTTCCACATCCACTATCTTGTAAGAACTTGATCAATAATCATTGGTAATGATGTATGGTTCAAGCCAATTTGGATCGAACTTTTTTTTTTTTTCCTAGTAAAGCATTCACATTATGTTGATTCTCGTAGAGCATCAAATCACCCACAAAGAAAGAACGTTGGATAACCTTATCATTGTAGATTTTTTGTAGAGTATTATGATAGGCTTTAATATGCTTGAGATCATGTATACATTGTTTATCAAGCATCTCAAGTTGTTGAAGACATTGTTCTCTATAATAATTATCATCAATTATTCCCTTAAGAGAAATTCTTAGTGAAGGAATTTCTAACTCCAAAGGTAGAATTGTGTCAACATCGTAGACAAGATTATTAGGAATTGTAATCATAGATATATGAACACTAGTCTAATGGGCCCATAAAGCATAGGTTTTAAAATGAGTGTGCCAATCCTTAGGTCATGCTTATCAACGGTCTTACAAAAGATTTTCTCAATAATTCAATTAAAAAATTCAGCTTGACCATTTGATTGAGGGTAGTATGGACTAGAAAATTGATGTTGGATATGATATTCCTCAAGGAACTTCACATATTTATTCTTAAATTAAGTACCATTGTTTGGAATCAAAGTGGAAGGTTTACCAAATTGAGAAATGATGTTTTTTAGAATAAACTGATAGATTACATCAACTGTAGTAGATCAAAGAGGAACAACCTCTACCCACTTCGTAAAATAATTTGTGGTAGTGATAATGAAAGTATGTCCTTGTGAGGAAGGGGGGAAAATTTTACCAATAATATTCAAACCCCATAATGAAAGAGCCAAGAAGTAAATTGTGATCTAAGTTCATGAGTGGGAGCATGAATCAAATTGTTATGTTGTTGACATTGATGAAACCTTTTGACAAAGGCAAAGGATTCATTTTCCATGGTTTCCCAATAGTATCCCATTTAGATAAATCATTGCACCAAAGACTTTCCACCAGAATTCCCCCTACAAGTACATGAATTTTCCTCTTCAAGGGCAATGGGGATCTCGGTTTTGTTGAGAAAATGAAGAAGACCATTGTAACCCCTTCTATAAAGAACATTTGAGAGAATAATATATTATGTAGAAAGTTTAAAAATTTAGGCTCTAGTGTTCTTACTTAGAATATGAAAATGTACCATCAGTTATATATCAAAAAATATGAGAATACCATTAATCAAAATCTAAAGTATAAAATAGCAACCAACTTCACTAGAGTTATCAACAATAGTGTTGGGTGAATATTTTTTCACCAGCATACCAATCAAAAAATATGTATTTCACACATAGATATGTTGAGACAAATTCTCTCCTCTCATCAAGCAGAGGTTCCTGGTAGAATTTGTTGGCATTGCATGAAGATTGCATTGATGAAGTATAATATTGTCATTGATGTCAATAATAATCAGTAATGGAGTTGTATTATAACTGGTAGTGAAGCAATGTTGGAAATTGATGAATACTAAGAGTGGGGGGTGAATTAGTATGCCAAAAATCTTTGTACTTAACCACTTTGCAAGACTAACAGTAAATCGGTAAAACAGTTTAGTAGACAAATCAGTTAGCACACATGCAAACCAAATAGAAAATAATGCATTCACCCACAGAAGCATAAACACCATAACACAAGAGTTTTGTACATGGAAACCCAAATGGGAAAAACCATGGTGAGATGGAACTCACAAGTAACTATCTGCAGAATAGGAACCAGTCCGGTTAAGGTCATACAATGTTCTTTACCAGAACAGATCCTGTTAGGAATCTCAATCTTTGTTAGGAGATAAGTCCGATTAAAGACTACCTTGCTAGAGGATTTTAGATCCATAGATGTGAACCACCTTGTTAGAGGATTTACAAAAGGCTTTTGGGCCTACCCGGTTAAGGGCTACAAACTTGTCGAAGATGTGAGTAATCAACAAGTGAGTGATCTAGAAAATAGCACAGATTGCTTGGTTAGATCCTTGATAGCTCGTTCCTAATGCATTCCAGCATTACTTCAGTCTTCTACACATTCATACTCTCTCTGACTCCTCAACCACCTTAAACCCTAGCAACAACATTAACCGCAACAACAACCTAAAACCCTAGACATGATGTCCTTATAAAGGAATCTGATTTCATGTCAGTCCAATTGGATTACAATACAATTTCCTAGGTTCAATGCATCTAGACGTATCTAGTAACACAACACAAAAAGCACCGTTAAAGTGTCAGCACCATCAAACAATCGGTGGATGGTAACTCATCACAAAATGCCAGTTGGTAACTCATCACAGATTATTACTAGTTCATACAAAATACCGGTTCAAGCAAAATGTCAGTTGCAGGTTTGACAAAATGAAGACTGGGAAATATGTGTTATGCCACTTTGATCCTTCGTGCTGCTTGAGATCCTCAAACCACTTGGGATCAACATACCGCTTCAGATCGGTAATTACTTTCTGCAAAACACCAATAGTCTAAGAACTATAATGCATCATACCAGTTGGAACAATTGCCAGTTGAGCATAAATCATACATAAAAGTAGTTTCAATGCAAGTGTGTGTCGATCAATGACAATCACAACATAATCATCAAAAAATGCCAATAGAAACCGGTATTACTATTTGAAGTAGAGTGATCAACCGGTAACCCTAACCCGTTGATAAGAAAAACCCTAACCGATGGAGCTTGGAGAATTGGTTATGATGATCTATGATCGAATTGTAATCATAGATGATTATGCTGCATATGCATGTTTCACGTGATGAGTTAAAGTGATTTTAGTGCCTGAAGACAACTATTTATCTTGGGAATGAGCAAGTACATAGCATGAAGTGGAAACCGTGTGATGAGTTACATGATTCGATGTGCGGTGATCAAGGAGTGGTCGAGGTTGTCTAGATCAATGTGTAGATGATTACTATGTAATCCAACGGTCATGTTTGAACTGATATGTTTGTAATATCTATGAGATCTTAGGTTTTGTAATAGTGTTCACAATTTTGGTTAAGTTTGGTAGTGTGATTATTGTCGAACCAGAAGGAGTATCTGTGAAATGTTTTGAAGGCAGATGGGAGCATAAATGGATCTGATTAAGTAGAGCAGTGTTATTACTAGATCAACAAGACCTTGTTATTCTCTAACAATTACAACAGTTAAATCCCCTAACTGGATAAGCTTTAATAGGCTTGGTGCTATCTAAATCCTCTAACCAGGTGATCCATTAGCCTGGATTTGAAATCCTCTACTGAGGTTACTCTTAACAAGGTATTTTTCTTAACATGGTATTTTAGTCAATCCCTTAACCGGGTGGTCCTTAACCGGATTTGTTCTTAATAGGACATTTTTGTAAAGCTTGTAACAAGGCTTGGCTCCTAACAGGCTAAACTTTAGAAGAGTTTAGAATACTTGTGGGTATTCATCCCCACCGTGTTTTTTCCCATTTGGGTTTCCACGTAAAAAATCATTGTGTCAAGTGGTGAATGATTTTGTGTATGTTTTTTATATGGTTAAAATGTTTAACTGGTAAAACCACTAAGAGATGTTTAGATGATCAGAAGTGATATGAAATGAGCTATTACTAATGTTAGTAAAGTGTCTTGGTGTTTTGGTTAAAAGGAATCTAAGTTACAGATCTGTTACACTATTATATTGACATTTTAGTCAACTGGTAAACTTGACAGTGCAGTTACAATTTATGGTACTGTATCTAAACTAGTTAGTCTAAGAAGTTGTTTATGAGTTGGGATTAAGTTTGGTGAAAGTTTATTTTATTTTCTATCTACTAATTCACCCCCCCCCCCCCCCCTCAATAGTTGATCGGATCATTATTGATTTATCATATCATCAATTGGTATTAGAGCATTTCAGGTCCTCTTGTGTTTAATCCTAATAGCTTGAGGTAAAGATCTAGGAGAACATGATGAAGAAAGAAGGTCTGAAATTCAATAGGGAAAACCATAGTATCTTGAGTGATAGGATGAAGATCTATATCAAGAGCTTAGGAAGTCAATATTGGGAACATGTTGTTACTAAATATAACTTACCTAGTGAGATTATGTAAGATGATCAAAAGAAGGAGCAATAGGAAAATAATCAAGCATTGGAGGCCATTATTAGTTCTTTGTCTCATTTAGAGTAGTTTGATGCCCATGGATTGGAGATTGCTTATGAAGTGTGGAAGAAACTTGAGGGTATCTACAACAGTGATTAGCATGTGAAGTTTGCCAAAGAAGAGAGTTTGAGAGGTAAATTTGATTACATGCAGATGGCTGAAGGTGAGAATATTCAACAGTATGGTCAGAGGATCAAGGAGATAGTCGGTGAGATCAAAAGTGCTGGTGGCACAATGGAGGATACCACATTGGTTAGTAAGGTGTTGAGAACCCTTCTATCGGTCTACACTATCTGAGTTGCTTCCATTCAGAAACTCAAGTCTATTGATAAATCAAAGGTAACTCTTGACTCCATCATTGGTAAATTAACTGCATTTGAATTAGATGGTTATGATGGAAGTGTTTAGAAATCAGAATCTGCATTTAGAGCTTCAATTTCTAACCCACCGGTAAGGAAAAGAAGAGAAGCTAGTTACAGTCATGAGTTCGGATCCAGTAGAGAGGTTGATGATGAAGACAGTCTGCTTGAGCTTGAAGCATTGTTGGCCAAGCAGTTACCCAGAGGTACCGGTAAGTATAGAGGTAAATTATTGTTGAAGTGTTTTGCATGTAACTGGATTGGACATATTGTTGCTAATTATCCTAATGGAGACAATGAGAAATAAATTTGAGAAGTAGAAGAAGTATAAAGGCAA
This sequence comes from Cryptomeria japonica, assembly GCF_030272615.1. Classification (NCBI taxonomy): domain Eukaryota; kingdom Viridiplantae; phylum Streptophyta; class Pinopsida; order Cupressales; family Cupressaceae; genus Cryptomeria; species Cryptomeria japonica. The sequence goes on along the minus strand of NC_081406.1, from coordinate 208,332,560 downwards.
AGGTAAAAGAGATTGTCTCATTGCAGTGGATGGATGAATCATAGATGAAGAGTCTAAAGAAGATGCAAATGAGGACATTGTTTTTATTGCTATTAAGGAAGAGACATTAGATCAAAAGGCATTAGTCTCTCACATGGATAGTTTTGATGATTGGATTATAGACAGTGGTTGTTCACACCACATGACTGGTGACTGGAGTAAGTTTCTTACTTTGAAGGAATTTGATGGAGGTATTGTGAGATTTGGAAATGATTCACCATGTATGGTAAAAGGAAAGGGAACCATATCTTTGAATGGAAAGAGCAGTTCAGATGATGTCTACTGGGTTGAAGGATTGAAGCATGATCATTTGAATGTTTCTCAACTCAATGACAAAGGTTATCCACTAGAATTCAAGAATGGAATGTGCAAAATCTTTGGAAGCAAAGGTAAACTGATTGCAACTGGCAAGCCGAAAAAAGGTAACTTGTTTCACCTAAATTCTAAAGTGAATAGCTGCTTAATTGCAAAAGTAGATGATAGTTGGCTTTAGCATCAGAGATTTTGTTATGTAAATTTTGATAACATTGTAAAAGTCAGTAAGTCAAAATCGGTAAGAGGTTTTCCTCAATTGGACAAACCGGTGTATGCTTTGTGCAAGGAATGTCAGTTAGGAAATATGACATCCTCAACTTTCAAAGGCAAATATTTCTTAGTCAAAAATTTGCTAGATTTGGTTCATACAGACCTCTGTGGACCAATAAGGACTAGGAGTATTCAAGGTGATTGGTATTTTATGATCTTCACTGATGATTGCTCAAGAATGATACGGGTCACATTCTTGAAGGACAAAATACAATCCTTTAGCAAGTTTAAGGCATTCAAAGCCTTAGTTGAAAAATAAAGTGGAAGAAAGCTTAAGTGATTAAGAACTGATCAAGGTGGCAAATTTACTTCAGAGGAATTCACTAGATACTATGAAGACAATGGAATTAAGAGGCAACTTTTTGCACCTAGGACACCACAACAAAATGGTATTGCAGAGAGGAACAATCAGTCAGTTGTTGAAGCTGCTAGGACTATGCTAATACAAGGAGGTGTAGCTAAGACATTCTGGAGAGAAGCTGCCAGCACAGTTGTTTACACTATGAACCAAATACTGGTTAAAAGAGGTAAGGATAAAATTGGGTATGTGCACAAAGATGGTGGTCAGAAAAGTGGACACCATCCAAAAAAACATGAAAAAACAAGCAACGCGTACACGGTTATTAAATTTGAAATCACCCCAAGCCTAAAAAAAGGTAGCGTGTACACGTTACTTTTAGGAAAGTGAGCTCTTACATGCTCATAAGCCCTAAAGACCTGTGGACACGGTACTTGTCAAAAAAAGTTTTAAAAAAAAAAATTGGGTCTTATTTTCCCATGACCACTATGTTTTTTTCCCCATTTCCTCCACGAAACCATGAACGGGGTGCCTCATTTTTCCTCCAGACGATATGGATCAAGGTTAGTTTTTCTTAATTTTTGTCTTTCTTTCCCATTTATTCAATTTGTTTTACGTTTTGAATTTAATTTCAATAATTTTGATTAGGTTTTCTTATTTTTTGTTTCAAAAACCAAATTCTGATAATCCACAACAAGAACAACAAAATGCACCTCTTGAAAAGCCACAAGATACACCCCTAATTCCTCCTTTTGACCGCACACTTGAAACACAGGAGAAATTAATTAATCAGTTAGGGCAAAACACATCTAAAATAAATAGACTGATTAATAAATTGAAAACATCTAAACTTGAGCATCATAACTCCCTCGCCACTAGCATATAAACATTAGCTAGTGGTGCCATAGTTGTTTCCACACAAATTACAAAATGGGGAAACTTTAGGGATAGGTGTCACCAATACTATGCTGATGGGTTATCATAAGAGGGAGTGAAAAACAAAAATATTAGTAAACAACAAATATGTTCCCTTTTTGTTGATCCTAGAACTGGTGAGTCATTACCTCTTAATACAAAGAGGTTTCCCATACATTGGTGTACCAATGTGTAAATGAAGAATATTTTTTGGCAGAGGTGGTCGATAGTCTTTGATGATCCACCTTGTAATAATTATGAGGTTCCATTTTATTTTTTGAGAAAAGTATACTGTGAGTTTGTGCTCAATGTGCGGCCAAACTATTTTGACATGAGAGAGTTCCATGGTAGAGGTGGCAGCTCTGCCCAAGATAATCCTGGAGCCCGTAGGCGAGTAGCCCTAGAGAGTCATCACCCCCTATAACCCAAACCCAAGGTGCATCAGGTTGTCCAAGTAGAGCTGAAAGAGTCGATGGAGCTACAGACTCTTCAGGCAGCCACAACATTGACTGGTTTCATCAGCCAGCATGGGACGTTGTTAGCACACTCTATTATACTGGATGATTAGCCATTAGTTGCTTCAGGTGGTGACAGAGAGCCCATTCAACATATGTGTGTTTTTTTCTCGAGGATATACTCAGGGACGGATGATGTGGCCACTGCAGATGGATCCACATCTCGTTCATGCATGATTTGTGGGAGTAGATGTCAGGCCTACACAACTGAGGATTTGGCTCTGATAGATGAGTTGATGGACATGGTGTTTGCCCATCAGCGATAGACACAGGTGTGTTGATTTGAATTCATAGCATTTTATTTATCAATCACTTTAAATTTATAATTACATAAATGAATTTTTATTTATACATCGATTTAAATTGAGATAAATAATATGCATTTCAGGATGCAACAACGGTATCCCATACTCCTTCGGTAGTTACTACAGCTGCAAATTCAATGCCTAAGGTTAAATTTTGTAACATGCTAAAATAGAATAGTAAACTATGAATTCAAAAAAATTATAAGATATACTAACTATTTTTAATGCTTGGTCAAATTTTGGGTTTGTAGGTGTTGACAGGGGACCAAATGTCCCAAATTGATGACATCACACTCTCAACGATCGATTTTGGCCTACAAGGCTATACTGTATCATATTTTGTACAACCTTTTTTATGTATTGTTTTGATGGAATATGCAAGTCATTTCATTTTAGATTTTTTAAATTATGTTTAATATATTATTTGTACTAATATCTTATGTTAATTTTGTTTTTTAGGGCACCCCCTCTATGTCTAGGCCTCGTCCTAAGAAAAAGAATTCCTCGAAGATGCCAAAACATGGGAAGAAGGTAATTGAACACATTTTTAGTTGTACAATTGTTTGAAAATGTTGAAATCAAGTCTTAGTTGGGGTTTGTAGATTGATTAGTGTTTTTTGTCTATTTTACATGTACAACAACCATTGAGCTATGTGGATTTGTTGAATGCACTTGATTTTCTCGTGGATCAAGAGAGGGTGGAGGTATGTATCTCTACTTTATTTTCTTGATTTCATGATTATATGCATGCGTTCATGTGAACTTGTGATAAATTATAATCTTATAATTTTTTCATACATGAAATATCCATAGATGCTTCATCAATGGCGAGCCCTCCTCTGTGCACTGGAGAAGCATCTCAGGATCCGGTACACTTTTGTTTGATATATTACATTAATTATTTTTAACCTACAATACCTATCATTATATTAATTGTATTTAATCTTTGATCATTTATTGTATAGGTAATAGCGACAGTTTCTCCATCAATGGTGAGCCATCCTCAGTCCATTGGAGAAGCATCTTAGGCACCGGTACATCATTGTCCTCTATATTATAGCTTTTAAGTGTTTTTGTTGTATTTCTGTTAGTACATTGTATTAACTATACATTTAATCTATAATAGACCCCTTCGCAGTTCGGCCATAACGTGGATCCTTTTAAGTTTGTCTTCAAGAAAAATCCTAAGAGTGAAAAGGAGAGGAGAGCGAAGACATTAGCTCTGAGATCAGTCGATGAGGTTATCTACATTTCAATTACAAAGAAATTATAGTTAAATGCATAGTTATGTTGTTAATTGTGAACTATTTTCTACAAAAGAATTCTAACTTGGCTTTTGAATTGTGGTTTTGCAGCCATCTATAGAGCTGCGTACTGCATCGAAGTGGCTCAATTTTGATGATCCACCACAATTTTAGGATCATATAGTGTTATATGTGGTCATAGAATGACCAATACATGTAGATATATTCTACATTTGATTGTATATCGATTTGGACATGGCATATGCCACATTTCTGTAATACTTGTATTGACTTGGCAGACATGCCTTTTTTTTATATATATAAATGTTGATGTTTGATCCAATAATTGTGTACTGAGTTCATTATTGTGTATTCATTGTATTTAGTGGCTATCCTTTTATAAATTTAATTGATCATTTGCCTATGTAATCAACAATATGAATATAAACAACAAAAATCTATGATATAAACATTGCAATTGTGGAATATGATTTGATAAAATTTCTAAAATGTCGAATTAACCCTACAAAACTCCTTGTATTTAGCTCATTATTATGTATTCGCTATATTTGGTGGCTGCCATTTTATAAATTTAAATGAATATTTGCCTATGTAATCAACAATATGAATATAAACAACAATATGTGTGTTGTGCGGGAGCACCCTCATACTCACAATGGTCAAATTTGGTTCTCGTGTGCATAAACCAACATCACAAGAACATCTGGGTGGATAGGTTTATGCTAGGCATGCTCCTCTCATGCATCCCAAAGCACCAAAACCTTGAGAGTCATACCCTATCGACATATCTCTCAAGTGCCATGAGTCCAAATAATTGTCAAACTTTGACAGACTATTTCTCCCAATCCAGGACACATATGATTATTCTATTTGAACCTATAGGGTCATGTGAGGCTCATCTACAATGCCCTATCTCAGTTTTTGATGACTCGAAGTCATTTTCAATTGGTAGCATTTTTTGCATGCTACAAAAACCATCAGTTACATGCAATGCAAAGTTACAGGATAGGCTAGAATTGATTCGGTTCGTCGTGTGCACAAATCAAAATTGCAAGAATATCCTGGTGGGATGGTTTTCACTAGGAATTCTCCTCTTGTGCATCCCAAAGTGCTAGAACATCGAGAGTCATACCCTACCGATGCGATCTCTCAAGTGCCCCGAGTCCAAAAAATTGTCAAACTTTGACGAACTGTTTCTTCCAATCCAAGACACATATGATTGATCTATTTGAACCTGTGGGGTTGCGTGAGGCTTGTCTATAATGGCCTATCTAAGTTTTATATGACTCAGAGCCATTTTCAATTAGTAGCATTTTTTTGCCTGCTGCAAAAATCGTCAGTTGCATGCAATGCAAAGTTGTAGGATAGGCTAGAATTGATTTGGTTCATCGTGTGCACAAACCAATGTTACGAGTGCATTTGGGTGGGTAGTTTTATCCTAGCCATTCTCCGCTCGTGCATCCCAAAGCATCAGAATGTCGAGAGTCATACCCTATCAGCGCGATCTCTCAAGTGCCCTGAGTCCAAAAAATTGTCAAACTTTGACAGACTATTTCTTCCAATCCAGGACACATATGATCAATTTGTTTGAACCTATGGGGTCATGTGAGGCTCCTCTACAATGGCCTATCTTGGTTTTTAATGAATCAGAGCCATTTTCAATTGGTAGCATTTTTTTGCGTGCTCCAAAAACCATTAGTTGCATGCAATGCAAAGTTGCAGGATAGGTTAGAATTGGTTTGGTTCGTTGTGTGCACAAATCAACATCACGAGTGCATCTACATAGGTAGGTTTATGCTAGCCATGCTCCTCTCATGCATTCCAAAGTGTCAGAATGTCGAGAGTCATACCCTACCGGCACGATGTACAAGTTGCTTGACAACTTTTTTGACAATTGTTTTGACAATAATGACAATTTTTGCTCAAATTGTATCTAGACTCAATCTATGACTGCTATGACCGGATAAAGACTCAAATAATTCTCCATGATTATACAAGAATCAAGAATTCTCATGATTGACCTTATCACATCACATAAACTCAAAACATAGTCACAAAACATAGACACAAAAAATAGTCACAAAACATTATCACATATTATTCAAAAATTTGCCTCTAAATATGGTCAAATTAGCTCTTGGCTATTTGAATATACAAAAAAATTTCTTACAAATCATCTCATGGGCTTTTATATAAAATTTGGCATTACAATATGTGCGATTTAGCTCATCGCCATTTTAATATATAAAATTTGGCATCTACATATGTACAAATCAACTCATTGCCATTTAAATATACAAAATTATGCCCCTAAACATGTAAAAATCAGCTCATGGGCATTTATATATACAAAAAATAAATATAGAATAATTCGTTGATGATATATACAAAATTCTCAAAATCATTCTACTCTAAACCATAGAATCAATCAAGTGAGCCTTTAGGATCGGCTCTAACTTGTATTGTGTCAAGCATTGCCTCGTGGTCAGATTCATGAACTTTTTCATAAAATCTTGTTATGAGGTCTACCATGATACTTCATCAAATGAATATTTATTGCAACAACAAGGTTAGAGAAATGAAGAATATGTCTATTTGTTTCAAAGTCCTCGAACAACCAAACATCAGAATTCTTGATAGGGTATCTCCTAAGCCATGTTCCTATCATGACAACAGGCCCTATTGATACCCTCTCTCTCAATGATTGTGGTTGTCAATTTTATTTTAGGCTCAACACAATGAAACAAACAATAATCCGTTCATTCTTCATTGTTCTCTTTTGCAACAACTGCATACGCATGACCTACATTTTATAAAGTGATAATTAATACCAAAAATAAAGTATGATGTACAACAAAATGAACCAAAAAGAATACTTGCAAAAAAATTAACTCAAAAAATCACCTGAATCCACTAGGTCAGATACATGGTCAATATCCACTGATGTCTTCATTTGGCTCAAATGTAGTGCTTTGGGAATTTGATATGTATCAATGGGAACCAATGGTCTAAAAGACCATTTGTCAACCCACTCTTGTGATTCACATTCTTCCCACAAATAATACATGCATGAAGAGAAAAAACATACCATCTGTCTCGTATATAATTACTAGTGAACTTGCATTTGAGCTCATAAATGAGTGCATGTCACTCGATCCTGCAACTGTACAACAATCTAGATATTTTTCAATCTTAGATTCAGTGATCAACCAAAAATATCTATGAACCATTGACGTACCTAGATTACCTGAACCCATCGTAGACTTACACCATCACACAATTGTTTATGCATCTATCAACTCAACACCACCTTCATACTTCAATTCTTCTCTTGCTAGGGCTCTTTTTACACATGCTCCTGCACCATCGTGCTCTCCCTTAGCATGTCTAGCCTTAGTAAAATTCCAAAAATGTTTTACAACGCTTGTCATATGCATCCTTGTCAACCAATAAAATATCTCCACATTCTTGAATTGTGCGGTACAATTATCTGACCATATTAGGTGTCGGTTGTATTGTATGTTCCTTTTCCTTAAACTATCATAGAAAACTTTAAGCATCCTTGTATAAACTCCTATGAATGATTATGATCATCACTTATGTAGAAGTGATACTCTCTTACAACCTTTCTATCCTCCTCTGTGTTATCATTGGCATGCATAAATGCTATGTGTACAAAAATAGAAACTTGTGTAGAATGATAATACATAGATTGCACTTTATTTTGAGGTTGTAGTAATTATCAGCAAAATCAATGATAGAGACAATGGTGCCAAGAGGGAATATGTCCTTACATAACTTGAATTTCTCATCTAACCATCGAGCTCTATGAGTATGCATTATGGACTCATAAACTAGTTTCTCTTGAAAAAAATTCATAAATTCAGCTACACATATATCATATTTCACTAGCTCACATCTCTTCAAATATTTTCCATCTTTAAGTCCATATGTGACTATCTTGTATTTTCCAAAATAAACTAGTTTCCTACCAATTTCATGTGTGCTCTCCAAATGTACACATCTTGGTAAATGTTGCAAACCACCATGTATAGCACAAAAACTTTCCAAACAAGGCATCTTATAATAAATGCAGCCATCATGTCTATTACATAGCACACTTGAAATAAATTATCTTACCGACTTAGGAGGTGCTTGTATATTGCATTCCTACAAAACAACGTTAGTGTGCAAAGTAGAACAAATATGACGAAAAATATCATAGTGCATGGAAAATTCAATATGAATCCTACAACAACACGTGGTGCATACATGATTAATCTTAATATAAAAAGGTTTTACAATTTCAAAAAATTTGAAATTCTTACTTGAGGAAACTTTTGAAGGAATATTTCATAAAGATTTGTTTGAGTCATATCCAAATAGTGTTTGGAATGTGGCTCATGATTTGTAGACCTGATTAGCTTTCTAACAACATCTCTTTGGTTGGGTGAAACTCTTGTGTTGTCATGCCAAAAAATGTCAATTAATGTTCTTAGTGCATCAACAAAAACCTTGTCTTTGCGTGGTAGTCAACCTAAGAATGCCCAAAGAGAATTATTTGTTTTTCCTTTTTAGCCTCTCGTTGTTCCATCGTTCCTTGCTTGTTCTTTCCCATGGTTGATATTGGTTGTCCTAAATAGAATCATATTACATATATATGTAAATAAAAGTTCATAAACAAACAAATAACCATAAATATGTATCTTATCATTATTTTTTTGAATCAAAACTATTAAACAATCACAATAATATTGACAAAACTAATAAGAACAACAATTCAATCATTTGAAATCATGCAAAAACAAAAAAATAACTTACTTCTATGTATAAAATAGTGATAGAAGTGCAAACACAATTGCAGTGGGGCCTTCAACGACCTCAAAAAATTCTTTTGAGGCCATTGAGGCTCTTGGGCAAATAAAACTATGTCTAAGTACCCCGTATTTACTATATCAATAACCCCATTTGTGTTGCTAGTCCCTACAATGTTGGCAAGCCCAACGATATTTTTTTTCCACCCTATACTAATTATTAGTGCATACGCACTCCTACACCTTAAAAATGTTATGGCAGGGCAGAAAACTAATAGGCTCAGTACCCCGTATGTGCTTACAAGTAATAAGTAGCTCGTACGTGCTCCTACGCCTTAAAAATGTTATGGCAGGGCTACGAACTAATAGGCTCAGTACCTTGTATGTGCTATTTATAGTAAAGAAAATGTGAAGGAAAAGGAGGGAGGGAGAGAGGGAAAGAGAGGGGGAGAGAGAGGGAGGGAGGGAGAGAGAGGGAGAGAGGGAGAGAGAGAGAGAGAGAGAGAGAGAGAGAGGGAGAGGGAGAGGGGGGAGAGAAGGGGGGAGGGAGATAGAAGGAGGGGGAGGGAGGGAGGGAGGGAGAGAAGAAGGGGTATGGATGAGAGGGGAGAGAGAGAGAGAGAGAGAGAGAGAGAGAGAGAGAGAGAGAGAGAGAGAGAGAGAGAGGGAGGGAGGGAGGGAACGAAGGAGGGGTATGGAGGAAGAGAGAAGGGGAGAGAATCAAGTCTCTATTTTTCACTTAAGTCTCTCTCTCTCTTCCCCATTCTTTATCTTTGAAGTCTCTTATCCTCTATCTCTCTCTATCTCACTCTCCCCTTCTCTTAGGTCTCTCTCTCTCTTATTCTCTCCCTCTCTCCTCCCCCCTCTCTCTCCCTTTCTCATTACCTCTCTTTCTCACTCTCTCCCTCTCTCCCTCTCTTCGTACCTCTCTCTCTAGTCTCTTATACTCTCCTTCCATCCCTTCCTCCTTCTCACTCAGACTCTCTCTATCTCTCACCCTCTCTCTCCTTCCCTCCCTCCACCTCTTAAGTCTCTCTTTCTCTCCCAATCCCTCTATCCACCTCTTATATCTCTCTATATCTCCCCCACACCCTATCTATCTCTCTCCCCCTCTCTTAGGTATCTCTATCCCATTCTCTCTCTCTCTCTCTCTCTCTCTCTCTCTCTCTCTATTTCCCTCTCTCTCCATCTCTCTCTCCCCCTCTATTTCTCCCTCTCTCTCTCTCTCTCTCTCTCTCTCTCTCTCTCTCTCTCTCCCTCTCTCTCCATCTCTCTCCCCCCCTCTATTTCCCTTTCTCTATCTCTATCTCCCTATCTCTCTCTCTCATTTATCTCTTGTCTCTCCCTCTTAGTCTCTATCTATCTATCTATCTCACTCTCCTTCTCTCTTAGGTGTATCTCTCTCCCATTCCATCCCTCTCCTCTCCCTCTCTCCCTCTATAGGGTCATATGGTATTCTTAGGGGTCATATGGTATCCTAGGAATCCATGCATGTGTCCTAAGGGGTCATAAGACACCATATGACTCCTTAGGACACCATATGACCCACAACAATACATAAGAGGTCATATGGAGTTCTAAGGGGTCATAGGAGACCATATGAACCCTTAGCACACCATACGACCCATAATGACACCAATTGGTGTCCTAAGGGGTCATAGAACACTTTATGACCTCTTAGGACACCATACAACCCATAGCAACACCATATAGAGTCCTAAGGGGTCAAATGGTGTCCTAAGGGGTTGTAGGAGACCATATGACCCCTTAGGACACCATATGACCCCTAACGACACCATATGGTGTCCTAAGGAGTCATAAGGTGTCCTAGGGGTCATAGGACACCATAAGACACATAACGACACCATATGGTGTCCTAAGGGGTCATAGGGTGTCCTAAGGGGTCATAGGACACTATATAATCCCTTAGCACACCATAGGACCTATAACGACACCAAATAGTGTCCTAAGGGGTCATAGAACACCATATGACCCTTTAGGACACCATATGGTGTTGTTATGGGTCGTATGGTGTCCTTGTTACTACTTATTAGATTGCCATTAGTTTTATGTCAAAGTTATACTATATACTCTAGTCGGTTATCTATTACCGAGATATTCAGTCGGTATGCACAGTCTAGTCGATTACAGAAGAAAGTAGTCACAAAATGCAGTATACACTGAGTTGTCTACCGAGTATCTTTACATGTCTACCGAGCAACAAAGATGACACTCCGAGTTGATATACACCAAGTGAAACGTGTTACCAGATTCATTGAACCTGGACATGCATATGAAAACATGTTACAAGATCGAGGCACATCTAACCATTATCACATTGGAAATTGCACTTAAAGATTGTGTATAATTTTGAGGTCATTTAACCAATGAAATAATTTGCATGGTTATTCATTCAATAAATCGTGTTTGTAAGATCGAAGCAATGAAAGGATCACCGTCATAAGAGATCTATTTATACAACATGAGTTAAGAGTTAAAGAGGTGTGTGCATGAGTGTAAGAAGACTATTATAGAGACACAGAGGTCACCGAGAAGGTTTTTAGAGAACAGTCAAAGAACAGAGTAAACAAAAGGGTTTACCGAGTTACTATATGGGTTACCTAGGTATGCTATAAGAAAGGTAATCTTATTCTGAGCACATAGAATCTACTATAACATTCCAGATGTAAAGTTGCAGATATTTTTATTAATTTTATTGTAATATTTTGAAGTTGTAAGAGAAACCTTTAACAGGGTAAAAGACTCTAATCAAGTCTATAAATTGTAAAGCCTCTAACCAATTGCAACATTTAGTTTAAGTGTTGTGAAATCCTTTAGCAAGGTAGATCTAACAGATCTTGATACTCCTAACAGGGTAAGCTATCAGAAATAGCTAAACATGCAGCTCTAACCCAGCACTCTTTATTATTGTAGTAGTGAAGTTGTGGGTGCCATCCCCACTGCAGTTTTTCTCTCTAACCAAGAGTTTCTGCATAACCAAAATATGTGTTATGGAGTGAATCATGTATGATTGTTATCTATTTGTTTTAGCTTTATATTATGTTATTGTACTATTCGGTTTATGCATAACAGTAAAGTTATTATTGAAGAAACATTTTGGAGTACTGATTCACCCCTCCCCTCTCAGTACATTAGCTTTCCATATTGGGCCTAACAGTCCTAAGGGGTCATATGGCATCCTATGACCTCTTAGGATACCATATGGTGTCGTTATGGGTCGTACGGTGTCTTAAGGGGTCATATGGTGTCCTAAGGGGTCGTAGGACACCATATGACCTCTAATGACACCTAAGGGGTCATATAGTGGGCTAATAAAATGATATATTATTTAAAGTTATGAATAGAACATCATACAATATAACATCAGTAGTTTAGTTTTTATATAGCTAAGTTAGACCATTGCCAGCATAAGAGAGGCTCCAGGCAAACAAACAGCGAGGCTTCGCTAAAAAGTAAGTGTAAGAGATTGACCTAACCCTAAGAGTACTGCCTTTCTAAAACATATGATGCTCTTAAATTTGCAAGGCTATAGGACTGATGTCGATTGTGACTATAGAAATTACACACTTGATTTCTTTCATGGGTATGTATCCTTCTAGGCCTTTTGACAAGGGATGATCATCATATACTACCACTGCCATGCTTACAACAAACTTCAATTTCTTTAGATGACATGTGTGGTGTAACAAAATGGGAACTCTCACATACCCACCACTATCATTCTCTATGACATCATCTATGTTACTCTCCCTCTTTCTCTTCCTACCGGTTGTTTCCTTTTGAAAAACATATTGCAGGTAGAGTGACTCATCATTTGGCTTTATTGACACTATTTTCCACATCTTCTCTGCTAATTAAAAACACATTCGAGAAGAATATTGCTGCAGTTTTCCTTGTTTGTCACAATAATGCACCCATGGTTCAATTTCAGACCCTTCTTCCTCCTATTCAATATACACACACAAATCCATCAGTCAATTTTTTTAGGAGAGCATACACGATAAAAATCAAAGAGGAAGTTGCAAACAAGAAATAAATTCACTTACTTCTATAGAAGTGTAGACATAGTTGCAGTGGGGTATGGAGGGAGGGAGGGAGAGAAGAAGAGAGAGGGTGTTAGGATTCCCAAAGATACTGAGAGGGGGGGATGAATCAGTATCTAACCGGTTTGATAATTTTCTTAACTTAAAACATGTAAAGCATATCAGTACTGTATACCGGTAAACAAAAAGTAATGCAATAAATAGAGATAACATCAACCACATGAAAAGCACACCATAACATAGTAGTTTAACGAGGAAACCCGATGTGGGAAAAACCTTGTTGGGATTTGTGACCCACAATATTCACTTACTAGCCAATAAGAGAATATTACTGCTACAATAGGGGCCTGCACATGCAGGAAGGCCAAGTGCCTAGAGCTCACTGCTCAATTACAAAATGGGCAGTGTCACTGACTTACAAAATGGATTATGCAAATCCAATGTCTTGTACTGCTTCAAAATAGCATCTACTATGCCAGATCCAGTACCGATTTTAGCTCTACTTCATACATAAACCCTTAACCTATAATTTGCATAATAGGTCTGCCTTATTTCGCCTATATATTTTCTTTTAAAATGTTCTATAATGATCTCATACATATATGAGTCATTTTACAACTTTCCAAGTCGGCTTATAATGATTTTACAATTAATTACAAAATATATTATAAACAAAATTCCTGTCGGCTTGGGTGCCGGTATACTTCCTTTCACTGTCGGTGTTCTATGTGCCAGTGTAGAGTCTATCATTGTTGGTGTCGGTAAATTGTCTTGTTGCTGTCATAGAATTGCAAGGTTGCCATCAATGACAAAACCTTCAATCACCTACAATATCTCATTGGAGTGTGCATTTGCCAATAGAGGGATGGGGTATGGAGGAAGGGAGAAGGAGAGAGAGAGAGAGAGAGAGAGAGAGAGAGAGAGAGAGAGAATACACTTATATGTGTGTATATATATACTTAATATATTATATATAATATACATATATATAAATATTATATATTATATATAAAAAATTATATATTATATGTATATACATATCTTATATATACAATATCATATTATACACACTCCCAAAATTAAAAAAAACATAGTGCATATGCGTTGTTTATAGTAAACATAGCGCGTACGTGTTGTTTATAGTTAAGATAGAGCGTATGTGCTTCTTACACCATAAGTACCCTGTATGCTCTTTTTATACCATAAGTACCCCATACGCGCTTTTGACTATTTAGGCTTGGAAATAGGCTTGGATGACAAAGCTACAGTTTGGAAGTTTGATTTCCCTCCATTTCCCTCCTTTTTGACATGTTTTATTTTATCAACTTGGTTTCTCGATTTTATCATCATTAGTATTACACTTCATCAAGTGGGTATTTCTAAAATTTCCACCATATTTTCATCCATCTTCTGAGCTTTCTAACCATATAATTTTTTTAAAATTTGAACAACAATAACATATTATTATTGAATTTCTTTTACTAGTGTCTCCATAGTTCTCACAGACATAGGTGCACCATTTTTTTATTAACTTTTGATATACTAATCCAAATTCATTTTTTTTTATATATTATTGTAGTGCACTTGATTCTTTACAATTTAAAAAAAAAATTGTATTTTTTGATTTGTTTAGTGCAACTTATGCTTCGCGCACAAATAGGTACCTAATTTTCAAGATGTGATTGATTGGAAAAATCATGAAAAAAAAACTCAACAAAAAATTACAAAAAAATACACATCTTCTAGTGCTCAGTCTAACTATCTTTCTGCCAAAGAATTTGTCAAAATATTAAATCTAACTATGAGTTTTTTGATATGCATGTCAGACACTATGTTATGTTTTTCACAAAAAAAAAAGGTCTATTGTTTCGTGGGCAAAGGATTTGACCCCCTTAATCTTACCCAATTTTGAAAATGTTTAGTAGTTTGGAAACTAGATTCAGAGTAATACACTATTTTTTCTTTGATTATCTTAATATATTGAGTGGATGACTTTCAAATTTTGCCTCCAAGTTTAGGTTGACCTGATTTCAGAAAAAAAGTGTCCACTTATACCCCCCTTTTTGACCACCATCTTTGTGCATTTACCCAAATCCTTATGAATATTGGTATGGTAGATCACCTAATGTCAATTACTTTAATATTTTTGCAAGTAGATGTTTTATCAAGAGAGGTGACTATGTTGGTAAGTTTGATGCTAAGAGTGATGAAGGCATTTTTTCTTGGTTACTCCACCAAGAGAAACGCTTATAAATGTTACAACAACCAGATAAAGAAGATCATTGAAAGTGCTAATGTCCAAGTGGATGAGTTTCCTAAAGATTTAGGAGAAATTAGTAAGGAGAAGGAGGAAGATGAACCTTACTTTCTTATTTTGGAACCAAAACTGGTGAAACTAGAAATTGGTGAAATGAATACTGCATCACTAGTTCAACCGGAATAGGTAGATTCTGTAGAGGATGAAGAAATTGAAAAACAAGAAGACCATGATCATGCTATTCCAAGGTATGTGATACTCAATCATAATCCTGATTAGATTATTGGAGATAAAGATGCTGGTATGTTAACTGCAAGAAGAATAAGAGAGAATTCTTGTATGATCTCCACTATTGAGCCTAGAACAACAAAGGAAGCGTTTGGAGATGATCACTAGATCAAGGCTATGGAAGAAGAACTTGACCAGATTGAAAAGAACAATACTTGGACGCTAGTACCCAGACTGGTGAACAAAAATGTAATAGGTACAAATGGGTATTCAGGAATAAACTAAATGAAGATGGAGTAGTAGTAAGAAATAAAGCCAGATTGGTATGCAAAGGTTATGCACAAGAAGAAGGTGAAGACTATGGTGAGACATTTGCACCAGTTGCAAGATTGGGAGGTTTTAGGACTCTACTTTCATTTGTAGCATACAAAGGATTCAAGGTATATCTATTTTAAAAATTTAATCTTATTAATTGTCTTCGAAAACATGTAGAATGACAGTCAATGGCCTCCCCAAAATCAAATCCCTAAGGAAGGAAACACGTGATGGGATAGTAATAACCTTTCTAAATGGAAAATTGGATGTGAAGTTAGCATTTCTAAATGGAATATTGGAAGAGGAAGTCTACATTGAACAACCAGATGGTTATGCTTTGACTGAAGCAAAGGATATGGTGTGCAAACTACACAAGGCACTATATGGACTGAAGAAAGCACCAAGAAAATGGTATGAAAGAATGCATTCTCACTTGGTGAAGATAGGTTTTTCAGAGACCCAATGAAGACAACAATATATATCTCAAGACTGAAGGAGATACGATACTGGTTAGTGAAGAATTTGTGGATGATATCATTTTTGGAGGCAATGATGACATGTGTGATGACTTTTCTAATCAGATGAAAAGTGAATTTGAGATGTCTCTAGTAGGAGAGATAAAATTATTTATAGGTTTGAAAATTCAACAGATGAAGAATGGTATTTCTATCACACGGTCCAAATATGTGAAAGAGGTATTGAAGACTTTTGGAATGGGAGACCGTAAACCAATTGGGACACCAATAGTTATAGGTTGTAAATTGTCTAAGGAGGATGATTCTACATCAGTTGATGAAAAGGAGTACAGGTCAAAAATAGGGAAACTACATTATGTTGTTCATAGCAAACCAGACATTTCTCATGCAGTTGGATTAGTTGCTAGATTTTAGAAAAATCTTAAGGAGACACACATGGTAGAAACTAAAAGAATATTCAGATATTTGAAAGGCATAATTGATTATGGATTATGGTATCCATATGCTGGAGACTTTGATTTGAAAGTCTATAAAGATGCAAACTAGGTAGGAAATGTTGATGATAGGAAGAGTACAACCAGAGGAGATTTCTTTGTTGGAGTAAGTCTAGTATCTTGGAGAAGCAAGAAACAAAGTTTCATATCACAATCAGCCGTAGAAATTGAATATGTTGCAACATACATGAATTGCACTCAAGTAATCTGGATGAAACACATTTTGGAATGTTTTAAGTTCAAGATTTCAAAACCGGTAAAGATTTTCTATGATAACACTAGTGCAATAAACATTTCAAAGAATCTGTTGTTGAATGCAAGAACCAAGCATACTGAGTTGAAGTATCATTTCTTGAGAGAGAAAGTGTAGAGTAAAGATTTGTCACTAGAGCATGTTTCTTCTAAACAACAGCTTGCAGATATCTTTACTAAACCTCTACCTAAGGAAACATTTGAATAATATTAGAGGTAATCTAGGAGTTGTACCCCTACATGAAGTTCATTAGGAAGATGTGGAAGACATCAATCCCTGAGCTTATTGGAAATCTTGAAGTAGGATTGGTATTGAGTGGAGATACTCCAGTAGGGGAGCAACTAGGTGCAGTACAGTGAAGTATGACATTGTATGTTTTAATTTCACTTTGGCATTGTTGTCAAAGGGGGAGAAGAGTTGAAAGATTGAAAGAGGAGAATAACTATAGCTAGTTACGAGCTGAAGACATGAAGATACAGTTGAAGGAGAGTACATGGAAAAATCTAAACCAAGATTCCTATACCTGTGTATGTGCATTACTCTCAATCATCACAATCAGGTGGTATTGATATTTGTATTGCCATAAATACCAAAGGGGGAGATTGTTGGCATTGCATGAAGATTGCATTAATGAAGTATAATGTTGTCATTGATGTTAATAGTAACCGGTAATGGAGTTGTATTACAACTGGTAGTGATACATTTTTCCACCAGTAGTGAAGCAACGTTGCAAACTGGGATTAGTATTTCAAGCAGAGTGATCAACCGCTAACCATAACTTGTTGATAAGTAGAACCCTAACCGATGGAGCTTGGAGAATTGGTTATGATGATCTATGATCAAATGATAATCGGAGATGATTATGCCACATATAAATGTTGTACGTGATGAGTTTCAAAGTGATTTTAGCATGTGAAGATAACTATTTATCTTGGGAATGAGAAAGTGCATAGCATGAAGTGGAAACCGCATGATGAGTTACAAGATTCGATGTGCGGTGATCCAAGAGTGGTCAAGGTTGTCTAGATCAATGTTTAGATGATTACTATGTAATCCAACTATCATGTTTTAACCGATATGTTAGTAATCTCTATGAGATCTTAGGTTTTGTGATGTGTTACCGACCTATTATATTTTCTTATAAGGTCAATGATTTGTTTTGTAATAGTCTTGGCAATTTTGGTTAAGTGTGGTAGTGTGATTGTTGCCAAACCAAAAGGAGTATCTACAGAATGTCTTGAAGGCAGATGGGAGCATAAATGGATCTGATTAAGCAGAGAAGTGCTATTACTAGATCAACAAGACCTTGTTGTTCTCTAAAAATTACAATAGTTAAATCCCCTAACTGGGTAAGCTTTAACAGGTTTGGTTCTATCTAAATCCTCTAACCAGGTGATCCATTAGCTTGGATTTGAAATCCTCTACTAAG
This sequence comes from Cryptomeria japonica, assembly GCF_030272615.1. Classification (NCBI taxonomy): domain Eukaryota; kingdom Viridiplantae; phylum Streptophyta; class Pinopsida; order Cupressales; family Cupressaceae; genus Cryptomeria; species Cryptomeria japonica. The sequence continues at coordinate 208,314,308 of NC_081406.1, read as the reverse complement.
GTTACTCTTAATAGGGTATTTTAGTCAATCCCTTAACCAGGTGGTCCTTAACTAGATCCATTCTTAACAAGACATATTTGTAAAGCTTCTAACAAGGCTTGGCTCCTAATAGGGTGAACTTTAGAAGAGTTCTGAATACTTGTGGGTATTCATCCCCATCGTGGTTTTTCCCATTTGGGTTTCCAAGTCAAAAATCATTGTGTCAAGTGGTGAATGATTTTGTGTATGCTTTTGATATGGTTAATATGTTTAACTGGTAAAACCACTAAGCCATGTTTAGATGACCGTAAGTGATCTGAAAAGAGCTATTACTAATGTTAGTAAAGTGTTTTGATGTTTTGGTTAAAAGGAATCTAAGTTATAGATCTGTTACACTATTATATTGATATTTTAGTCAACAGGTAAACTTGACAGGCAGTTACAGTTTATGGTACAGTGTCTAAACCGGTTAGTCTAAGAAGTTGTTTATGAGTTGGGATTAAGTTTGGTGAAATTTTATTTTGTTTTCTATCTACTGATTCACCCCCCCTCTCTCAATAGTTGACCGGATCATTATTGATTCATCATATCATCATAATTTTGGTATTTCAACACTTTGAAAGTAAATTCGGGGATAATCTTAGGGCATATAATTCTTTTTTTTTTTCCAGAAATTGCGTATATCCCCTTACTTGATGAAAATTCTTACAAAATAAGCAACTAAAGAAACTTGCATAGAATGACTAAATTATCTCTAAAACCACATAGGCACATAGTCTTATGTGAGTACCATCTAACTTTCAAATTAATTACAATTATAGCTAATATAGCTTGTATCTCAAAGTCTTCAAGATATACATATGAAAATTTTGATAATTTAAAGCAACCAGCAATAGTACAAAGCCTATTACCTAATCACTGTATCACAATACTAATTCCTAAATATGAAAATAGCTCAAAGTCTATTTGCCACAATTTAGGTGCTCCCTTAATCACATGAACAAAAATGCCACCAATATCAAGGAATTAAAGAACATATATAAGCAATGAACATAGGAACATCAACTCATATAAACAATCTTTAACCCAACACAAAGTTTGGAATCAAAAAGAATTGCTCTCTTTATTTTCTTGATTGAATCTTCACAACAAAAAGCTGAAAGTCTTAGTTGAGGCAACAATTCAATAGAGGTTCTATTTAGCATATAAAAGATAAATATTTACAAATGAGGCTCCTCCTTTTATAGGAAAGGCGTGGAGAAAAATGTGGGTGCAGTTAAATAATTAACTGCAGAGTCCTATCTACTTCAACTGCGTAAAATGAAAATGCAAATGTAAGAAAATTTGCAATCAGAAATGATGCATCTACATGAAAACTACATAGTCTCAATGACACTTTATTCTTTATTCCCCCCCTCATTGATTTTTTGTAATTCCTTGAACCTTGTTAGTGTAGCTGGCATCTTGGATTTGTCTGGCTCTGAAATCGCATTTGAAATAAAATGAACATGAGAGATGGAAAAAATGACTTTTACATAAGCCCTTTTAGCCTTCTTCAAAGCTGATGCTAGATCATCTAAGTTGACTTGAATTTCAATCAACTTATCAAATGACACCAAAGAAAATTGATCATTTACCAACTAGTCAATCATGGTGATGAATTCCTGTTTGACGACCACATTGGGTAAAACCTTCTATTCTGTATCAAATAACTAATAAGATAATTCTCATATCCCTGATGAAATATTTGTAATTGCATCAACACATTCTTTCTTATCTTGATTCATGTCCTTTACCAGTATTTTCATTATCTCATCTTTGTATGCCAATATTGATCGGGTTTGGATGTACTCACCCCAAGTCAATACTACATTGTTATCAACAAGGATGTCTACTTTGTACTCTCTCATATTATCACAAAGCCCTAAATCTTTCTCAAGTTCTGTTATTTCTTGGGATAATAGAGATTGTACATCCTAAACCTGTACTTGAACATTTTCAAAATCTGTCAAAAGATTGACTGCAAAATCAATGAGATCTGTCCCTTTTGATTTCAAGCGATCATTGATCCATTCTTCCATTACTCCACCCCTTCTACTCAGTCGTTCTACTTTTTTGAGTGGTTATGTATCGACTAAAGATACTATTGGTTGTACCTCTTGTGATGACTGCATTATTTTATGAAGAACACTAGTCAATTGTTCACATTTATGCTTCCATTCATTTTTCTCACCCCTTTCCTGATCAAATCTATGCATGAGATAATTGAAAGTAGTTTGAGAGTCTTTCCTAACACTCTCATGTGTCTCTACACCAAGTTATATAGTTTGCATAGTATAATCCATAGGTTGAATGTTGTCATTGTCCTTATCTGAAGATGACACCAAGACCTCAACATATTTCATTTTTCTTATAGGACCCAATTGATCAAAATCAAAATCATTTGGTGAGATTACCTGCTTCTTTCTTTTGGGCGCAACCATATCCAACCATGGAGGAGGATTTGATTTCGTTATTGGAGTTGTGGTATCAGTTTGCATAGTTGCAAATACTTGTATTGTAGCCCAGATTGAAGTTACAACAACCTAGGACACTGGCACAAGAGATGTTGTATCAATGCCATTAGGAACATGAGAAGAAGATACTATTACTATAGTGGTAGAAACCAATATCAGAGTCATTGTAGTGACAATGGTAGAAATAAGTGGTGGAGCCTCTGTAGTAACAATGCCTGAAGGAAGCATCACTATCTATTGTTCTTGAGACATCTGTGTCATTGCTTCTGTAAAGTCTAAGATTGAAGATTCAATCATAGACATGGGTACATCATCCAAACTTGGATGTCTTGACAAAGGTACAAATTCTTCATTATCTTCTTCATCATCTAAGCCTTCACCATCCCATTCCTCATCCTCTTTATCTAAATCAAACTCAATAGAATGAATGGTTACCTGATTTGCAGCAGGAACTTGTGTTTTTGTAGAAATGGTAGTAATAAGCAGTGGAAGTGATTCTCCCACATCATGGATTTCTTCTTCTTGTGGTATTTCTCCCTCTTATTGTTCTTTTCTTGACTCCTTTGATGCTGGCTCCACAGAAACATGCTTTTGTATGGATTGAGAAGAAGATTCTCCTTTCTTCGGCCCTTTGATTGTGAATTTGTAGGTGGGTCCTTTCCCCTTTGTCTTAGGAGATAAAAATGGTAGGGGCTCCTATATATCTTGTCTATTTTTAGTTCTTATTTCTAATGTTTTTCCAATAGGAACTTCATCATCCTCATCATCACCAGAGCTTGTGGGAAGTTGCTTCATCCTGATTCCTTTCTTCAGTAGCCATGCATTTGTGTTTTCTCTGATAGGTGTAAACCTTGTAGAAATAGATTTATTTTCTTTCTTCAACCACTGAATGGGACGGAGATGAGTAAAAGCAATATTATTATTATAATAAATAGGATCCACAAGATCATCAATGGTATCCTCCCAAGTGTCTGGAAATTTGGCCAAATCCAAGTTCTCAATCTTCTCAAGTGTAAGGCGACTAAAATCAAGTCTCCTCACATCTTCATCATCTCTACAATCAACCCAAACATCCTCAAGCCTGTGTACATGCACAAAATTCTGGTGGATTTTATTTTTCATTCCATGGAAATCAAAATTATTGCGGTATTTGAATCCTCTCATTGTTACCTACTGCATTTCCTCCTCCATGTGTTTGGCCTTAGGAGTAGTGATCACTGAATATTTGCCAGTTGATTGAGAGGACTTTAGACTAGTTTTGTGTGAAGAAGACTCTTATGTACAAACATTAATTGTCTACATAGCTCCATGACAACAATTTTGTCTTATGGGTATCTTGGTAGCATAAAAGGTTCACTAGTAAAGCAACCCACCCAGATGTATGTGAATTTTGGAAACTGTAGGAAAACACACCCATACTCACAAACTTTGTTATAAGCAACATCAAAAAGCCTCCTTTTTTTGCAAATCCTTGTCAAACAAACATTTCCATGTTGCAAAGAATGCATCATTAACTCTATGGAAATGACTTCTCTAGTTCAAGATGGTCAACTAAGCATAGTAATCCCATACTCGAATTTGTCTTCTATCACCTTTTGCAGACAGACCAGAAAATTGACTCATAGAGGCAGCTCCATACACAAGAGAGGAAGTCATGTAGAATTTAAATGTGGTTTTGTCAACTGATCTCAAATTGCACCACTAATTTTCTCACCCCAGTCAATCTTATCATTCCCTTTCCTAATGATGTTCATATACTAGCACATCCATGGTTGAAAGTAGTGAGAAACTAGAAGCCATTTCATTCAAGACACTAAGGTGACCATGTCATTATATTCTTCAGTGAAATCACTTCTATGAAAATATTTTGGGCACCGGGAAGTTGTAGATGTTCGAGCACTTGACAAGAAAATAATATAGATTGTTTTCTTACATTTATCTTCATTTTCCTCATACCATTTTTGCATAGTTGCCTGAGTGATATCCACTACTTCCTCTGTATAAGAACCTTTGAAGACACTGTTAAAATACTGAGTGTCAAGACAGATAACCACATAAATCCATCTACATCTTTAACATGTCTGATAGCAAGATCAAACCGTTATGTTGTTTCCAATACAAAATCAGGGTCATGAGTAGCTACTAGAAAGGATGCGTACTTATCCAACTCACTGGCTATGAGGCGAGCCAACCTTGAAGGAGTGTCCCGAACTCTCTTAAGAAATTCCTCCATGTCCACACGTCATATCTCTGTGTCCCAAATTTGGTCCACATTTTATTTGACGAAGCTTTCTGGAAACATATTCAAGTACTTGGTGTACTTGTACTTCATTTTCTTGCCTATAGACTTGCTAGGAGAAGGCTCAAACATTTGTTGCAAGACTGCATTTCAACACCAAAAATTATTGTTAACAAATAATCAGCATCATTTGAGTCATATCTTCATTGATCTGAATCAGAATGGGAGGGAAAAATGGCTTAGGAACAAAAGTAGTGAAAATTAGCAGGTCGAGTTCTTAAACTCGACCTGCTCTAAGAAGGATCAAAACTACATATCAAGTTTAAAAACCTGATCTACAGTGAGCACAAGAAAATTGACATGTTGCAAAAAATAACCCAACATGTCAAAGGTAGAACATTCATTGACAAGTTGGGTTTTAAAACCTGACCTACGATAAGGGTAAGTCAAAAGCTGCAGGCCAGTCTTGAAAACCCAACCTGCACTTGGTGGAAGGCCATCCTGAATGTTGGGAAATAAATCCATATATGCATCTCAAAAGAATCAAAGGCTTTTGGCAGGCCGAGTTTTAAAACCTGACCTACCCAAAAGTGTTGGTCAACCGAGCAAATCCTGACCTGCTAAATGGAAAAGGCAACAACCAAGTCATGTTTTAAAACCTAACCCACACACTACTAGCAGGTCAGGAAATAAAGCCCATCCTTCCCTAAAGGGTATAACAAGGTGCATGTTAGTTTTTATATTTTGATATGCTCAAGGTAGAAACAAATACTCTACAGGTTGAAAATTAAACATCAACTTGCAGAGGGCACAAATGTGACCCGAAAGTGTTAGGAAATAAAAACCCTACCCCATAGTCATGAGTTTGTAGATAGGGTTAAGAAACCAAACCTACAAAATGGAAGAAAAATAATGTCAGGGTATAAAAACCCTGACACATTAAAAAGGATAGAACAAATAGGAAAGAAAAGTTGAAACCCTAAACAAGTAAAAACATGAATAGAGAAAAATGACAGGAAAAACACACACATACCTGGAAATAGCCAAAAAACAATGAAAACTAAAGAGAGATAACAATCCATTCACTTTCTTGATAAAAGCATGCCTCGTGGAGCTCGGGAAGACAAACTATCAACTTAAAAATACCAATTAAAAACCAAAACAGGTTAAAAAGGGTTAAAAGTACAATTAATGCACAATGCGTGCTATGCAGGTCAAGAAAAATTTCTCGATCTACACTAAACAATCACTTGCAGGTCGAGAAAAAATTCTTGATCTACTACTCAAGATGACCTACAGGTCAGGAAAATTTTCCCAACCTGCAACTTAACATGACCTGCAGGTCGGGTTTTAAAACCCGACCTGCACCAAGGCAGACCTACAGGTCAGGAAATAAAACTTGACCTACACAAAAGAAGCAAAGGACTTGCACCTTGAGTTTTAAAACCCGATGTGGAAGTCTAAAAGATGAACACGTAGTCCAGGTTTTAAAACCCAACCTACTCGAAAAACATAAAATAAACTCTTATAAAAAGCAAAAAGAAGCTTAAACAAGACATAAAAAAAGGCATGACTTATGAGGCAAGTCGATCAACCTCGCAATATGTGAGATATGAAACAGATAAGTTTTGTAGGGGTTCTCATGATTCAATCTAGCTGAAATCGGCAACAACAACTATCTTTGACTGGGGAATGACTGTCACTTATAAAAATTGTATAATCCACAACTCCAAGTGCCTACATCCATTGTGCTATAGAGTCAGGTGACAAAAGATGATGCAAAAAGATAGATGTATAAAAATTTACATTTACAAATTTTTTACAAAGCTCCTCATTGAGTGAAAAGCTTGAGATGTTCTCCACTGCGAGGAAGTGAGAATAGGGTTCCATCAGCATATGCAAGAAAATAACTATGTGATAACTCAATGATGAGAAAATAGTACCAAACCGGTACTAAGAGGGGGGGGGGTGAATCAGTATAGACAAAATACAATCCTAAACCGGTTCAACAACAATTACTCCAAATGACTGGCAAATAGTGACACCGGTTTGAAACAGAGTGCAACCGGTAAAACTTAGAAGAACTAAAACAATCATAAACTGGTTACTCACTGAGTTTTCCACTCAACTCAAAACTACACTACCATTTCACCCTTATGCATGAACAGGTAATCTATTATCATATCTTCACAATAGCTAGTTCAACATGTTTTATTGACATGCATAAAATGTAGAACCATCATATGCTTAAAAAGCAATAACAAAGCATCACATATGACACACATATTTTTCACGTGGAAACCCAACTAAGAAAAACCATGGTGGGGATGAATACCCACAAGCTTGTTGTTGAACTCTTTGGAAGTCCGCTCTGTTAGGAGCCTTGTCCTATTAAACATAGATACAATAGGTTCTGTTAGGAACCGAACCTGTTAGGGATCACCCAGTTAAGGGTACCTTATTAGAGGATTTCAAGAACTCAATAGCTAAAGGATTTCCAGAGCTCTCTAGCTTTCCAGATCTCAATAACTTTGAGTTACCCTGTTAAGGGATTTACAACAAGTCGGTTAAGGCTACCCTGTTAGGGGATTTTCCAACTGTTGAGGTGGTTAGAGATCAATAGGTATTACAATGATCTGGTAACAACACTCAATGCCAATGCAAATCCGCTTAAGCTCCTCTTCACCTTCTGCACTTACACTCTGGAGGTATCACTTCTCTCCTCTGGTCTGGCAAGGATCTCATATCCCTTCTCTTGGATACTCACACATAGCTTTTGCCAACAACCTCTGAAAGAATCACAACATCAACCTTATAGGACAACAGACAGGTTGGTAGCATAAACCTTAAACCCTAGACCTGTTAGGTTAAGGAATTCAAACAGTTCAATCTCGATCATTGATCATACTGTATTAAATGTAGCAGATCTTGAATAAATCTCAAGACATTCTCCATCATTCATTATCCACCGATTTCATGGCGGCTAATAATCCATCACGCGTTTTCACCATTTACAAACTTCGCACATTCCCGAGGTAGATAGGGATAGTCTTCTTCATGCAAGATCCTTCATGCACACAAGGCTGACATGGCAACATGATCTGTTCTTTGTTATACTACTTACCTATTACACAAGATCACCTGTTGAGCCATACAGGCTTGAAGCACTTCAACCGGAAACCCTGAAGTTGACACTACCAACTGGTAGTCATACATCACTTCCATGTGCTAGTTCCCATAACCATATGTCGGTTCACCTTGAACAAGCACACCGCTTCACTTTGGCACAAATGTCGGTTCATAGTGTTATACCGGTTCTCACATATGCCAGTTCATACCTCTTCAACATATTGACATCAATAACAACATACAATGTCATTATGTCCACATACCGGTTCACATAATGCCAAAAATCTCCCCCTTTGGCATTGATGGCAATATACAAAGATATCTCTCCGCTTTTCATCTCTGCTTTACATCTTCTCCCCCTTTGACAACAATGCCAAAGTGGAGGCACAAGCTTCTTGGTTCCATTATGCTGGTCCCCCTGAGGAGTAGCATCCTTCAACACATCAATCCTGGAGAAAGATTTGACTATGCAATACATGACTGATGTGGAGCATATACCTTTAGTTCACCTCCTGAAGGGGCAATACCCCTAATTCACCTCTTAAGTGTGTAAATGTAGTCTTTGGGTGAGGCTTGGTGAATATGTCTGCTAATTGCTCCTTATTGGACACATGCTCCAGTGCAATCTCTTTGTTCTAAACCTTTTCCCTCAAGGAATGATACTTAAGCTCAAAGTGCTTGGTTCTAGAATGTAAAACCAGATTTTTTGAAATATTGATAGCACTTGTGTTATCACAGAATATACTTACTGGTTCAGATATAGGGATTTTGAAGCCTTTCAGTACATGCTTCATCCAAATTGTCTAAGTGCAGTTCATGAAAGCTGCAACATACTCTGCTTCCACTGTAGACTGAGAGATACAACTCTACTTTTTACTCATCCGTGAGACAAATCTACCACCAAGGAAGAATGCACCACTGGTTATGCTCTTCTGGTCATCTACATTACCAGCCCAATTAACATCTTTGAACACTTTCAAGTTGAAGTCCTTGCTATATGGATACCACAATCCATAGTCAATAGTCCCCTTCAGATACCTAAGAATCCGCTTGACTGCAACCAAGTGGGATTCTCTTGGACTTTTCTAGAACCTTGCAGTAATGCCAACTGCATATGCAATATCCGATCTTCTATGTACTACATAATGCAACTTACCAATCATTGATCGGTATTCCTTCTCATCAACTAATGCAGAGTCATCCTCTTTGGATAGTTTACAACCGGTCACCATCAGTGTACCAATTGGTTTGCTGTCTTCCATGCCAAACGTCTTCAATACCTCTTTGACATATTTGGACTGAGTGATAAAGATTCCATCCTTCATCTATTGAATCTGTAGTCCAATGAAGAACTTAATCTCCCCTATGAGTGACATCTCAAACTCTTCCTTCATCTCATCAGCAAACTCATGACTCATCTTGTCATCACCACCAAAGATAATGTCATCAACAAATACCTCATAGATCAAGATCTGATCTGCTTCAGACTTCAAGTAGATATTACTATCTTCACTTGTTCTCTCAAATCCAATCTTCACAAGATGGGAATGTAGGTGCTCATACCATGCCCTAGGTGCTTGCTTTAGACCATATAAGGCTTTATTTAGCCTACATACCATGTCACTGTCTTCAGATAGGGAAAACCCATCTGGTTGCTCAATATACACCTCCTCTTCAAGTACACCATTTAGGAATGCAGATTTTACATCCATTTGATATACTTTGAAGCCTTTAAAAGCTGCATATGCAAGAAGCATATGAACTCCTTCCAATCTGGCTACAGGAGCAAAGGTTTCTCCATAGTATTCTCCTTCTTCTTGAGCATATCCTTTGCACACCAATCTAGCTTCATTCCTAATCACTGTGCCATCCTCATTTAGCTTGTTTCTAAACACCCATTTGGTGCCAATGACATTTTTATGCTCTGGTCTAGGTACCAAGGACCATGTACCATTTTTCTCTATCTTGTCAAGTTCCTCTTCCATTTCCTTGATCCAGTCTTCATCTTTATGAGCCTCTTTGAATGATTTAGGGTCAAATTCAGAGATCATACATGAGTTTTCTCTGATCTTTCTTCTTGTAAGGATTCCTACATCCTTATCTCCTATGATCTTCTTAGGATCATGATTCAGCTTGACATACCAAGGAATGATCTTGACTGGTTCTTCTTGCTTTTCCTCATCATCCTCATCTTCATCAATATCAACATTCACCGGTTCAAGAACACTATTACTGGTACTTGGTTGACTGACAACCGGTTCCCAGAAGGTTACAACTGGTTCATTTATAGCTTGCTCACTACCGGTTTCCTTAGTTTTCTCAGAGGATTCATCAACTCTTACATTGATACTTTCCATAATTCTCTGAGTCTTATTGTTGTAACACTTGAGAGCTTTACTCTTAGTGGAATATCCTAGGAATATTCCCTTAGTGCATTTAGCTTCAAATTTGCCCTGATGTTCACTCCTCTTGATGTAACATTTGCTACCAAATACCCTAAAGTAGCTAACCATAGGTGTCTTACTGGTCCAATACTCATAAGGAGTTTTGTCTTAACCTTTCTTGATGAGTACTTGGTTCATTGTGTAGACTGCAGTGCTCACCGCTTCTTTCCAAAAGGTGTGAGCTACCTTTCCTTGAATCAACATGGTTCTAGCTACTTCAACCATAGTCCGGTTATTCCTCTCTGCTAGGCCATTTTGTTGTGGAGTCTGGGGGGCAGAAAGTTGCCTCTTGATGCCAAATTCTTCACAATACTTGTTGAATTCACCAGAAGTGAATTCCCCTCCTTGATAACTTCTGAGACACTTGATCCTTTTACCACTTTCCTTCTCCACTAATGCTCTGAAAGCTTTGAACTTCACAAAGGCTTCAGACTTGTCTTTCAAGAATGTGACCCACATCATTCTTGAGCAGTCATCAGTGAGAATCATGAAGTACCCATCACCCTGCACACTTCTAGTTTTCATAGGACCGCACAAATCAGTATGCAAAAGATCAAGCAAGTTGTCAGCAGTGAAAGATTTACCTTTAAAGGTTGAGGAAGACATTTTCCCCAATTGACACTCTCTGCACAAGGTATTATCTGAGTTTCTTAGCACCGACAACCCTCTAACTACCTTGATCTTACTAGCCTTCACAATGTTATCAAAGTTTACATGGCAGAGTCTCCTATGCCATATCCACCTATCATCAAAATTAGCCATAAGACATGTACTTGTATTTGCATTTAGATCAAATAGGTTACCTTTGGTTTGCATGCAGGTGGCCACAAATTCACCATCTTTTCCTTTGATTCTACAAACTCCATTCTTGAATTCCAGAGTGAGGCCATTGTCATTCAGTTGGGCAACACTCAGAAGGTTGTGTCTGAGACCATCAACCTAGTACACATTGTCAGCACTACTCTTTCCATTCAGAGAGATGGACCCTCTGCCTTTGACCATGCATGGTGCATCATTGCCAAAGAAAACCACACCACCATCATACTCCTCCAAGGATAGAAACTTGCTCCAGTCACCAGTCATATGGTGAGAACATCCACTATCAATGATCCACTCATTGGAACTATGAAACCGGGAGACAAGGGACTTCTTGTCTGACACATCTTCTTTGACAGCAACAAACATAATATCTTCATTTTCTTCATCCTCTGATTCTTCATTTGTGACACCTTCATCAACTATCATTAAATAGTTTCTCCGATTTCCTCCTTTGAATTTCCCGAACCTTTCTCATTTGTCCTTGATATCCCCATTAGGACAGTTTATAGCAATATGTCCTATCCAATTACAAGAAAAGCATTTCAAAGGTAGCTTACCTTTGTATTTACCAGTTCCTTTAGGAAGCTTCCTAGCAAGTAGAGCTTCAAATTCCATTAGAAACTCCTCATCATCCATTACTCTGCTCTGTCTTGGTTCACCACTAGTGCTTGCTTTTTTTCCTTTCCTGGATGGTACAATAGAAGCTCTGAAAGCTGATTCAGTCCTTTGAACACTACCATCAAAACTATTTAGCTCATAAGCTGTCAACTTGGCTATGATGGAGTCCAAGGATACCTTAGTCTTGTCTATTGATCTCAACTCCTGAATAGCAGCAACCCTTATTGCATAGACCGGCAATAGGGATCTCAGGACTTTACTTACCACAGTGGAATCTTCTATTTTACCACCTGCACTCTTGATTTCTCTAATAACTGTTTTGATTCTTATTCCATACTGCTTTCTTCCACATATATTCAAACTTCCCTCTCAAGCTTTCTTCCTTAGCCTATTTTACATGCTCATCACCACCATAGATATTTTCAAGAGCATCCCATACCTCTTTGGGATTTACCTTGTCCTGAACATCAATAAACTCAATGTCAGATAGACTACTAATAAGGGCTTCCATGACTTGCCCATTTTCTTGTATCTCTCTCTTTTGGTCATCGGTGAGAGTACCGGTAGGGACAACATAGACATTCTTAACATAACTCTAGTGTTGAGCACCCATGCTTCTAATGAATATCTTCATCCTATCTTTCCATATACTGAAATTTTCCCTATTAAACTTTGGACCTTCCCTCTTCATCATTTGACTAGGATCTTTACCTCAAGTGGTTAAGCTTACAACACAGAGGACCTGGAGGACGCTTTGATACCAATTGATAACTCAATGATGAGCAAATAGTACCAAACTGGTACTGAGAGGGGGGGGGGTGAATCAGTACAAACAAAATATAGTCCTAAACCAGTTCAACAACAATTACTCCAAATGATTGGTAAACAGTGACACCGGTTTGAAATAGAGTGCAACTGGTAAAACTCAGAACAACTAAAACAATCATAGACCGGTTACTCATTGACTTTTCCAATCAACTCAAAACTACACTACCATTTCACCCTTATGCATGAACAGGTAGTCTATCATCATATCTTCACAATAGCTAGTTCAACATGTTTTATTGACAGGCATAAAACATAGAACCATCATATGCTTAACAAGCAATAACAAAGCATCACAAGATAAAAGCATCACATATGACACACATATTTTTCACGTGGAAACCCAACTGGGAAAAACCACGGTGGGGATGAATAACCACAAGCTTGTTGTTGAACTCTTTGGAAGTCCACTCTATTAGGAGCCTTGTCGTGTTAAAGATAGATAAAATAGGTTCTGTTAGGAACCGATCCTATTAAGGATCACTCGGTTAAGGGATGGCTACAATAACCGGTTAAGGGTACCTTGTTAGAGGATTTCAAGAACTCAATAGGTAAAGGATTTCCAGAGCTATCTAGCTTTCCAAATATCAATAACTTTGAGTTACCCTGTTAAGGGATTTACAGCAAGCTGGTTAAGGCTACCCTGTTAGGCGATTTTCCAACTGTTGAGGTGGTTAGAGATCAATAGGTATTACAATGATCTGGTAATAGCATTCAATGCCAATGTAGATCTATTTAAGCTCCTCTTCATCTTCTGCACTTACACTCTACAGGTATCACTTCTCTCCTCTTGTCTGGAAAGGATCTCGTATCCCTTCTCTTGGATACTCACACAGAAATTTTGCCAACAACCTCTAAAAGAATCACAACATCAACCTTATAGGACAACAGATAGGTCGGTAGCATAAACCCTAAACCCTAGACCTGTTAGGTTAAGGAATTCAAATAGTTCAATCCTGATCGTTGATCAAACTGTATTAAATGTAGCAGATCTTGAATAAATCTCAAGACATTCTCCATCGTTCATTATCCACCGATTTCATGGCAACTGATAATCTATCACGTGTTTTCACCGTTTACAAACTTCACACATTCCCGAGGTAGATAGGGATAGTCTTTTTCATGCAAGATCCTTCACGTGCACAAGGCTGACGTGGCAACACGATCAGTTCTTTGTTATACTACTTACTTATTACACAAAGATCACTGGTTGAGCCATACAGGCTTGAAGCACTTCAACCGGAAACCCTAAAGTTGAGACTACCAACTGGTAGTCATTCAACACTTCCATGTGCTGGTTCCCATAGCCATATGCTGGTTCACCTTGAACAAGCACACTGCTTCACTTTGGCACAAATGCTGGTTCATAGTGTTATACTGGTTCTCACATATGCCAATTCATACCTCTTCAACATACAATGTCATTATGTCCACATACCGGTTCACATAATGCCAACACTATGCTCCCCACAAACTTGATGAATAGTGAAGGGACCTATCCATAGAGAATCAAATTTCCCATGTAGTCCTTTTGGTTCTCTCCTCTTGTCCCAAAGCAAGACTTGATCACCTACATTGAACTCACGAGATGTTTCCTTCTTGTCTAATACCACATTTAATTGACTTTGATGAGTAGAAATATGATCCACCACTTGAGCCCTTGCTTCTTCCAACTGAGAAAGAAACATAATCCTTTTGTCAAGCGAGCTTTAGTAGGTCTCATCTTCAATAGCCTTGGAAAGATTCAAAGCTGGAAGTTCCAATGTGATAGGAATTTTAGCATTCATCCCATACAAAAGTTGGAAAGGGGACAATGCCTATTTCCCTCTTAAGCGTGATACGATCTACCCAAAGCGCATAAAAAAGAGCTTTGTGCCAAGTCCTCTATTTTTCATCAATAGGCTTCTTAATAATGGTAATCAAGTTCTATTTGCTTGACTCGGCTTGACCATTTCCTTGTGGATAATAGTCAGATGAATGTGAAAAGGTGATACCATGATCAAAACAAAATTCAATTATCTCATAAGATGAAAAGCAAGAAGAATTATCGGTAACAATCTTACAAGGAACACTAAACATTGAAACAATGTTCTCTTTCAAGAACTGACAAACCACTACTGAAGTAGCTTTTTTTGTGGGATTTGCCTCCACCCATTTGGTGATGTAATCTATCATAGTGAGTATATATATATGGCCTATGTTGGATGAGGGATTCACTGGTCCAACAAAATATATCCCCCACTACTGAAAAGGCTCCTCAATTACCATTGGCTTGAGAGGTAAATGAGCTAGCTTAGGCTTACCAACAATGTAATGCCCACCAAAATACTCTAGAGAAATACACCTAATATAACTACAAATAGAGATAATTTTTTTTTTTTAAAAGCTCATCTACCAAAAAAGACATACATCTATAACATCCATCTAATGCATATCAAATACATCATCTACTAAATGCATTATTATAAATTACATCTTTTGCTAATTACAACAAAGAATAGAACACCGTAACACAACTATGCAAGAGGTATAAAAAATCATATCATTCTTTCCCCTAGGGTATCTCAACGTAACTATTTAAGAGTAACATCCTATAAACTAGTTTCATTTTAGAGCATCAATTCAAAATGTTCCTAATCCCCATCATTACATATCCTTTCAATTCATTATGAATCTAAACGCATATCCCTTCATAAGATAGTACTAGATCATAATCTAAGATTCACAATGCTTAACAATAGATTACTAACATATACAAGTATATGAAGTATAACATTAATGCTTATCTATTCTAGGTTCATGATGTCACCTAAGATACCTATATAATTTCCATCTAATCCATACATAATAGCATCTCTTAACATATACCATATGAAATGTCAACAACACACTATTACAATTTTCATTCAACTTCAATCTCTAAGATCATTTATGACACTAACAATGCTTCTCATTCACATTCTTACAAGAATCATCTAACTTTCAATGAAACCACATATTCAACTCTATAAGTGGAACTAGATCATTTCTTAAAGATACATATCATCACATCAAGATTACTAATCACATGATTATACACAAATTATAACAACAAGTAATAACCCTTCTTAACACATAAATAATCTAACTCAAACCCATTCCTAATGAAAACTTTCACAATATTGATCACATTGCATAAAATTATCTTAATAGATTCCAAGGTCATAATCTTTCAACATCATATTACAAAATATTATGAAACACAAGAGCACATATTTTGTATCCATGTTTATCAAATAATCATGATGCAATATTAACCCTAATGGATAGAAATAAGCTCCATAACTCAAACACATAATAGAGATTCATTGAATCGATACAAATCTACAACTACTCATTCATTTGCATATCCCAAGAGTAACTGACACTAAGGATTAACACCCTTCAAATCAAGACATACATGATCATTATATATTCATTACCATCCACAAGATATACACAATAATTGCAATCATTTAATTCTTGCTAGCTGGAAATTAAATTCATCATGAATAACCATTTACAATAATCTTATCTTATATCTCACTTCTAAATCAATATTCTACAAGTCACATTACACATATTCCAAGATATTGATTACATGTATTCCTTACAATTACATCCTTTTCAGTTACATACCACATGATAACAATCACCATTACATATATTATGTTCCAATATACATCACATGAAGAGATAATATAAATCCAAGTCCACGCATGCAACATCCAAAGATTAATATCACAATGAGAGAAGGCATCAAACCACCAAACCATGTGGAACCAAATATGAATCAACCCCCATGGTAGGAGATGACATGGGGTTCCAACACTCACTCATGACCTAGGATGACACCTAACAACCATGGGACTCAACATATCACATAATGAACCCAACAAAACAATAATCACATGACAACACAAGGCTGAAATCAACAATAAACTCTCTGAGAGGCGTATAGTAAAATCATGGCATATGGACATGGTCACATGTAGTAATGGATTGTCATCACATGTTGTCCTCATAAAGAAGGGAATATAATCATCCTTAATAGTCACACTCCTACGTGCTAGCCTCACAAAGAATGTAAATATCCACCCATAGTAGACATGTATGCTATCCTCACAAAGAAGATAAATCCATACTCCTAATAGTCATACAATCTACCCTCACAAAAGAAGGGTGAAAACAATCCCTTAACAGACATGTGGAGCCATCTCAACCTATGTGAGTACAAGGGAGATTGACTTGCCATCTCATATGGACCAACCAAATAGAATTATCTTATTAGGTGAAACCCAAACCCAATCAATGATTACATGTTATCATTGAATTACAAAGATGAAAAAACTCCCATTGTGCCTTGGTGGTCTAGGAGCCAAGCAACCTAACTCATGTGACCTTGATCATCACAAGGAATCCCACTCCCCCTAATCATATGCAAAGACATAGGGTAACATATAAAATGACATCATAACACATGAAATAATGTTCACAAGAAGGCCTTCAAGAACACATTGTTAGACAGTTCAAATAACTAGAAGACAATTGAGAAGGTGGGGGGGGTGAATCGGTTGTCTCAGATTACTAGAACATTTAACAATTAAAAATTTAATACAAAAACAAACATTAATACCAAAATACTTAAACCAAATACCAAAATTGAAGTTAAACCAATTAACCATAAACAATAATAAGAAAATAAATACCATCCACATGACACCAAGATTTATATGTGGAAAACTCGGTAAAGGGAAAAACCATGATGGAAAGCCTACCCACAGTCAGATAATACTTTTTTAGTAAGTATGTGAACTATAATTGAGGGGCCTACACTTGCAAGAAGGCCAACAACCTAGAGCGCACTACTCATTACAAAAGTAGTCTCACTGACTACATAGAAATTCAGACTACAATCTGAAAGGAGTGAACTTCAAAGACAACATCTCCTATGCTTGAGTATAGTTCCGATTAAGCTCAATACCAGAGGACTAAATCATCTTAGATAAACCCAACTCAATCTCCAATGATCTACCAAATCCTCTACTTGAATGATATTACATTATTCACACATTACATCCATTGACCATAACCATGATGATCTACAATGAGATCTTACATGATATATATATAAACCCTCGATCATAAACAATAAAGTCGACCACTAGAAAATAAACCAATTACATAATTACAAAACATGTCAGCCTTAGACCAAATGAACAATAGTCAACATATAAGACATCCTGAAAACATATCAAGAGGTGCAATCTACACGTTTCATTAAGTCGGTCCATAACCTAGATCAACTGGGACCCAATATAGGTCCACATGCTAAAGCAATTATCTCCATCTGCCAAGTCTCAAACATGATCACCATTAGCATCTTGAATCTCCCCTAGAAGTTGCACCAACACCAATTATTCATATCATCAAAGATCTTCATCAAATCTCTGTCGATGAAACCCTCACTGGTACCACAAGCCAAGCTTCCAAACCAACTTACCGAATATGAACAGGAGTATCAAGAATAAGCCAATTCCATAACCAATTAATACTAGATCATGTCGGATCCAAACCAACCAGAAACCACTCATCCTACCAGGACCAGAAGGGTGTCGGTAAAGAATCCAAAACAGCTAGTGTTGACATCAATGACAAAACATCAATGCAACATGTAATCAATTCCTCCAAATGGCCAACACATATAACATCACTGAGCACATACTGAACATAGACCATACATATGAACCATTACAAGCATGAAACATGAAACATAAGAACATCATAAACTACTGCAAGTCTTCAACAGTGAGGTACAAAACATCCCGCTAGAGCCATAGAAATAATCCTCAAAATAGCAAGGCAACAACCTCTTGCTGGAGCAACTTCTGCATAAGGAAACTCCACAATGGTAGGGCATAATCCCACTTATCGGAGCACAAAATAAATCATGAAAGATAAAATATCACCAAGGACATATTAGAATTTCCTAACACAGTCCTCACAAGCCTCTAGGAAACTCAAACAATCAAGATGGACCTTCAAAACCCAAAAAATGACTTCCTAGGCCTCCCGGGCAGTTCAACTCTCTCGGTATGCCGAGTAGAGTCCTTGGTATGCATAGTGGTGTTTTTGGATAGCATGATAGCATTTTTGGTTGATTCCATAGCGTTATGGGTTCATTCTATAGCATTTTGGGTCCATTGGGTTAGCATTGTCAGTTAGTATGCCAACTCTATTAGTAGGTATGCCAACACTTTGAGAACATTTCCCAGCCCTCTTGGGACACATAATGGAATTCTTGGTAAGTGGAATAGCATTTTGGGTAGGTTTGATGGCATTTTGGGTATTTTTGGTGGCGTTTCTGGTCAAACATGTAAAATCACAAGTTTAAGAGACCCTGGTGATGAAATTGCTGCCCAGATCAAGTGAGGAGGTAAAAACGGCCTCAAGGACATGACCAAGAGGATGGATGAGAATCAAAAAGGGTTTACACATGGTTTATGAAATAAATACAACTCACAGGAATGAGTTTACAACTCAGTGGATAAGCAACTTGGCCAAAACTACATTGTGGGAGTCTAGGTGTATGGGAGATAACTCTAACTCTGCATAAGCCAAATGGACTTAAAAAATACAACTCAAAACACCCAAACACACTTGCAACATGATTATAATAGATTAAAACATGCCACAGATAGTCACAGGGAGCTTCATGAGCTCTTACATAGTCACAGAAGTACTCAAGAGATAGAAAAATAGCCCCTATTACAACTAGGAGTTCATAAGGAGTTCAATACCCAAATGAACATTCAATAACAATAAGAACATTTTACAAACACATAGAAAAAGTAAATACATATATGAATTTATCCACTATTCACTTGCATAGAGAAATCAACTCAAGAATCTCACTCAAACATAAGGAACAATCTAAAATTTTCCCAATTTATTCATTTAATTCCAAAGGATTTAAACTATAATGTCTTTCATTTCCCCATCCATTCAATACTTAAAAATAAATCATTTTCACAGGAAGACACAGAGAATACAAAATTTCATAAAATCTAAAAATGGAAGAAGAACTCCAACCTGGAGATTGCAAATCCAAGGATGAAAATTGAAGAAGAGCTTCTACAATCCAAGCTTCCAAAATCCAAATACAAACCAAGATCCAAGACAAAATCTCAAATCTTCAATCAAAATCCTGTCGACTGGTAACCCCACAACCATCTAGAAATTTGAAATAAATAGAAAATACACAACAAACTATGCAAAAATCCCAGCCAATCAAAATAATCCAAAAATCAATATTTCTTACCTATCGTGTATAGTTCCAAGGTAAGAATATTTTATTATATTTCTTACCTATTATTCCAAATTCACCCAATCAATTAGGATTGTAGGTAAGATTAAATTTATTTTATTTTTAGACCTCCTATGCATAGTAAAAGCATTATAATATTATTATTACTTTTAAGAGTGTAGAAATAGAAATAGGTTTTATACTTTCATTATTATTAATTAATCAAAATCAACTTTCCAACTATATCTAAAATAAATTGAAATAAATCAATGAACAATAAATACAATAAAAAAGATAAAATTAATTAAATAAAACAATATTCAATAAATCAATTAAATAAATAACAATCAATTAAATCCAAAATAAAACCAATTAATTAATAAATCAAACATTAATAAATTCAATAACAATAAATAAAAAAATCCATTAATTAATTGATTAATTATAACTTTAATAACTATTACTCAACATTAATTAATTAATAAAATAAACATTATCCAGCCATAGGATAATTAATTCAATCCATGATTAATCATACACACACACATAATCAACTGCACAAAGATAGGACATATACCGACTCATGATTGGACAACACTTACACCCAACACTACTGACAAGGTGAACATACTAGACCATGCGTAGGTGAGGGAAAACCAAGTCATCTCCAACAACTGCCATTGGGATTAGGACATGCTTAGACCTATGAGACCAAGTGGAGTCGATGTCCGGTACCTGTAATCCTGCATCCATTGATAAACACAAAAGAACATATATATACAACATCATAGTAGTAGACATGTGAAAGAGAGTCGCAACACCTTATAATGATTGCAGTGAGTGATAAGGCATCGTCCCTTTCACGAAGATAGTCACCTAATACAAAAACATCTTATAAAATAATCATCATGAAGTAGGGTTAGTATCATCATCATATATCATGAAATCATATAAATCATATAAGAATCTTGAATACATATAAGTCCATCAAAAAATATCATCCATCACATAGATCATCAAAAGTCACCAATATAACACATGTCCATATAGCATCATAAATGTATACTGCATAGAAATAAAGTCATAACCATCATCATAAGTATAGATAAGTCTATTGAATCATGAAACAAAATGTAAGTATAGGAGGGACACTACAGACAAATTGCTAACATTGCTCACAATTTTAGACCCAGTTGTATGCATCCTTATACAAGGTTGTCCAATAGTATCTTGCACACAAAAATTTGTGTGCCATGACAGGAGCTAAAAAATGTCCTCCACAAGCCAGATCATGAAATGCTTCAAGTAACCTACCTTGTTGTTGCTTATCCACGCAACGTAAGAAATTTCCATCTACGCCTTTCTTATATAAACCATTGTCCCAAAGGACAAAGTTCATTGCTTTCAATTTCAAAGTACACTTTTCATTGCCTGACAAATGTGAAGGACACTCACCATACGTAAAGAGGTACGCTAAATCTGAATACCACTCATCAGTGGTGCTAACAAATAAAACTTTGGGAAGATCTTCATTCATGCCTTCATTCTCAAGCACTATTTCCTCATTAGACTTATTATTAGCAATTAACTGACATAAACCTTTACCACAAACCAACTTAGTAGGCTTTCTCTCCATGTCATATTCTTGAAATTTTGCAACCCAGTTGCCTCTTTTAGTTCCAAATTCTTGTTGTGTTAGAATAGACTTGACAAAAGTGTCAGGAACAAGAGAAATAACATGAGAGTTGAGAATATAGAACCTAAAATGTTTTACCTCTTTAACCATGACAAGGGCATGATTCTCCATTATAGAAAACTTTAACTCATGAGATTTCAGAGGATATCTCATAAAAGTGATAGGTGATTCAACACCTTCACTGTTGTTTTGCATCAATATAGTCGAACAAGTATGATTTTATGCATAGCTATACATTATGAATTCCTTGGTATAATTTGGACATACCAAGATAGGAGCATGAGCAATAGCTTCCTTAATTTATTAAAGGATTTCTTACTTTCAGGACTCCATTTGAAAATACATTTCCCTTTCATCATGTCAACAATGTGACGAGTTTGTTCCGCAAAGTCTGGAATGAACCTTTGCAAGTAGTTTACTTTACCAAAGAAAGAATGGACACCAGTTTTACTTGTAGGGAATGAAAGATTGCAAATATCTTTAACTCTTTCGGCATCGATCTTGATACCTTCCTTAGACACAACATGTCCAAGAACTTTCCCTCCATAACCCCAAAAATTGATTTCTTAGGATTGAGAGATATTCCATGCTGTCGACACTTCTCTAGCACTTGTTGCAGATGATGAAAATGATTCAGATGTCTCTTAGAGAAAATAGTCAAATCATCAAGATAAACCACAATGAACTTAGCAAGGAAGTCTCAGAAAACCAAATCCACTACACGCTGAAAAGTTGCTCCTATATTTATTAACCCGAAAGGCATTTTGTAGTATGCAAAAGTGCCTCATGGGGTTGTAAAAGCAGGCTTAAGCTGATCTTTCTCAACAACCTCCACTTGGTTATATCCAGAGATATCGTCCAACGTAGACAACATCTCAGACTCGGTAAAAGTTTGCAAGACTTAATCCATGATAGGCAACATATAATTGTCCTTCAAAGAAGCTTGATTTAAATTCTGGAAATCAACACAAATCCGAATTTCTCCATTTTTCTTGTGCACTGGAACAATGTTAGCTATCCAAGTGGAATGATGAATAGGAAAAATGATTCCTTCCTTTAGGATCTTTTGAATTTAAGCAAAAATAGTGTCAGATATCTTTGGATTATATTGCCTTTGTTTTTGTCTAAAGGGAGCAAAACCTAGCTTGAGGGGAATTTCATGACGAAGTTCTTCAGGATGGAAAGACTTTAAATCATCATAGGAATATACAATAACATCAAAATATTGCTGCAATAATGCAACAAAACTTTTCTTTTCTTCACTGGAACAACATTTCCCAATATTAATCAGTTTTGGATTATCAGTTGTTCCTAAATTTACCTGCTCATATTCCATTGTTCTGGTAGTTGTCTTTTGTTTCTTCTTGACATAAGGATCATGTTTGTCGAAGAGATACAAGACCTTTGGGAGTCTATTTTCCCTTTAACTATAAGAACTTCTCACCAGTTTGAGGATCAACTTCTTCTATCGCATCTCTTGAAGGAAATTGGTTTCCTTCAAAGTAAAGATCATAAAAATTATCAACTTTTTGCAAAAAATTCATATCATGCTGATCATCATTAAACACTTGCGAATTTTTGAAATTATCAGGAACACTTGGTTGGAATATCATTTCAATAGTGTATTGAGGACCCATGAAATTCTTATGTGGAATTAGTAAGGTAGCAGAAACTGCCAAGGAATTGCTCTATTGTTAAATTATCTAGGAACAATGGATATATCAATGGCATCAAAATCCTCTATTGAATCCCACACAAGATTTCAATAGTGCTTCAACCTATCACTTCTTGTTTGGTAGATACTCCTAACTTGACACACTATATATTTTGTATCCCATTGAGCATGCATATTCATGATTCCTTTCTTCTGAGCAACATTCATGACCAAAAGAAGAGCTTCATACTCAGAAGTATTATAAATGTTGTCAAATTGCAATTTGAAAGAAAATGGAATTTTTTTACCATTAGGGGACACCAACACAATACTTGCTCCTGACCTAGAAAAAGAGCAACTACCATCAAATTCCAACATCCAAACATCATTAGGACCACCCACACTGATAGTATCAAAACAAAGAGGTTCCTCTTGTGGATTTGAAGAACCAACGAACTCCACAATAACACTTTCATTGTCACTTGAATTCTCTTCAAGAGAATACACATCTTCTAGCTAAGATAAAACTACAAATTCATCATCAACATACAAGAAATAATTTCCCATACTAGATGACTCAAAAATAATTTGAGCCCATTGATCATCAGACTTCACAACTGTGTATTGTGATTCTTTTTCAAGTAGTAACTTCTTGATTTCGCCTTTCACAAGAATATGAGCCTCTGTCATATCCATACTCAACTCACCTCCAACATCTCTGTAGAAATTTCTTCCAACAAGAATCCCATATGAAGCTGGCACATCAACAACCAATACTGTCATTTTAATTTTTTTCTCTGGAAATGCAGCAAATACAAATTGTGCATCTTTTATTTGGCCTATCAATGGTACTTGTTTATTATCCATAGAAAAACACCTACCAAAAGTCTTAGTCAAGGTGAGACCAATAACATTTGCAACCTTTGCAGGCATCACTATAGGAGTTGAGAAAATACAATACCACAGGAGCTCAAATAATCTCTACAAGTTGAAAAACCTGTTACAAGGAGAAGCAATGAAGCAAATCACAGAAGGGAAGAATACACAGGAAACATATGCTCCAAAAGATGAGAGATCAATAATCTCCAAAATGTATTGTCAATAGTAATCCTTCTTCATACAATGAAAAGAAAGAACTCAACCTTTAATAGGTCAAGAAACCCTAAAAGGGAAAACCTAGGTTTGCACATAATAATTAATTAAAATAATTAATTATATGCACCTAAAGTTAGCTTAAGTGTAAAATAGATAAAGGAAACTTAAATAATTAAACAAATAATGTCTAATTAATCAAGTAAATACCCAAATTCTCTAACACCCCCCCTTAAGATAGACTTAGGGAGAAGTTAAAACCTAGAACAACTACTGAAAGCAATAAAGATGGGTCTTAACAACAAGGCCTGATCAGGTACCCAAATACAATGAAATCTCTATGAACTAGAGAAATAGAGAAAACCACGTGGGAACAAAACTCTACTCCAAAAAGAGATGAAAAAGAATATCACTGAAGCATGAAGAACCTACAAACTCTATTGAAGAATAACTGCTGATCTGAAGAACATCCACTGAACTAGAACATGACTAGGTAGAGAAGACTGTAATCTACATGAGTGCCCTCAAATGACACTACTTGAATTAGGAGGCAAACAAGGAAAAAACAACTAAAATCGAAGATACAGATGGCATGAGAAACCAAAGCCTAATCAATCGAACCACGGAAGTACTAGAACCAACACGATAAACCTCCCCATAATGCGGAAGTGGGAGAGGGACAAGAACACTGAAAAGGACTGCCAAAAAAAATTGCATGAGGAAGAACCAAGAACATCAAAGGTGCTGAGATACATCATCATGAGGTGAATGTCGTGGAAGGAACACTCACTAGACAAAGGAAGATGGCAAACAACAGGCAAACATCAACCCCCTCATGGCACTTGATCAATAATGCATGTACAACAAGACACAAAATATGCAAGATTCCAAGCAAACAATGCATGATGGCACTTTATCTCAGTGCGTTTGCATAAATACAAGCTACAATGATAAGAAGACTGGAAATAGAAATGTGAACCAAAATAGAGACATCCTACTAAGAGAAGAGATCCCAAGACCTAAAACAACCATGATATCCACCAGAGTGCTGAAAAGCAAAAAACTGAATAACATATGCATGGAACAGAATTTGGAAATAAAACTCAAATGGCTGGAAAGTACATAGCACATGATTTCCAAAAATATAAAATTTTCAAAAAACGGAGGTCAGATGCTCATTCTATGGCTCCTAGAGTGCAAAAACTAGACCTCACTTTGACTGGAAAAAAACATAGTCAAACAAAAAAATTGGAAAAAATTACCAACACTATGAGGTTGGCCTCAGAACCAGCTTTCCGACACCTATTCGTTTTCAAAAAAATGACTCCGTATGCCCAAGATAGAGCCAAAAAACCAAATCCCCCCTGAAAAATGCCAAAAAAGAGGTCTGGTGGCTTGTTTGGGTGGAGGAGGCCAAGGAGCGGTGCTCTGATGGCACTCTAGTGGTAGCCTAGTGGTTCTCTGGTGGCAGAGAGGAACTTTGGTGGTAGCCTGGGTGGAGCAGCACTCGCATGCGGAGTAGAGCCGCTAGGCGGCGTGACGGCAGTACGTTCGAGCGGAGCGGGGCCGCTGGGGCGGCAGTCGGGGAGTTGCATTAGTCGGTGGTAGGGGATTGGGTAGTAGGAGCCATAGGCAGTGTTCATGGGGTAGCGAGGGCCAAGAGGCAGTATCTAGGAAGCGAGGGGCCACAGGCGGTGCAGGGCCACCGAAGGAGCCTGGTGGGCGGTCGCCGAGGAACGCAGGGAGGCTGGTGGGGGCTGGAGGGGCTGCCAATGGGGGCCGCAGAGGCCAGACTGAGAGCTCAATACAACACCACAGGAGCCCAAATAATCTCTCCAAGCTGAAAAACCTGTTACAAGGAGAAGCAATGAAGCAAATCACAGAAGGAAAGAATACACAATAAAAATATGCTCCAAAAGATGAGAGCTCAATAATCTCCAAAATGTATTGTCAATAATAATCCTTCTTCATACAATGAAAAGAAAGAACTCAACCTTTAATAGGTCAAGAAACCCTAAAAGGGAAAACCTAGGTTTGCACATAACAATTAATTAAAATAATTAATTATATGCACCTAAAGTTAGCTTAAGTGTAAAAAAGATAAAGGGAACTTAAATAATTAAACAAATAATGTTTAATTAATGAAGTAAATACCCGAATACTCTAACAATCACATTCTCCAATGCACCAGAATCTATGACAAAATTGCTTAACTTGTGACTATTAATCAATAATGAGATATAAAATGGTTCAATTTTCTCCAAAGGGGCCAGAGAAGTCACTAAGTTATTTTGAGAAACTTTAGACTTTTGTGGAGGATTTGGGGTATTATCTTTTCTTTGACAAAATTAACTAACCGAGCAAATTGATCTAGATTAGACCTCAAGTATTCTACTTCAGACATTTGAACCTATATTTTCTTAGCATAATATATTATATCAAATGCTCGAAAATAATTTATCAAAGATTGAGAAAGATTCTCATTTTGAGGATTTGAAATATTTGGTGCACTAGTCTTCAGTGTAGTTGCTGAAAAATTTGGAGGAGTTGGAGCACTTACATGTTTATCCTTTGCATTATCTTTTGAGGGATTTGAGTTGTCCTTTGGTGGATTTGGAAAAGGAGTTCCATGCTTGGAAATGGTAAATGAAAAGCGCTGAGAATCCTTCACTTGTGTTGAATCATTACTCTTTGCATTCGCTTGCAACTGATTGGCTTGAGCTTGCGAATGAGTGAATACTGCAAAGACATATCCATCATGTCCTTCTTGCATATGATCTTCTTCATATAGTATGCATCAAATGATAGAGTTTCTATCCAATTATACCTCTTCATCTTATGGCATATTTGCATCTTCTTCACCAAAAGGTGGAAGATCATTTTGTTTCGCCTCATAATGACCAATAGCTGAATTTTGAGGTGATGCTTTCAATGCAAGTCTCTCCGGAGTAGGAGGTAAATTTTTTTGATTATGAGCAACATAATTGTAAGAATTGTTAGGGAATTTTCTCCTTGGAACATCATGGTATGGCACATTCCCTTGCGTGGAAATCAGCTTCTTGAGTGCTAACAATTCATTTTCTAGCTTTTGAATCATAGGATCAACAAAATTTGCTGAAGAAAATGATGCATCAACAATTTGATTATTCCTAACCTTTTTAGGATCCTTTCATATCTTACAAGGAAGGATAAGATTATCTTCAACTGATATGGCCATCTATTGTGCAACAACTAAATCTGTAGGATTATTCCTACGTGAGAGAAAAAATACTTCTAGTAATTGAGAATTAATAAAGAAACATTTTAAGTTTCCACTAGTAGGTTGTGATTTCGTCGGGATGCAATTCTACAACTTATTGAATTTTGCCACAAATTATCTCATAGGTTTTGGTGGTTCTTTCTTCATTTCAGTCAATTGCGCTAAAAGCGCATGATCATCTTCAACGAGATTGAACCTTGCTTCGAACCTTGTTATGAGGCTATCCCAATTTGTGATAGAGCCATTAGGAAGATGTTAGAACCAATGAACAACAACACCTTGCAAAGTTTCAATAAATAATCTTACAGAAACATCTTCATGCTCTACCCTGAGAACACCACATGCAATATAAAAAGCAACGATGTTCTCATCAGGGTGTTGAGCACCATCTCCCAAAAATAGGAAAATTATTTCTTGTGCCTTTTGGAAGTTCATGTAGAGGTGCTGTATGATTCCAGGGACTACAAGTGGTACCCCAAGGACCTTGGGCAGCCATATTTAATGGATTATATGGGGGAATTACAAAATGATTGGTGGTTGGGATAAATGCAAATTGCAAACTTGACGCCTCACTTGGAACAAGAGACTGCTATGCAGTAGGAGGGAAACTCCTTGTTCAATGTAAAGGAGATCTTGATTGTGGAGGAGTCAGAAAATTAAAATTATGTTGCTGCAAAAACTAAAAGGTAGGATCAACAATTCATGCTGCTCATTTTCCATGAGTGTAACTTCGATCAGCCAGATTAGTACTTTGAGATAATCAACAATATACATATTACAATGGAAAAATACATTGCAACCCAAAAGCGAATACTGGTTGCACGTTGTTCCCTATTGGAGTCACCAAAAAACTATTGGGTGAATATTTTGTCACCAACGTATCAATGATAAAATATGTATTTCATACACAACTATGTTGAGACAAAGTCTCTCCTCTCATGAAGGGGAGGTTCCCTGATAGAATTTGGGTATTTCAACACTTTGAAAGTAAATTTGCAGGTAAGCTTAGGGAATATAATTCTCTTTTTTCAGAATTCATGTATATCCCCTTACTTGATGAAACTTCTTACAAAATAACTAACTAAAGAAACTTGCATACAATGACTAAATTATCTCTAAAACTGCATAAGCCCAAAGTCTTATGTTATTACCATCTAACTTTAATATTAATTACAATTATAGCTAATATAGATTGTATCTCAAAGTCTTCAAGAATATATATATATAAATAGATGAAACTTTCGATAATCTAAAGCAATCAACAATAATACAAATACTATTTCCTAATCAATGTATCACAATACTAATTCCTAAATATGAAAATAGTTCAAAGTCTATTTTCCACAATTTAGGTGCTCCATTAGTCACATGAACAAAAATGCCACCAATATCAAGGAATTAAATAACATATATAAGCAATGAATATAGGAACATCAACTCATATAAACAATATTCAACCCAACACAGAGTTTGGAATCAAAAGGAATTGCTCTCTTTATTTGCTTGATTGAATCTTCACAACAAAAAGATGAAAGTCTTAGTTGAGGCAACAATTTCGCAGAGTTTTTGCTTATCATATAAAAGATAAATATTTACAAATGAGGTTCCTCCTTTTATAGGAAAGGCATAGAGTAAATTGTGGGTGCAGTTGACTAATTAACTGCAGAGTCCAATTTGACTACTTCTACTAGATAAAATGAAAATGCAAATGTAAGAAAATTTGCAGTAAGAAATGATGAATCTACATGAAAAATACATAGTGTCAATGGCACTTTATTCTTTATTTCCCCCCTCATTGATTTTCTAGAATTCCTCAAACCTTGCCAGTGTAGCTTGCATCTCGGATTTGTCTAGCCCTAAAATCGCATTTGAAATAGCATGAACACGAGAGATAGAATCTCTGACTTCTACATAAGCCCTTTTAGCCTTCTTCAAAATTGATTATATGTCATCTAAGTTGACTTAAATTTCAATCAACTTATCGGATGATGTCAAAGAAAATTGATCATCTACCAACTAGTCAATCATGGTGAGGAATTCATGTTTGACGGTCTCATTGGGTAAAACCTTCTATTCTATATTAAATAACCAAGAAGGTAATTATGATATCCTTGATGAAATATTTGTGATTGCATCAACACATGATTTCTTATCCCGATTCATGTCCTTTACCATTTTTTTCATTAGCTCATCCTTGTGTGCCAATATTGATCAGGTTTGGATGTACTCGCCTATAGTCAATACTACATTGTTATCAACAAGGATGTCTACTATGTACTCTCTCATTTTATCCCAAAGCCCTAAATCTTTCTCAAGTTTTGTTACTTCTTGGTACAATAGAGATTGTACATCTTGAACTTGTACTTGAGCATTTTCAAAATTTGTCAAAAGATTGACTGCAGAATCAATGAGATGTGTCCCTTCTGAATTCAAGTGATTGATCCATTCATTTATTACTCTTCCCCTTGTACTTAGTCATTCTACAATTTTGAGTGCTTATGTGTTGACTAAAGAAACTATTGGTTGCACTTCTTGTGATGACTATGCTAATTTATGAAGAATGCTAGTCAGGTGTTCACATTTCTACTTCCATTCATTTTGCTCATCCCTTTCCTGATCAAATATATGCATGAGAGAATTGAAAGTAGTTCAAGAGTCTTTATTAACACTCTCATGTGTCTCTAGACCAAGTTCTACAGTCTTCATAGTATAATCCGTAGGTTGAATTTTGTCCTTGTCCTTATCTGAAGATGACACCAAGACCTCAACATATTTCCTTTTTCTTACTGGGTGAACCAAGATTCTAGACACAGTCTTGGGCTTCTTGGTGAATTTCTTCTTGACAAGACCCAATTGATCAAATGAAAATCATCTGGTGAGATTACCTGCTTCTTTCTTTTGGGTACCACCATATCCAACCATGGAGGAAGATTTGATTTTGTTGTTGGAGTTGTGGTATCTGTTTATGTAGTCACAAATACTTGTATTATAGCCTAGATTTAAGTTACAACAACTTGGGACACTGGAACAAGAGAAGTTGTATGAAAAACATTAGGAATAGGAGAAGAAGATGCTGCTATGATAGTGGTAGAAACCAATAGCAAAGCCATTGTAGTGATAACATTAGAAACAAGTGGCAGAGCCTCTGTAGTAGCAATGTCTGAAGGAAGCATCACTATCTATTTCTCTTGAGACATCGGTGCCATTGCTTTTGTAAAGTCCAAGATTGAATATTCAATCATAGACGGGGGTACGTCATTTAAACTTGGAAGGCTTGACAAAGTTACAAATTCTTCATCATCCCGTTCCTCATCATCTTCATCTGAATAAGACTCAATAGAATGAATGGTTACCTGAGTTGAAGAAGGAACATGTGTTTTTGTAGAAATGTTAGTAACTAGGAGTGGAAGTGATTCTCCCGTATCTTGCAATTCTTCTTCCTATGGTATTTCTACCTCTTCTTATTCTTTTCTTGACTACTTTGATGCTAGCTCCATAGAAATATCCTTTTGTATGGCTTGAGAAGAAGATTCTCCTTTCTTTGGGCCTTTGATTGTGAATTTGTAGGTGTTTCCTTTCCCCTTTGTATTAGGAGATGAAATTGGTAGGGGCTCTTGTATATCTTGTCTATTTTTAGTTCTTATTTCTAATGTTTTGCCCACATGACCTTCATCATCCTGATCATCACTAGAGATTGTGGGAAGCTACTTCATCCTGATGCCTTTCTTGAGTAGCCATGCATTTGTGTTTTCCATGATAGGTGCAAACCTTGTAGAAATAGATTTACTTTCTTTCTTTGACCACTTAATGGGAAGGAGAGGAGTATTAGTAATATTATTATTATAAAAAATAGGATCCACAAGATCATTAGTGGTATCCTCCTAGGTGTCTGGAATTTTGGCCAAATCCAAGTTCTCAATCTTCTCAAGTTTAAGGCGACTGAAATCAAGTCTCCTCACATCTTCATCATCTCTACAATCATCCCAAACATCCCCAAGTCTATGTACATGCACATAATTCTAATGAATTTTATTTTTCATTCCATGGAAATAAAAATTGTTGAGGGCTTTGAATCTTTTCATTGTTACCCACTGCATTTCCTCCTCCATGTTTTTGGCCTTAGGAGTAGTCATCACTGAATATCTGCCAATTGATTGAGAGGACTTGAGACTAGTCTTGTGGGAAGAAGACTATCTCTCATGTACATACACTAATTATCTACATAGCTCCATGACAACAATTTTGTTTGATGGGCATCTTGGTAGCATAAAAGGTTCACCAATAAAGTAGCCCACCTGAATGTATGTGAATGCTGGAAACTATAGGAAAACACACCTATACTCACAAACTTTGTTATAAGCAGCATCATTAAACCTTTTTTTTCTGCAAATCCTTGTCAAACAAACATTTCTATACTGCAAAGAATGCATCATTAACTCTGAGGAAATGGATTTTCTAGTTGAAGATGGTCAACTGAGAATAGTAATCCCATACTGGATTTGATCTTCTATCACCTTTTGAAGATGGTCAACTGAGAATAGTAATCCCATACTGGGTTTTGACTTCCTACAACTCATCACAAACCGCATTACTGATTTGCTCACACTAGTCAATCTTATCATTCCCTTTTGTAACGATGTTCATATACTAGCACATCCATGGTTGAAAGCATTGAGAATCTAGAAGCCCTTTCACTCGAGATAGAAAGGGGACCATGTCATTATATTCTTTGATGAAATCACTTATGTGAAAATATTTTTGCCACCAGAAAGTTGTAGATGTTCGAGCACTTGACAAGAAAATAATATTGATTGTTTTCTTACATTTATCTTTATTTTCCTCATACCATTTATGTACAATTGCTTGAGTGATATCGACCACTTCCTCTGTATAAGAACCTTTGAAGACACTATTAAAATATTGACTGTCAAGATGGATAAACATATTCCCGTCTACATCTTTAATATGTCTGGTGGTAGGATCAAACCGTTTTGCTACTGCTAATACAAAATCAGGGTCATGAGCAGCTACTGGAAAGGATGTGTACTTATGCAACTCATTGGCTATCTTGAATGAGCCTCCTGAAATCTCTTGATAATTCCTCCATGTCCACACATCCAATCTCTTTGTCCCAAATTTGGTCCACATTTGATATGACGAATCTTTGTGGAAACATGTTCAAGTACTTATCGTACGTGTACTTCATTTTCTTGCCTGTAGACTTGCTAGGAGAAGGCTCAGAGATCTACCAGAGGACTGCATTTCAACACCAAAAATTAGCATTCATAGAGAATTAACTGTTAGGCACAATATGGAAAGCTAATGTACTGAGAGAGGAGGGGTGAATTAGTACTTCAAAACTTTTCTTGAATAATAACTTTACTGTTATGCATAAACATAATAGTGCAGTAACATAAAATAAAGTTAAAACAAATAGATAACAATCATACATGATTCACTCCATAACACATATATTTTGGTTATGCAGAAACTCTTGGTTAGAGAGAAAAACTGCGGTGGGGATGGCACCTACAACTTCACTTCTGCAATAATAAAGAATGCTCGGTTAGAGCTACATTTAGCTATTTCTGACAGCTTACCCTATTAGGAGTAACAAGATCTATTAGATCTACCTTGCTAAAGGATTTTATAACATTTATTCTGAATGCTACACCTGGTTAGAGGCTTTACAATTTATAGACTTGATTAGGGTCTTTTACCCTGTTAAAGGTTTCTCTATCAACTTCACAATATTACAATAAAATCATTACAAATATCTGCAACTTTACATCTGAAATGTTATAGTAGATTCTATGTGCTCAGAATAAGATTACCTTGCTTATAGCATACCTCGGTAACCCATAAAGTAACTTGATAAACTGTTCTATTTACTCTACTCTTTGATTATTCTCTGAAAACCTTCTCGATAACC
The DNA here is from genome assembly GCF_030272615.1 of Cryptomeria japonica. Taxonomy (NCBI): domain Eukaryota; kingdom Viridiplantae; phylum Streptophyta; class Pinopsida; order Cupressales; family Cupressaceae; genus Cryptomeria; species Cryptomeria japonica. Next base: position 208,280,782 of record NC_081406.1, on the reverse strand, counting down.
TCTATGTCTCTGTAACAATCTTCCTTCATGCATACATACACTTCACTTATGTTGTATAAATAGATCTATTAAAATGGTGATCCAATTCATTGCTTTGATCTTACAAACAAGATTCTTCGAATGAATAACTAAACAAAATATTTCATTGGTTAGATTGTCCTTGTAATCATACACAATCTTCTGGTGCAATTTCCAATGTAATAACGGTTAGATGTGCCTCGATCTTGTAACATATTTTCATATGCATGTCCAGGTTCAATGTATCTGGTAACACATTTCACTCAGTGAATGTCAACTTGGTGTGTTATCTTTGCTGCTCGGTAGTCTCAAAAAGATACTTGGTAGACAGCTCGATGTATACTGCGTTCTGTGACTGCTTTCCTCTGTAACCAACTAGACTGTGCATACCGACTTCTCTATGTGTATCGACTGCATGATTTGGTAGTGTTAACCGACTAGAATATATAGTATGACTTTGAATATAAAAACTAATAGCAATTTGATAAGTAGTAACAATCTCCCCTTTTGACATTAGTTGAGATGTTTGACAAAAACTACTTTCAAAGTCATAACTCAAAAATCTATATATATTGCAAAATGACTATACTGGACAATATATACAATAGTCAATGAAATAGTATATTCAGATATACTCCCCTTATCATTATACTATACATAACTCTGATTTTGTGCATGCTCGGTTCTGTGCTTGTGTGCTCTGCTTACTATCCTTGGATATTCTACATACTCTGCTCGGTATACTCCCCCTCTATACAATACGCCGAATGCTGTATCAAAACTGTATTACCAAAACTATATCTCCCCCTATATAGTATCACTCCCAAATATATAGTATTACTCCCCCTTTTTGACAAACATCAAAAACTTAATTTCCATCCGGGGGTGGTAATTGAGCAAAAATAGATTTATACTTCTTCCGGGCGTCAGTGAGTGCGACAGAGAGTGCATCCTTTACACTTTCCATTAAAGAATTTTGTGCTTGAATATCAGCCAATAGTGATATTAAGCCATCAAGAGTGCTTCCCTCTTGTGTAGTAGATAGGTGTGTAGCTCTATTAATCTATTCATGAACTGATGAAAGATGAGGAAGGAATAATGTCTGGAGTGTCATTATATCCATCCGGATCTTATGTTCTTCATTTCTGAGTTCTAACTATTGAGCCATGAGCAGTTGAAGCTTGGTATAAAATTTTTGAACTGAATTGGGCTCTGTGGTCAGCTTATTTGAGAGATCAGTGATCTCTTTCTCAATTGCATCAGTTTTATTCTTGATATCTTTTAATGAATATGGAAAATGTGCAAAGTTTCTGAAATAAATAAAGAATATGCTTGAGTTGAGGGGACAACTCAGTAATGAATTTGACAAGCTTGACTTTTCCAATAGTGAGAGCTTTTTGTACCTCTTCAATCATTTTTGCAGTAAGCTCCTTGTCTTTGAGCTTGCTCAAGTACTCAGATGCATCAACTCCAGAAGTTTCTATTTGAGTAAGGAGTTCATCCAATTGAAAGTGGATGGTTGCATCAGTTGACACTGGAGTTGTAGGTAGCATATCTGTCAGCAGTGTCTTTACCTTCTGAAGTACTTTATTCTTCTTTTGAATGGCCATTTGTTTTTCTTGTTCGGCCTTTGCTTTGCATAGTTCACCGAAATCAATAAGTGCTTGCCCCTTTAATTTTGAGATATCCACATTGGGAAACACTATCGGTTTGGATAAATCAACTTTAAAACTATTCTTTTTCACCTTCTTCTCTTTACCTTTGGTTGGTTGGACTAAGACGATAGCTTGTGAGGCTTGCTGACCCTCAGTAGGTTGCTTGGTAGAGGCAACACTTTGGTTGATACCTGTAGCTACTGTGGTGTCTTTGGGTGTCTCGATACTGGGTGTCTCAGCTGCTACATTTTTAGTGCTTGAGAGGTCCGATCTTGAGTTGTACCTTCTTCTATTGCTTTAGACTGGTGACCTTCGGTGCCTTGTGCTATATCTTTAGGAGCTTCGGTAGAGACAGGTTGAGTGATTGGTGGATAAGGCTGAACTTGTATTATCACAGATTCACTAGATACAAGTTTTTCATATGTAGTGCCTTCTATAGTCTCCTACTCCTATTCTTCTGCATCCATGACATCTTTATCAATTTGAATAGTGTCAGCCAGGTCTTGCTTGGTAGCATCAGGATCATGCTCGGTAGCATCAAGATCGTGCTCGGTGACATCAGGATCTTGTTCGGTGATATCAACAATTTCAACTTTAGATTGTTCACTGACATCTTTTATTTTGAAGATTTCATGCCATTTTTCTTTTGTCTCATTTTCTACATCAATGTATAGCCCATTCATCAATTTTAAGGCTCTTTGTTTGACAAGAAATTTAGAATTGTAGGTTGTCAGATGCTCCTTAATCTCTGCGGTGGACATATCAAGAAATAGATGGACTAGACTTCTTTCTCTAATTTGTTTCTCTGAGTCCATTGCATATTTCCACCTATTATCAATATGTAAGTACAGTTCACTCGGAAGTGACTTGACTAGTTCTAATGGAGCTAGCCGAAACTTTAGAAGTGTGCAAATGACAGCTTCTTCAATTTGTCTCTTCTCATCATTATTCCTAGTCTCATACTTGACATATCTAAAAGAACCAAATCCACCATATTCTTTTAGATTTGCACAAAAGTTTTCAACACTATGAATATTTACCTTCTTGCTTTTGACAATCTGGAATTTGTTGGCATCCTCAGATTCTGTATCACTAGACTCTTTTGCCAGAATGAGTCTTCAAGTAGATTTCTTGTAGGTCTTGGTTACCTTGGGAGTAGTAACACTCTTTTGTTTCTTACTCAGTGATGCAGCTGATGCTCTTGTATTAGGTCTCTTTGTTGGAGGAGTCGGTAGGGCCTTTGGAATGTCCTGTTTCTTTCTTTTCAATACTTTACCCTTAGGCAGTTCGGTGCTCAATGTTATTGCTGCCTCTTGAGCTTCTGATTCCTCTTCGGTAATAGCAAGAGTACCTTTGATAGGTGTGGAGGAAGATTCTTCTTCGAATTTCTCAGATAATGCCTTAATCATCTTTGTAGCCTTTCTTGTAGCTTTAGGTACTACAATGCTCATTTTACCTTTTCCTTAACTTCTTCATAAGTTCCATATCTCAGTTTGGTAGCATGCCTTGGCAGTCTAAGAAATGCATCAATTTGTTGTTGTGTGATATCATAGTCAATCTTGTAACCCATTGGTGGCAAAGATTGAGTCCTTGGTTCCACAACATTCACATAACAGTAATCGATGTCTACCTCAAAGCATATATCACCTTTATATTTCTCTACCAGTTGGGGTGGAATCCGGTACCTGTTGTGCATCTTCTCTTGAAATTTGCTGAAGTAGTCATCCATGATATCATTGAAATTATCTCCCAATTTCTTGATAAAATCATTAATTTGATGGGTGATTGGTCAGTGTAGCTCCCAAACTACTTTACCGACTGATGGAAAGAATTTCTCAAAGTAGAAAAACATGCATACAAGAAGTGAACCAAACTTCAGTGTATTTGCTGAGTTGTTCTTCTTCGGCTTCCTTATTGTGTTCAGGTTCTCAAACAAGTTTTTCAATAACACTTAACATAAATCTACTTTCATTCCCTTATTTACTATTTTATAGGCTAAGTCAACTGTTGCATAGGGTACACTATTTTCCCTTGCTGATTGGAAGAAACAGTAACCAATTACTCTAATTGCAAACTTAAGTTATGCATCAGTGACATTGTTCAGTTTCAGTCCTCGGTAATCAGATTTTACTCCAGTTAAACTGATTAACTCCTTCTATGATATCATCTTCTGTGCTTGTGCATGATCATAGATAGGATAACCAGTGATCACATGAATGATTTCCTTAGTGATTTTGAATGGTTTCTCCTCTAGCTACATGAAATCATCATGAACTCTACTCAAAACAAACTTAACCCACTAGAGTTTGAACACACGGGGATAGGCTAGGGCTTTAATTAATCCCTTGATTTTGATATGCTCATACTTGCTATCCATTTTACAATCAGTACATAGCTCATCATATGTGTCCTTAATTTCAACATGACCGAGTTCTTCAACACGACATTTGGTGAAGAATCTCACATCTTTGACTAACAAGACTCAATCCGGGATGAGTGAAAAGACATTTTTGTCATCCGGTTCAGAGGCGACTTTAGGAGTCAAAGTATATTTTAGTGAGGGCTTCTTGACATTCTTGACAACTATGGGATCTTGGATCTTGAGTGCCATTTGTAAATTTCAGATAAAACTAGCAAACTATCCTTAGGGTTTGATGATTTACAAATGGCAGACGCTTCACACTCAGTAGATAATGGCAATTTGACAAGATCAGTAAACATGCTTAACAGTGTGATGAGATTTGTGTAAATACCTTGGATTTGCTTTGAATGAGATTTGATTGCCTTGATTCACTTTGCTTTGCTCTCTTGAAAACTTGGTGAATGTAAATGACCACAAAAATACCTTTAAGTACACAAAATACCTTATTGGGCTCTGTGCGGGTTAGGTCAAAACATTAATTGCACTTGGTTTACCTTTAACTGATTTACTCCCTTTTTTTTTGTTTTAACCGAGTAACCAAATTTCCTTCATTTACCGACTTGACAGGCTTCTTGTATTCATCGACTTGACAGGTTTCTTGTAAAGTACTTTTGATAGAATTTCAAACCTACTAATGCATCTTAACTATGCAGATTTTGAATGTAGTACATAATAGAATAGGAACTGTTATGATTTTAACCTTCAGAGAATGCAGTCCCTTCATACCTTTCCTGATTAATTTGGAATAGGTGAACCTAACTCGGTAGGTAAGGTGCTTTCTTCATCTGACACAACTTCCTTCTTTTTCCAAATCATCTTTAATTTTTCTTAAATCTCTTCAGTGTCTCCTCTAGGTTGATCTCTACAATCTCCAGCTAAATGTCCAACTTTGTGACAATGAAAACACACCATACCAAGATTTCTCCATGATCTTCGGTTGTTCATTCCAAACCTTATAAAACAATTGACACTTATATGTCCATATCTTCCACAACATTCACACCATATCCTTGTATTGTAATCCCATGGAACTACTACATATTGTTGGTAAGGATCTATGTGAGTTCGGTAATATCTAGTGTTTGCTCGGTGTGCATACCACATGTAGTTCTTTTGCTTAAGCCATCACTTCTTGGTACTATGTCCATATCTATTGCAGTTTCTACAAAACCCTTTGAATTTTGCCTTCTGATAATTGTTAATAGACTTTGTCCTACATTGATTAGATGTATGACCATATTTATTGCAATTGTAACAATAACCATTTGAATTAGTGATAGTTGGTTGCTTACCTTTTCTGATTTGGCATATGTTGGTAGTGTGACCTTGATTTCCACAGTAGTAGCAAATAGGCTTCTTTCTTTTGATGGTATTCCTATTTCCAGCTTGCTTTGATGATTCTCCTCTCTCGGTAGTATGAATTCCTTTCTTGGTAGATTGTTTTCCTTTGTAATCAAGTCCTGCATCTTTGTTGGATCTTCTTGTATTCAGTTGCTCATCCAACATCTTTGATTCTTCATAACTTTTCTTCAATGTTTCTATGGATTTCTTCTTTGTTTCAAGTTCATTGGTCAACCTTGATGCTTCAAGTTTCAATGCTTGATTTTCATCATTCTTCAGAATTGCTTCATGATGTGCATAACCTAGTTGATCTGTCATATTTTGTTGAATACCAGTCAGCCTTGTGATTTCATCATTCTTATCAGATACTAAGACTTCAAGTTGTTGTTTCTCTCTTTGTAGATCTCTTGCTTTATCCTCTACTATCCTCAATGCATCTAGATTTTCAGTCATCTGTGTGCTGAAATGTTCATGTTCTCTTTTTATTACTTTTAGTTGATCAGCCAATGCTTTGTTCTTTTCTTTCAACACTCCAATCATTTCTTCAGTTTCTTCAGATATACCATTCTTAGATGATGTCTCAATTTGTTCCACTAACTCTTGAGAATCCTACAAGTCATCAGATAATCTTCTTCTTACTTTCAGAGATTTTTGCATTTGCCTTTACATGTCTGCAATCACTTGATTAGCATGATCCAGCTCTTCTTGCAGATACACAATCCTCTGAGATTGTTTATATCCTTCCATTGATAAGATCTTTCTATTTAGGTAGTTAAACCCTTTTCCCAGATTCGAGCTGTGATACCAATTGTTAGGCCCAATATGGAAAGCTAATGTACTGAGAGGGGAGGGGTGAATCAGTACTTCAAAACTTTTCTTGAATAATAACTTTATTGTTATGCATAAACATAATAGTGCAGTAACATAAAATAAAGTTAAAACAAATAGATAACAATCATACATGATTCACTCCATAACACATATATTTTGGTTACGCAGAAACTCTTGGTTAGAGAGAAAAACTGTGGTGGGGATGGCACCCACAACTTCCCTACTACAATAATAAAGAATGCTCGGTTAGAGCTACATTTAGCCATTTCTGATAGCTTACCCTGTTAGGAGTAACAAGATCTGTTAGATCTACCTTGCTAAAGGATTTTATAACATTTATTCTGAATGTTGCACTTGGTTAGAGGCTTTCCAATTTATAGACTTGATTAGAGTCTTTTACCCTATTAAAGGTTTCTTTTTCAACTTCACAATATTACAATAAAATCATTACAAATATCTGCAACTTTACATCTGAAATGTTATAGCAGATTCTATGTGCTCAGAATAAGATTACCTTGCTTATAGCATACCTCGGTAACCCATAAAGTAACTCGGTCTGTTCTCTGAAAACCTTCTCGGTGACCTTTGCGTCTCTGTAACAGTCTTCCTTCATGCATACATACACTTCACTTATGTTGTATAAATAGATCTCTTAAAATGGTGATCCAATTCATTGCTTCGATCTTACAAACAAGATTCTTCGAATGAATAACTAAACAAAATATTTCATTGGTTAGATTGTCCTTGTAATCATACACAATCTTTTGGTGCAATTTCCAATGTAATAATGGTTAGATGTGCCTCGATCTTGTAACACCTTTTCATATGCATGTCCAGGTTCAATATATCTGGTAACACATTTCACTCGGTGAATGTCAACTTGGTGTGTTATCTTTGTTGCTCGGTAGTCTCAAAAAGATACTCAGTAGACAGCTCGATGTATACTGCATTCTATGACTACTTTCCTTTGTAACCGACTAGACTGTGCATACCAACTTCTCTATGTGTACTGACTGCATGATTCGGTAGTGTTAACCGACTAGAATATATAGTATGACTTTGAATATAAAAACTAATGGCAATTTGATAAGTAGTAACATTAACATCATTTGAATACTATCTTCATTCAACAGAATCGGAACTGGAGGGCAAAAATGCCTTAGGAACAAAAACAGTGAAATCAACAGTTTGGGTTCTAAGAAGGAGCAAAACTACATATCGGGTTTAAAAACTCGATCTACATTGAGCACAAGAAAATTGATGTGTCGGGAAAAATAACCTGACATGTTAAAGCTAGAAGATTTATCCATAGGTTATGTTTTAAAACTTGACTCGCGATAAGGGTAAGTCGAAAGCTGTAGGTCGGGCTTTAAAACCCGACCTGCACTTTGTGGAAGGTCATCCTGCATGTCGGGAAATAAATCCTGACATACATCTCAAAAGAAGAAAAGGATTTTGGCAGGTCGGGTTTTAAAACCCGACCTACCCAAAAGGGTTGGTCAACCAAGCACGTAGGGGTTTAAACCCCGACCTTCTCAATGGAAAAGAAAACACATGGGTCGGGTTTTAAAACCCGACCCACACACTAACTCCACACACTATTGCAAATCGGTATATAAACCCCGACCTACCCTAATGGGTAGAAAAAGGTACATGTTGGTTTTTATATTCTGACATGCACAAGGCAGAAACAAACACTTTGTAGGTCAGAAAGTAAACACCGACTTATAGAGGGCACAAATGTGACTCGAAAGTGTCGGGAAATAAAACTCGATCCCATAGTCAAGAGTTTGTAGGTAGGGTTAATAAAATGAACCTAAAAATAGGAAGAAAAAGAATGTTAGGGTATAAAAAGCCCAACACGTCAAAAAGGATAGAACAAACAGGAAAGAAAAACCAAAACCATAAACAAGTAAAATCCTGAACAAAAAAAATGACAAGAAAAACACGCACATACCTGGTAATAGCCAAAAATCAACGAAAACCAAAGAGAGATAACAATCCATGCACTTGCTTGATAAAAGAACACCTCACGGAGCTCGGGAAGACAAACTATCGACTTAAAAATGCTAATTAAAAATAAAAAATGAGTTAAAAAGGGTCAAAAGTGCAATTAATGCACAATGCATGTCGCACAGGTCGGTAAAAATTTCCCGATCTGTACTAAACAATCACTTGTAGGTCGGGAATAAAATCTCGATTTGCAACTCAAGATGACCTACAGGCCGGGAAAAATTTCCTGACCTACAACTTAACATGACCTGCAGGTCAGGTTTTAAAACCCGACCTACACCAAGGTAGACCTGTAGATCAAAAAATAAAATCCGACCTGCACAAAAGTAGCAAAGGACTTGCAGCTCAGGTTTTAAAACCCGATGTGCAAGTCCAAATGACGAACATGCAATTCGGGTTTTAAAACCCGAGCTACTTGAAAAACAAAAAATAAAAACTATCTTATAAAAAGAAAAAAAGACGCTTAAACAAGACGTAAAAGAGGCATGACTTATGAGGCAAGTCATCCAACCTCAGAGTACATGAGATATGAAATGAACAAGTTTCGTAGGGGTTGTCTCATAATTCAGTCTAGCTAAAATCGACGACAACAAATAGTAGGTGAAGAAATATTGTGAATGATAAATTTATAATTCACAAAAGGATCTTCAAGGGATATAAGGAAAGTTGCGGTTGTCATGGAATCTATGGTATAACAAGTGATGAACACTCAGTAGGACTGAGAGGGGAGGTGAATCAATTCAGAACTTCAAAAATAGTTATTAATAAACTTACTCAATATCAACACTTTAACCATCAACACATTAAACAGAAGCACATGAACAAATGAACACCAGATATATGTGGAAACCCCAAACAAGGAAAAACAACTGTGGGAATCTAACTCATGAATATGAATAACAATGTTTACAACATTTTATGCTTGTAGTAGAGGAACACCAACACTTGAAATATTTATAGAAGTAAGGTGTATTACTTTAGCAAAGATACAAAAGGACTTGTGTAGCTCAAGAACACTTATTTAGGACAAGACACAAACTACTATTGAAGTACTCACTACCAATCAACATTGAATGAAATAGCTGTGTTGGTCCCAATCGGTGCTGAGAGGGGAGGGGTGAATCAACACTATACTGGTTCTACCAGATTTAACCTTAATCAAAGTTTCTACTCAGACTTAACACTTATCAGTATAAGAAGCATTAATAAGAAACATGTTAGGATGACTGGTGAACAACTGAGTGGGGGGGTGAATTAGTTGTTAATAGATTATATCAATCAAACCACTTAATAACTTTTAACTGGAGCACATAAACATTAAATACCGGAATGAAAAAAAATACCAGTAAGCAATACAAGTTAAGAATGAAATAGAGAATTAACACAATGCAACTAGACCACATAACACCATGATTTGTACGTGGAAAACCTAGAAAGGGAAAAACCACAGTGGGAAGCCTACTCACAGTCAGCTGATACTTCTGCACAAAGTATGTGATACAATAAGGGGCCTGCACATACAGGAAGGCACAATTCCTAGAGTGTACTTCTCAATACAAAAGAGTCTCACTGACTACAGAGAGGTTATAGCCACCTGAAGATAATTGGACAAAAATCTAGACTAATGAACTACCACAGATAGCATCTATCATGCCTGATTACAGTTCCAGTTATGCTCAATACCATAGGCCTTTTACCTCTTCTTTAAACACAATTCGATCACCTATGATCGACCAAATCTCCTTCGCATATGATATTGAATTCCACAACCACAACACACTTATTTCATTCCATACCGTCCCATACCATGATCTACAATGAGATCTTACATCAATTTATATAAAACCTAAGGCCTAAACCAATTAGGTCGGCCACCTAAAAGGTATTACAATAAGATCACTATATATATCCATATTACAATGATATACCATGTTGGATTGAGACCAAAACAACAATAACCAATCTATAAATCATCCTGGTAACATGTAGAGAACACGTTATCATGATACCGGTCCATAACCTAGATAGGTACTGGACCTAATCTAGGTCCACCATGTTATCAATGTTTAAGAAATGGGTTTTTTTTTCCCATGATTGGCTAGGTTTTTTGAAATTTTGAGTCAGGTATGCTATTAACTGCTTCAAATCCGTGTTAGGTCTTTAAGGGTTAAGGGTTTTAGTTTTAAATCGCTCAAATGTTTGATCAAAACCCTCTAGTTTCTATTCCTGCATTACTTTATTCACTTAAGTAATGGGTCTTGGGGTCGTGTGAAGTGTCTCCCTTTGTTATTTACCTAGGCGGCCGTTAAATAATTGTAAAAAATTTTATGCCTTATGCCTTTTTCCTTCTAAATGTTGTCAGTTCCAGTAACCGTCGTGCAACTTCCAGATGAATCTATGACTTTCACTATTTTGTTAGGCAAAGTTGTAGGTGTGTTAAGCTATGCGAAATAGTGAAAGGAAAAAGCATGTTCGGCTGTGTGCATTGGATCTGGTTTAACGAGACTCCATCTCGCTCAAGATCTAACAGCTGGCATTGATTCACAACCAAAATGAGCGAGTAAATTACCTTTCGCAAAATGGCAAAAAGGTTTGGCAGGACCCAGTGGTGAAGACTTTTCTGTGGCTAAAAGGCGACCAAGTTCAAAAGAAATCAACGGCTCACGTTGTTTCGTGGCTGATAGATGCTCACATGTTATGCTCTATGAAACACGAAAGGTTTTTTGGCCCACGCAAAAGATGTTTATAAGAAGCATAATAGATGTGCAAGTTCTCAAAGATCTAACGGCTAGCGCAGTTTCACAAGAGAAAGATGCTCGAAAGATAGCTTTCGTGAAACAGCAAAATGACATGGCGTTCCAAGCAAGCAGTCCAATTGGTTGAGATGGCAAATGAGATAATGACACGTGGCCGAAAATCAAAGTGGTCAGCAGATTGGATTTAAGGACTAATGGGTGGTTCCAAGAAGATGAGTCATGTTGCAGGATAAGAAGTGACCTGGCAGATAATGGTGGCAAGGATACAGTGGATCTCGATGTTTTCTCTCAGCGAATAAAAGGTTGACATGTCAGTTCAGGAGTGACTAGACACCAGGTGGATAAAGTTGAGTCAGATGACCCACGTCTGCCAGGTTCAAGTAGGTTGTTAAGCATCAAACAAGTTTGATATAATCTAATGGTCCGTGTGTGTTTGCGAAGGTAAGATGCTTGTGTTTTAAAGCCTGTGAAATGGCGAAAGAGCTAGTGGGCCCAAAGAATAGGTAAAGTATAAAAGTAAAAGAGGATCAATTCTATTTTGATCCAAGGGTTCTCGTCGTTTCGTGGATGTAAATCAAATGAGGATTAAGGCCTACGAAATGGTGAAAGAGAAAAAGAGGTTCTTCTCGGCATGATGTGGAGTGATAGCTGTTACTTCTTGTAAAGCTTGATGGTGATGTGTCGATTGACACGTAATTCAAAAGGTGATTAAGGGCCCACCAAGGTGTAGCCAGTAGTTATGCAGGAAGTGAGACACGTGGTTGACTCTGAACTAAACCCAAAGAGTTTTCTAGGGCTAATGGCCGAGTGCCACGTGGCATTTGTTAACCGATGAATAAGTGGGGTAAACAATGTCCGAATAAAGGTCTCACTTAAAAGATGGTAATCTCAAGATTGATCCAATGCTTCTCGTTGTTTCATGGCCTAAAGATGCAAGCGGATTAACCTCTGCGAAATAGCAAAAAACCGTTAGCCATCAGGATGAGTTGCGGTTAGTGAAAAAGTTGACGGTCCCGGTGGGAGTTAAAGGCCGGATGGTTAGAATTCTATCTAATGCTTGGCGTAGCTTCGCGAAAGGAAAGTGCTCATAGGATAAAGCTTGCGAAATGGAAAAAAGGAGGTAGGGCTCGATGCAAAGGCAAAGAGGTTAAAACAGTGTAAAGACCAATCAAGTCTCATTTGATCAGACGGTTGGTGTGATTTCATTTGGCAAAATTACTAGGATGTTATGCTCTACAAAATGGCAAAAGAGGGAAAAGAAAATATACAGGCATGTTGTGACCCGTTGGAGTGAAATTTTTGAATTCTTCTATGAATTCAATTCTAAAAGGATGGTGGAAGCATGTGGTATCAATGTCATAGTTAAGAGCTCGACTACCGTATATGATCTCAGATCAATTGAATGAAGGCATCATTTTGAAAAGTTGTTGCAGAGAAGCACTTGCAGAGCAATTTTCTTCACTTGTAGAGAAAATTTCTTCAATTGCAGCGGATTTCTTCAAGCAAAAAATAGGTTCTCTTGTACTCCTGCTTGTCAATTACTTGACAGTGTGTTTTAGTTGAGGTTTTGATTTATTACAAAATAGTTGGGGATAGTAATTAAATTGCTTGCATAGTTTTTAAGATGGCACCTAAAAGAGAATTCTCAGGAAAGGTTAATTACCAGGAGAGGGCTATCTGTGATGATTTCCTAGAACAGTTGACAATGTCAACTAATGTGGCAGCAAAGGTAAAAGAACTAGTGCCAAGAGCTCCTCGCCTAAAAATAGGAGAAGGATTGTATGACAAAGGCAACTAGCTAAGAGACTCTCAAATTGGGTTGTTTGGGTTGGGATTATTTAAAGTTGGATTCGGTATGAAAAACTCCCCAGCCCCAATGAGTAGTATCTGGGAGCTAGATGTAGGCAAATTGGTGGTCCCTGGAGTATTCATGGATGTGGATCTCCTAACTCGGGTTGTACACAACTATGACCTAATCACAAGAAGTGTTAAGGATATAAGTGGGAAAACCCTCATTGAAATAAATAATGAGGAGTTCAGAAATGATTTTGGGCTTAGTGAGTTTACCAATTTTTTAGAGCCTATTAACTTTAAATCACTAGCTCAGGTTTACAGTGTGTAGAGGAATCACCTTAGAAATGGGCCTCTCAAAGAATTCTTTGTGAAGATATGTGGGTTAACAGTTGTAGGACCTAACACTGAGGAGCCTTTTTCTTTAAATCTATTTACCCTTAGGGCTAAAGGATTGTACTGGTCACTTTGCCAAATTTTAGGAGAAGATGCTAAGGCAAATATGCCAACTCATTATATTTTAATGATTGCTCAAACTTTGAACCCTTCTTTAGTAGTGACTTTTGACTATGCTTCCTATATCACTGATGCCATCCATGAAGGATTGATAGGAATAAAGAATGGGAAAGTGGATAGGCCTTTTGGATGGTACTCCCTCATGCATTTATTTTTGTTCAAGAGTGGTGACTATTTTGCAAGTGGAATGGATATTGTGAAAGAGAAAGATGGAGAGAAGATGCCAGTGCAATTATGAAGTACAGTGCTGTCATGGGACAAAGAAGATGCAAGCTTCTTAAAGTTTGATAAATGTTTTGCATATAAGATTAGGACTCTTATCTATTTAGAGAATCCAAGAGTCCCTAAGGTTCTTTTGGAATTCATTAGGCCAAAAGAGTTTGCTGAGAATGTTAAAATTGTCCACAATTGGGGTGATATTTACTTATACCCTGTCTCCACAGTTTTTCAAAGTATATGGTTTCAAAGGTACTCCATTTTTGTTGCCCTATCAGGTCCCTCTTAAAGTGGGAATTGCAGAGATCCTCAAACAAATTGGTAGTGTGCAAGAGGCAGAGTTAACAAGCAGAGGTAAAGGGACCATTTTCCCTATAGTTACCATAGCACATCAATTTGTGATAATTAAAGGAGGTTGGAAGTGTTTTGAATATTTCCTTCAACCGTATCATTTGTCAACTGTAGTATCCTGATGTGTTGACCCTGAAGATTTCTTCAACGACATGTTCAAAAAGAGGGCAATATGTAGAGGTAGACCCCACCAATTCCAGTTTCCTGAAGACCTCATTAGGAATGAGTTTGATTTAGATGAGCAAGAGCTAAGGAAGGAAAAGTGGGTGGCCTACAAGAAGGCTTTAGACTTTGTGCACCAATTTGACATTAGCTATGACACTTTGTCTAGCTTTCACCCCTTTGAAGAGAAGATAAAGTTCTTAATTCTTTGTTTTGAGGATGTGATGCAAACATTGAAAGAAAAGAGGGAGGTTGCAATTAAGAACAACCCTGAGAAAGAAAGAATAGTTCTAAATAGGTCTGCATCTACCAGAGAAATCCCTCATGATGATTACATGTTGCATAAGAAGTCCAACTACAGTGTGTTGATGCCTACAATAGGGGAGCCCTCTACCTCAAAAGGGAAGAGGAAGATACAGGATGTCATTGACATTCAAGATAGCCCAAAGAAGCAAAGAGTGGGAAAGGAAATACAATCTGATGAACCTTTGTATTCCCCATCTCAATCCCCTACTCATATAGGAGATGAACAGGCAGCAGCTGAGCAACTGTTACAGCTAGGTAGTCTTGGAGAGATAGCATACACATATGATGAAGTAGAAGAGGGAATGCTAGAAGAGCCCCTTACTGCTGAGATGAACATTACTACTAATGAGTTCAAAGGCCAGGAGTGGGATCCCGAGATCAAGAAAGCTAGTCATGATTTCTTGGCTGACAATAATTTTGTCACATCAGGAGCTTTCATGCAATTTGTATGGAAGTAGAACATTGATAAATTTAATGCTAGGTGTGAAAAGAGGAAAAGTGAGAACCCCACAAGGATCCAACTATGGTGGAGGAAGAGATAAAGAAAGAAATGGTTGATGAGTTTAAGACCATCACTCCTAAGTAGGGAAGAGACATAGTAGCACAGGCTGGGGTACTCATTCTCCTCGAATGGGACATAGTAGATGCCTTGGTTTTAGAGGCAGTAATAAAAGAGACCAAACCTATGGAGGGAGTCACTTTCAGCAAAGATAATGCTGCACTAGTCATGTGGTCTCTTAAAAGAGATGAAAATAAGAGGAATAAGGACACCACAAGGTCAAGTTACCCTGGAGGAATGATAGTGAAAAGAGTACAGAGCACTGGGGTAGTGGGGTAGTGGAAGCTGCTAGCACTATGCTAGAGATTGCAAAGTTTAGTGTTGCAGTAGTAGAAAGAGAGGCTAAGGAAAAGGCAGATCTCCAAGTTAAGTTGGAGACAATTTTGAAAGCTTACAATAGTGCCAAGGAGGAGGTAAGGGGTAAAGATAGCATCATCGCCAAGCTACAAAGCCAGTTGGCAGGACAATACCATCAAGGTGAGTCCTCAACATTGATGATCTCCTCTTTTCTTGCAAGACCTCCACCTACTAGCCCCATAATTGAGCTCCCACCATCTCCAGCACCTTCTAGTTCTCAGTTGATTGAGATCGCTCCCCATGAATTGGAGAATTTAAAACAAGCTCAAGCCATATATGCAAAGAAATATGAAGAGAGAGTAAAGGCTACAATTTTAAGTTTTGCTGACACTATAGGGTCTTCACTAATGTATAACAACATGAGTAAGATTTTGGAAATGTGGAATGAGTTAAATGGAGACAAGGTTGTATTAATGCCTATTTTTGATAAATGGAGACCTAGAGAGCAGGATATAGAACTGATTTGTGTATCCTATGATGAGGCAGGGGCTGACCCTATTATTAAATCTACAAATGATATGACAAAGGATTTAGTAAAATTGGTAGAAGGAGTAGATAATGCAGATAGAAAGATAAACTTGTACAAGAAAGAGTACACTGATCAAGTTTTTGAATTACTCCTAGGAGCTTTTGTCAGCCCAACCCAATTAAAGGAAAAACAAATATGGCTTAAGGAATTGGAAGCGAAATTGTCATTGAGAATAAAAGGAATTGTTAAATCAGAGGATGCCTCCATATTTGTCAAAACAATTGAAGAGATTGAGAAAATCAAATCTCATTATGGTTTCCTAAATTCAGAGGTCAATAAAATGAGGAATTCTTGGAAAAGATTATCCAAGACAAAAGCAAAAGTAATTAACTTCTCATGGTCTGCTGATGAGGTGTATCAAGAATGGACAAGAAAGTATGCAGTGCTTGATGTGGAGCAGTTAGAAAATGTTGCAACAGAACAACAAGAGGAAGAAGCCGTGGATGTTGAAAGAGACTTGTAACCGCATTTGTAAAAGGTTTTGTAACTTCTTTTTAAGAAGTAATGATTGTAACAAACTCTCCTAGGAAATTCCAAAGCTATGTGTACAACCATATTGTTATAAATGGATACTAGGACTAGTAGAAAAAGGATCGCAAGGAATTGTAAGAAAACGTTGTAGAAATTTATCTGAGCTTTTTTCAAGTTTTGATGGAGAATATTCGAATGTTTTTGTAATACTTTCAGAAGAAATATTAATACACAGACCATTGGTTTTGAGTTTAAACTTTCTGTTGTCTTCAAGTATGTTTGCAAATGTTTACTATTTCATTCTGAGTAATCTAGGGTTATTCCTTTTGAATATGGGTTGCAAGGCAATTTTCAGTAAATATGTTTCTTAGCTTTTCTCTTCAGGAGGGGAATTAAATACACAGGAATCATTTTTTACCAATAAATTCTTTGTGGGATACTTTGAATTTTGATGAACACAGTTTAGTCTAGTATGAATAAATTCTTATGTGTGTCAAGCATATATAGGGATCTGCAAAAGCCAAACTGATGGAATATGTAGAGATGTTTGATTGTGGAAGTATTGTTTGAACTTAGATGACTCTGTGACCTTGGATAAGGCACTGATATCTATTAAGGTTATCTTCTATACATCTTGTAGATCAATACTAAACATGAGTATAAATTTCATTCCTTAGTTTCAGTTAGTTTTAAGGTGATAAGATCCACTGGTTTTTGGACTGGTTTACTGTGGATTTATCTTTTAAAAGTGTGAATTCAGATCACAAAGGTATACCTGCCTGAACTTTGGATAAGTTTGAAGTGTAGAAGGCTAATCAAACCTTGTCATATATTGTCCTGAAGGTTTCCTTCTCTTTAATCTCTCTTTTGCATATAGAGTTATCATGTCACTATAAGGATTTTAAAGTGAATTAGATTTTGAGAACAACACACCATGCCAAAGAAATGTCTTTAATCTGTTGAGGCATGATCAAGGATCACCTTCTGCATCCTGAGTTCCATCTAGAATCTACATCAACACCACTTAGCATTCTATCAAGGTTTCTCAATGAAAGCTCTACTGGTTAAACCTTAAACCCAGACCGGTAATACAAGATCTTCTACTGGTAACCAAAACCTGTCTATTAGTAACCAACCATAATAGCTAGTGTTGACATCAATGACAGAACATCAATGCAACACACAATCAATTCATCCATATTGCCAACAATCTCCCCCTTTGGCATTGATGGCAACACTAGATGTGAAAAACATTTAAGTACCAAGAAATGCCAAACAAGTCTCCCCCTATGGAAGACAACCAACAATCTCCTGTATATCGTTTTGAATATCAATAACTCTCCCCTTGTGAATAATATCTCCGTAAAGTTCTAAAATTTATTTTTCTCATCACTATCTCTCCCCCTTTGACATTAATGCTATAAATCTGATAAAAATATAAAGCTTTGAATCTCAAAGCTGACTACTCCCCCTGAGTAGTAGCATCACACATCAGTGCTAGAATGAATTGTATCTCTGATAATGCATATCAGACTGATGCTAGAATGCATTAATCAAGTCTCTGCAGGAGGGGCATAAACCCCTAACTTGTCTCTCAAATACTCAAATGATTTCTTAGACAGTGGTTTAGTGAATATATCTGCAATCTGCTCTTTAGTGTTCACATAAACCAATTTGATTTCATTTTCTTCCACCCCGTCCTTTAGAAAGTTATATTTTATTGATATGTCCTTAGTCTTAGAGTGAAATACCAAATTCTTAGATATGTCAATAGCTCCAGAGTTATCATAATAGATAACTATCGGTTCACTACAATTTTTCTTGATATCCTTCAAGATTTTCTTCATCCACAAGACTTGAGTGCAACTAGTTGTTGCTACAACATACTCAACTTCTATAGTAGATAAATAAATGCATGACTATTTTTTGTTGATCCATGAAACCAATATCTTTACAAGAAAGAAAGCTCCACCAGAAGTATTCTTCCTATCATTAGTATCTCTTGCCCAATCTGAATCTGTATATGCACACAAAGTGAAGTTATCATCTCTAGAATACCACAAGCCATATTCTATTGTTCCTTGCAAATACCGAAACATCTTCCTTACTGCACATTCATGATTTTCTTTAGGATTACTTTGATATCTTGAAATAATACTTACTGCATTCATAATATCTGGTCTAGTTTAAGTTAGATATAACAAGCCACCAATCATAGACTTATACCTTGTCGGATTTACCAGTGTAGATGTATCCTTGATAGATAATTTCTCATTTGTCACAATAGGAGTACTTACCGGTTTGGAATTATCCATACCAAACTTCTTCTACAATTCCCTCAGATACTTAGTTTGACAGATAGAAATGTCGTTGTCAGTTTGAGTAATCTGCAAACCTAAGAAAAATCTCATCTCACCAATCATGGACATTTCAAACTCATTTTTTCATATTATTAGAAAATTCCATGCACAATTTATCTTCTCCTCCAAAAATGATATCATCAATAAATACATCAATAATTTGAATATCATTACCAGTGATCTTATAATATAAATTACTATCAACATTGCCTTTAGTAAAACCAAGCTTCAATAGCTTCAATTCTAGATATAGGTGCAAATGTCTCACCATAATCAATTCCTTCCATTTGAGAATATCCTTTACAAACCAATCCAGCCTTGTTTCTTATAACTTGACAATCCTCATATAGTTTATTCCTAAAAACCCATTTAGTTCCAATAACATTCTTACTTTTAGGCCGGGGAACTAAAGTCCAAGTCTCATTCTTCTCTATTTGATCTAATTCATCTTTCATATCCTTTAACCAATGTTTATCTTTACATGATTCATTAACAGATGTTGGTTCAATTTGAGAAATAAGACATACCTCTTCATTTTCCAATCTTCTTCTTGTCATAACTCCCTTGTTCCTATATCCAATGATTTGATCTACAGAATGATTTAACCTTACATACCTTGGTGTCTGCTAAACTTCAGGTTCACTACTCTAATCATTAGTCACGGTTGAGTTTTCTGATTGTGTCGGTGTAACTGTATCTGTTTCCTATACCAGTTGAGGCATTGTCGGTTCAGTTATGATCATTTCCACTGCCAATTCCCTATCATATGATATAGATTGATTTCAGTATTGCTCATCCACTTTCACATTAGCGCTCTCCACAATTTTCTGCAATCTTTTCTTATAAAATCTATATGCTTTGCTTTGAATTGAATAACCAAGAAATATCCCTTTGTCACATCTAGGATCAAACTTCTAAATTGAATCATCCCTTTTGATATAATATTTACTTCCAAAAATTATAAATTATTTAATAGTTGGTGTATGTCCAAACCATAATTCATAAGGGTACTTACCGGTTTCACCTTTGAATGTGTAGACTATTGTACTCACTGCTTCTCTTGAGTAGATGTAAGGCAATTTAGCTTCCATCATTATATATCTTGCTACATCCAAAATGGTTCTATTCTTTCTTTTCACTACTCCATTCTGCTGAGGAGTCCGAGGTGTAGATAATTGTCTCCTAATTCCATTTGTCTCATAATAACTGTTCAATTCATGAGAAGTCAACTCACTTCCTTGATCTAATCTTAGACATTTGATTTTCAATCTAGTTTTTGTTTCTACTTTAGCTTTAAAGATCTTGAATTTCTCAAAAGCTTCAAACTTCTCCCTTAGAAAAGTCACCCACGTCATCCTAGAATAATCATCAATTATCAACAGGAAATACCTATCACCTTGAAAGTTTCTAGTCCTTGCTGGACCACATAAGTCAGTGTGAATTAAATCAAGTACATCATTAGATTTATCATGTATGTTGTTAAAAGAAGTTCTAACTTTCTTTCCCAATTGACATTCCTTGCATACCGGATTATGAGGCTTCATAATCTTAGGTATATTTTGAACTGCCTTTGTTGAATTGATCTTAACAATACAATCAAAATTAACATGAAACAACCTCTTATGCCAAACCAACTCTCATCAATATGAGAAATCAAACATGTCTTATTACCAATATTCAAGTGAAAGATATTACCTCTAGTTTGAGTACCGGTTGCAATCTCCAAACAAGTTTTGTTAATGATTTTGCATTTTCTATCTTTAAACTGAAGTTGGAAACCCTTGTCCGCCAATTGACCAGCACTTAAAAGATTATGTTTTAAAACTTCTACATAATAGACATTATTAGTATTATATTTTCCATCCAAAGAAATAATACCTCTAACTTTGATCATACATGCTTTGTCATCTTCAAATCTGACTTGACTGCCATTGTATTCTTGTAGGGACATAAATTTTGTTTTATCTCTAGTTATATGATGAGAGCATCCACTGTCAATTCCCCATTCATCCTTGTCTTCAACTTTTTCTGCGAGGGCCTTTTCTTCATTCTTGATAGCTGGTTCCAGTTCATCTTCCTTTAAAGCATAGAACATCCATTCCTTTCCATTTCTAGATCCACTAGAAGAGTCTGCTGCTGGTTCATCCTCAGAGTCGTCACTTACTCCTTCCTCATCCTCTACATAGTATTGTTTACTTTTCTTGAATCTATATCTATTCTAATTAGGCTTAAATAATTTCTTAACTCTCTCTACAAACCTTGCATTACTTTTAAAGACATCTAGCTGCAAAATGACCAATCTTATTACATGCAAAACATTTAAGAGGTGTTTTTACTTCATACTTACTTCCTGACGATCCTTTAGGTACTCTTTTAGAAAATAAGGCTTCAAGTTTCTCAAATTCTTCATCCTCTTTCCTCATATCTTCCAATTATTTTGCATATAAGGTTTTCCAAGCACTTTTGCTAGTAGATGATGATGCATGAAAAGCAAGTTCAGACTTTGCATCTCCAGAAGGTCCAAATTCTTCAAGCTCAAAAGGAGATAATTTCCCAATCAGAATGTCCCTGTTAACTGAAGTGTTTGCCATTATTCTTAGTTCATTAATTGTAGCTGCCTTCATCTTATAAGCTGGTGGAAGGGCTCTCAAGACTTTGGAAACTATTTCAACTTCACTTAGAGATCCTCCACAACATTGAATTCCCATAACAATCTCATTTACTCTTTCCATAAATATAGCAATTCTTTCATTATCTTTCATCTTCAAGTTCTCATACCTTACCTGGTAACCATCAAGCTTATCAATTTTGACAGTAGGATCACCTTCATTCAGAGTTTGCAATTTATCCCACATAACCTTTGTTAATGATTTATTAGTCAATCCCATGATTTGTTGATCAATAGGTGCACACAAGAGGGCTTTTGTAGCTCTACAATCATTTTTAATATTATTGTCTAGGTCTACAGGAGTAGGATTGCTAGATGTCGGATCATAAGGTGTATATCCTTTCTCAGTGATCTCCCAAATATCCTTGCCAATACATCTAAGATGAGTCTCCATTCTAATTTTCCATATCCCATAATTTATTCAATCAAGCTTAGGGATTTCTCTCCTGAAAATAGTTGGCAGTGGATTTGAAGTATTAGCTGCCAAAGGATCTACCTCAAGCGGTTAATCTTCTGTAAAACCAGACCAAAGCTCTGATACCAATTTTTAGGATAATCGGTGAACAACTGAGAGGGGGGGTGAATTATTTGTTAACAGATTATATAAATCAAACCACTTAATAACCTTTAACCGGGGCAGATAAACATTAAATACCAGAATAGCAAAAACAAATATCGGTAAGCAATAAAACTTAAGAATGAAACAAATAATTAACATAGTTTACCCATACCACATAACACCATGATTTGTACGTGGAAAACCCAGAAAGGGAAAAACCACAGTGGGAAGCCTACCCAGAGTCAGATGATACTTCTACAAAAAGTATGTGATACAATAAGGGGCCTACACATGCAGGAAGGCACACTGCCTAGAGCGTACTGCTCATTACAAAAGAGTCTCACTCACTACAAAGAGGTTATAACCATCTCAAGATAATTGGACAACAATCTAGAATAATGAACTGCTAGAGATAGCATCTACCATGCCTGATTATAGTTTTGGTTAACCTTAATAACAGAGGCCTTTGGCCTCTTCTTTAAACCCAATTCGATTACCTATGACCGACCAAATCTACTTCGTGTATGATATTTCATTCCACGACCATGACAAACTTATTTCATTCCATACCATCTCATACCATCATCTACAATGAGATCTTACATCAATTTATACAAACCCTAAGGCCTAAACCAATTAGGTTAGCCACCTAAAAGATATTATAATAAGATCATTACATATATCCATATTACAATGATATGCCATGTCGGCTTGAGACCAAAACAACAATAAACAATCCATAAATCATCACAGGAACATGTAAATAACACGTTATCATGATACCGTTCCATAACCTAGATAAGTACCAAACCTAATATGGGTCCACCACAATAAAGCAATGTCTTCAATATGTTGAGTCACGATCAGGGATCACCTTCTGCATCCCAAGATCCATCTGGAAGCCACATCAACACCACTTAGCATTTTTTCAAGGTTTCTCAGTGAAATCTCTGTCGGTTAAAACTTAAACCCTTACCGGTAACACAAGATCTTCTACCGGTAACCAAAACCTGTCTATCGGTAACCAACCATAATAACTAGTGTTGACATCAATGACAAAACATGAATGCAACACATAATCAATTCATCCATATTGCCAACAAACCATGCACATATAAAATCAATCACACATGAACACCAAGGTTTATCACATTGAAACCCAAATGGGAGAAAACCACGGTGTGAGTAGAAACTCACAAAATCTACACTCTTTTGGAGTACACCCGGTGAGGAGCCATCCTTGTTAGGAGATTACAAAGACACTGTCAGGTGCCACCCAGTTAAGGGATTTTCTTCAAGGCCTATTAGAACCTTTAACCTATTAGATGTAGCCTTGTTAAAGGACTAAGGATCATCAATTAATATGTCACCCGGCTCAAGAATTTTATAAAGGGACCTATTCAAGTCCACTCGGTTAAGGGATTTTACTGTTGTAGTTATTAGAAAACAACATAGAGAATTATCTTCTGTAATAGCTACTCTTAGCTTAATTAGATCCAATTGAAGCTCTTTGTTTTGACCACATGTTGCACTTGCTTTGTATGCTATTGGTGCTCTGCATTTTACTTACTCTGCACTCTATCAGTGCTCTGCATTCTTCCTCTACTCATCACACTATCTGAGCTTTGCATAGTCTCTTCACCACTCTTCTATTTACTTAGAAGTTCTACACTCTTCTCACCTTGCTAGATTGCCTCTCTTCAAGATTGCACTTAGCAATCTTATGATCAAACTTTTTGGTTTACACCAAAAACCTTTATACCATGTTTTGCCAACACATAAATATTGTTCCTTAAATGAGTTCAAACCTAAAACTCAATAGATTTGAAATTTAAATCTTCCCGCACTTTCTTTGCGCACTCTCCATCATTCTCACGAGCAACTCATCCTTATATGTCACCACAACTCATAATTTTAGGAAATTTTGGGTCGTGTTCTGCATTTTTAATGTGAACTGGAAAATCCACACAAATCTCTCCTTAAGTGGTTGTTAATTAATGTAGACTTCACTAGCAGTTTGTTTGATGATATCACACCATGACTAACTCACCTTTGGTCATCGCACCCATCTTACCAATCACCGCTCTAAGATTCTCGGTGGATAGCATCCTTCAACCTATATCACCAGCTCACCAGTGTAACTCTTCATGTTTTGCCACCAGTCATTGATCATCAGGCGGACTAATCACCTATGTGTCCAGAGTGTTCCGGTCGTACATAAGACACTAAACTACACTCTGAGTCACCTCCTGTGACCGCATCATCATTTCAACTGCCAGTTTAAGAAACTGATCTCAACACCTATTGGATGCTTGACTGATTCATTAGATACTCTGTTTATCCTTCAGCTGATTAGTCTTCAACCAACACACTGCTTAAGTGTGTCAATAATGCATATTAGGGAAAGACTAGATCCTCCATACGGATTGTAGCCATGAGTAAACCATTGAGGTTTACCACACCTCCTTTCCTATGAGCTTGGCCTTATTCACCGATAAGTGTTAGTCATCAATGACAATATTAACTGATGAACCAGTTGTGCCAACACCATTGGTTATGCCAACAATCTCCCCCTTTGGAATTGATGGCAACACTAGCAACCAATCACTTCTGCTTCTATTATACCAATCAGCTACCTTGTTTGATCTTGAGTAATAATCTTATTCCCCCTTTCACTAGCTTCCATTCATGTCACATCTGACTTCACTCCCCCTTTAACAACAATGCCAAAGGTGTAGTCTAGACATCCTATTGCACATAATGCAATGACTGCTCCCACTAACAGGAGTAATCCATAATAATCAATCCAAATACATAGAATTTTTAGGTAAATCATACCGGATTGATGTCGTTTCGATCTTCACTCAATTTAGAGCATGCAGGGGAATTACCCCTAGCTTACCTTTGAGATACTCAAAAGTATCCTTGGCTAGTGGCTTGGTGAATATGTCTGCAACTTGTTCCTTGGCTGCCACATATTCCAGTATAACTTCTTTATCTTGTACTGTTCCCTAAGATAATGATATTTTATTGCAATATGCTTGGTTTTAGAGTGCATTACCGATTTTTTTGATATGTTAATGGCACTTGTATTGTCATAGTGTATCACCATAGGTTCAATCACCTTTTATTGGATACCTTCCAAGATCTGCTTAATCCATACTACCTGTGTATAGTTGATTGCAGCAACCACAAACTCTGCCTTAGCTATGGATTGAGAGATACAATTCCCTTTCTTTCTTGTCCATGACATAATCTTATCTCCAAGAAAGAATGCACCTCCACTAGTGCTCTTTCTATCATCAATGTTCCATGTCCAATCTACATCAGTGAAGACACTTAAGTTGAAATTTCCCTTATGTGGATACCAAAGACCATACTCATCAGTCCCCTTAATGTATCTGAATATCCTCTTAACCACCACCATATGAGTCTCTTTTGGATTTGTAGCAAATCTAGAAACTAAGCCAACTACTTGTGCTATATCCACTCTACTAAGCATTGCATACTGCAACTTACCGATCATGGATCAGTATAGTGTCTCATTCACTTCATTAGCCTCATTATCTTTGGAGAGATTGCAACCTATAACCATCGGAGTTCCAATAGGTTTGGAATCTTCCATTCCAAAGATATTCAATATGTCTCATATATTTGGTCTAGCTAATGAATATACCTTTCTTTAGCTAAGATACTTGCAGACCAATGAAGAATTTTATTTCACCGATCATGGACATTTCAAATTCTTTCTTCATTTCTTGTGTAAAACCTTTGCTCATTCCATCATCTCCTCTAAAGATGATGTCATCTACAAAAATATCTGTAATTAGATATTTTCCTTCTTCTCCAGTCTTCAAATATAATTTAGTATTGTCACTGGTTCTCATGAACCTTATACTTATCAGCTATGACTGTAGTCTCTCATACCAAGCTCTTGGTGCTTGTTTTAGCCAATATAGAGCCTTATTTAGCTTACATACCATATCTCTTCCATCTTTTGAAGCAAACCCTTCCAGTTGCTCAATGTACACTTCTTCCTCTAGAACACCATTCAAGAATTTTGATTTGACATCCATTTGGTAGACCTTGAACCTCCTGTAAGTAGAATAAGCAAGCAAGATTCTAACCCCTTCCAGTCTGGCCACCAGTGCAAAGGTCTCTCCATAATCCAAACCTTCTTCCTGTGCATACCTGGTGTAGGAGAACCCTTCCAAGCTCTCCCTCCTTCTTGTTTTGTTGGTGTTATGCTTCTTTTGAAGCCTTTGTATATAAAATAATGAGCCATGTGCTCATAGGTCCTAGTTAGGGTCCTACTTGAGGTCTTAAGGGTTATAAGTCAAGATTGAGGATTTATTGAAAATTGAGGGTATGTGTGCCTTGGATGTGTTTAGGGGTCCTTTATAGCATGGTGGTGTCCTTAGGTTGGCCCAATGTGGGTATAGGAGTCAAGAAAAGCAACATTGGGAAAGTTGCTCAAAAGTTGCAAAAGTTGCATGACAACTTTTAAAAGTTGTCAAGCAACTTTTCCACCATGAGGTCAAAATTCTTAGTTTGGCATGGACAACCCTAATATGGGCACACAAACTGAGGAGAGGGTAGTATAAGTGTTTCCAAACCCTGAGTTAATGGGTTGGATGTCAAACATTGTATGACCCAAGCAAAGTGACCTGACTGAGACTGACAATTGGTTACCAGTCAGTTTGAATGAAGCTACCAAGAAAGTTAATGGATTGAATTGCATGAAAAACTGTGTGGAGTGACTTATATGGTTTAAATACTTTCACTGTGAGCAACTAGATTAGGTTTTTATTTGCAGGTTGTATGTGTTTGTAAATACTTTGTAAATTGTCTTTTCTTTGTCCAGTTTTGGACTAGTTTGTGCAAATGAAGTCATAACTCCATTCCCCATTGTGGAATCACCATGAAACCATGGGTAATGGAAGTGAAGACCTTGTACCATAGTACAATACAAGAAGGGCCCATGAAAGTGCAGGGAGGCCATGTAAAGACCCACTCCTAGGTGAGACTGGACAGTTCCCGGCTAGGAGAAGTCAAGTTGCAGAGGCCTTGAAGAGAAAGGTTGGTCAGAGAAGAGTGCACCCTTTTGGGAAATTGCAAAGGGGTGAGTGAAGCACCATTGGTGTGAAGGAGGATCCTCCACCAATCTTGACAAGGTGGAAAAAATACAAAACATTCACTGCGACCCTGGCCGCCCCTAAAAACCCTCACAAAAACCCTTGAAAACCTTAAAATCCACCTAGGGTAGTGTACAAACACTTGGAGGCCTAAAACCTAGAAAATCCTTGAGTTCTTGTCAAATGAATAGCAGGTCTTTTAAGAAGTTTCACAAGCAAGTGCATCATTTGTTAGAGGGAGCCCTAAAGGACCGGGTAGGAGGCCTATTTGGTCCTAATCCTTGTAGCCCTATTTTGTAAGCAAAAAGACAAAATTGTGAAATCGGTAAGAGGTAGGAAGCTTGTAACCTCCTGGGGGCACATGAATGGGTGAAAAAACAATGAAATTTACCTAACCTAACCTTTCTAAGACCTTGGGAGGGGTGGAGCAAGCCAAGCCCTTATTAGCCAAAGTAAGGGGTTTTGAGTCTCATGAGTAGGTGAGACCTTAGGAGCAGCATTGCAACTCATTGGTGGGTGGATTGGGAAAGGTTAAGGGATTACACAAGCAAGGGAAGTCCTAGAGACCCTAGGGTGTGAAGAGAACACTAGGTGATCAAAGGGAAGGATCCGAGAGCATAGACTAGACTAGTCTATCCCAAACCCCATCCCATCAGATTCATATCAGAGCAAGTTAAAGACTTGGAGGATTGTGTATGTCTCTATATACTGGTGAATCAATAGGGGAGAGAAAAATGGTCACTAATGTAGAGCTGGCTAGAGAGGTAGAAGAGAATAAGGAGAAGAATAGACTCCTTGAAGAAGCTATGAGTGAGATAAGGGATAAACTGCAGGAAGTGGTGGATTAGAGGACACAAGGACCTTAGGGAGAAGACACAAAGGATAAAGGCAAGAAAACCATTGACATAGATGACATTATTCCTGAACCAGATCCCTTGTTTAATGAAGAACCTTTTGTGAAGGCTATTAAGGCTTTGAACACCAAAGCTTTTGAAGGATTGCCACATTTCAGTGGAAGAATGGACATAGACACTATTATGGAATTGATTGAGGGCATGGAAAACCACTTTGAGTGTGAGGGAGTGACAAAGGCTCAGAAGGTTAAAGTTGCCAAGTCAAGATTAAGGGGAGCAACTTTGACATGGTGGATTTACCTACAAGAAGAGAGAGTTAGTATGGGGAAGCTACCTATTGCCAATTGGAAGGCCATGGTGAGTAAGATTAAAGAGAACTACTTGCCAGAGGATTATGAAGTCCAACTTCATAAGAAGAGACAAGGATTGAAGTAGAAGGACCTTAATGTGACCTCCTACACTGAAGAATTTCAAAAACTTTGTCTTAGATCCAAAGTCCAAGAAGATGAATCTATTAAGGTGGCTAGGTATCTAAGTGGCCTAAAGTGGAACATTCAAGAGGAGATAAGCCTATGGACTCCTACTACTATTCAAAAATGTCATCAGCTTGCTGTCAAGGTAGAAGAGAGGAACAAAAGGAAAGGAGACTCCAACAATAGGGGTAGAGGTAGAGGTAGAGAACCAGTCAAGAATGAACCTAAGCATAGGAGAGCATTGTTTAGGGTGAGATGCAAGATTCTTGGTAAAGTTTGCAAGGTGATAGTTGATTCAGGGTCAACTGATAACATAATATCAGAAGAGGTAGTTAGGAAGTTGAAACCCACAAGGATACCCCACACTAACCCATACAAGGTGACATGGTTGAATCATGAGCAGAGTGTGCTGGTCAATGAACAGACTTGGGTAGAGTTTTCTATTGGAGGATACAAGGATAAGATCCTTTGTGATCTGTTACCCATGGATGCTTGTCATCTATTGCTAGGAAGACCCTGGAAATTTGATAGGAAGGTGATCTATGATGGAGAGGAGAACTCCATTTCCTTTAAGAAGGACAACAAGACCTTCAAGATTCAGTCTTTGATAGAGAATGAAGAGGGAACCTTAAGAACACCTAGTGTTTTATTAGCTACCGGTAAAGAGTTCTTAAACTTGCTACATGAGGAGGAGATAGTGAAGTGTGCCATCTTTGTGAAGCCAAAGGAAGAAGAACACAAGTTGCAGACAGAAGTACCCAAGGAGGTGAAGCACATGTTGCAAGAGTATAAGGACATAGTGAGTGATGGAACACTTGCAAAACTCCCACCAAGAAGGTCTATAAGTCATCAAATAGACTTGTTCCTAGAGCATCCCTACCTAACAAGGCTGCATATAAGCTTACACCTAATCAGAATAAGGAGGTGGCAAGGCAAGTGCAGGATTTATTGGAACAACGACTAATTAAGAAGAGCATCATCCCATGTGCAGTCCTGGTAGTGCTAGCATCAAAGAAGGGAGATAACTGGAGACTTTGCACTAACTCAAGGGTAATCAATAGGATCACCAGAAGGTATAGGTTTCCTATTCCTAAAATAGAGGATTTGATGGACTGTTTAGTAGGGGCTATGTATTTCACCAAGATAGACCTTAAAAGTGGTTATCACTAGATAAGAATTAAGGAGGGTGATGAGTGGAAGACTACTTTTAAAACCACAGAGGGATTGTATGAATGGCTTGTGATGTCATTTGGACTCACCAATGCTCCAAGCACCTTCATGAGGTTGATGAATGAGGTGTTGAAAGACTTCACAGACAGATTTGTGGTGGTGTACCTAGATGACATTCTCATCTATAGTAGAACCAAAGAGGAGCACCTTGAGCATTTGAGGTTAGTCTTAGAGAGGTTGCATGAGCAGAAATTATCCATCAACCTAGAGAAGTGTGACTTCTTGAAGCAAGAGCTGGTCTACTTAGGATTTGTGGTGTCTAAGGGAACCTTGAAAATGGATCCAAGCAAAGTGGAGGCAATCTTGAATTGGCCTGCACCTAGAACAAGGACTGAAGTGAGGAGTTTCCATGGTTTAGCTCAATTCTATAGGAAGTTTGTGAGGAAATTCAGTGGCATATGTGCACCGGTCCTTAACACCATAAAAGGAGGCCTTAAAACTAAGTTTAAATGGACTGAGCAGGCTGACAAAGCATTTAAATTGTTGAAGCAGGAAGTAGCCACAAAGCCTATCCTTCTCCTATGTACTTTTGATAAGCTATTCACTTTAGAGTGTGATGCAAGTGGAATTGTAGTAGGGGGTGTATTGAGTCAAGAGGGAAGACTTGTGGCATTTTTCAGTGAGAAGCTTAATGAAGCAAAGAAGAAGTACTCAGCCTATGACCTAGAGATGTATGCATTAGTGCAGTCTCTAAAGAAATGGAGGCATTACCTACTCCCAAAGGAATTTGTGGTGTTCACAGACAATCAGGCATTGAGTTACATTAAAACTCAAGAGAATATTAGCAATAGACATCTGAAATGGATGGAATACCTCCAATCCTTCACCTTCACCATCAAGCATAAGAAGGGGCAACTTAACAAGGTGGCAGATGCCTTAAGCAAGAAGTTGTTGACAGTTAAAGAGTTACAGTTGCAGAGCATAGGAATAGAAGGTTTCAAGGACCTCTATGAAGGAGATGAAGACTTCTCATCAGCTTACAAGGTTTGCAAGGAGTTTGAGAACCATTTCCATGGTGAGTATGTAGACTACACTCTCCAAAATGGTCTCTTGTTCAAAGGTAATTAGTTGTGTATACTAAGAGGATCCATGAGGGAGAACCTCATCCAAGAGAAACATAATGGTAGTTTAAGTGGACACTTTGGAGTCAACAAAACCTTGGATTTAGTACAGAGGTACTACTATTGGCCAAAGTTGCCAAGAGATGTGAAGAGGTATGTGGAGCAATGTGGTGTGTGTCAAAGAGCAAAAGGTGGATCAAGCAATGCTGGTCTCTATCAACCATTTCTGGTCCCAAATAGGCCTTGGGAATGTATAAGAATGGACTTTGTAGTAGGACTTCCCAAGACTAAAATAGGTATGGACAGCATCTATGTGGTAGTAGATAGATTTTCCAAGATGGGCCATTTCATTCCATGTAAGACTACACATGATTCTAGCTATGTTGCACATCTCTTCTTTAAGGAGATTGTTATGATTCATGGGCTCCCTTTAAGCATTGTTTCAAACAAGGACAACAAGTTCATGGGCCATTTTTGGCAAATATTATGGAGGAGACTAGGAACTAACTTGTCATTTAGCTCAGCTTACCATACACAAATAGATGGTCAAACTGAAGTCATCAAAGGGTGTTAGGCAATTTGTTGAGGTGTTTAACTAAGGATTATGGTCAGACATGGGACCTAATCATTCCTCAAGTAGAATATGCATATAATGACAGTGTGAATAGGACCACTAGGAGAAGTCCTTTTGAGGTTGTATATGGCAATCATCCAAGGGGAGTATGTGAGTTGAGAGACCTTGGTACTTTGGAGATGAAGAGTGGGAAAGAAAAGGACTTCACTCAAACCATCAAGGAAGTTCAAGAGTAAGTCAAGAAAGCCATCCTTGAATCCACTCAAAAACTAAAAGCAAAAATGGATGAGAAAAGGAGAGAGGTTTAGTTCAAGGTGGGTGACTATGTGATGGTCCATTTGAGCAAAGCTAGGATGCAAAGTGGTAAGCCTACCAAACTGTAGATGAAGAGGGTGGGACCTTGTAAAATTCTAGAAAAATATGGTGAAAACTCATATAAGGTTGATTTACCTTCAGACTTAGCCATTTCACCAATCTTTAATGTAGCTGACCTGATCATGTACAAGGGTGAAATAGCAGGGCAAAAGGAGAACCAAACCCTAGATGTTAATGTCTTACCACAAGTGAAGAAGCTTATGGTAGAGGAGATCTTGGAGTCAAGGATGAAGAAGTATACTAGACACCAGGTCTACATGGAGAACTTAGTGAAATGGGTAGATCAACCAGTATCTGAAGCTACTTGGGTGGAGGAGAGCAAGTTCAAGACACTTGGCATAGACCCGACTCTCATCTCTTCTTCTATTTCTTAGTTGTGTGTAGAGGGGGAGTATGGTGTAGGAGAACCCTTCCAAGCTCTCCCTCCTTCTTTTTTTGTTGGTGTTATGCTTCTTTTGAAGCCTTTGTATATAAAATAATGAGACATGTGCTCATAGGTCCTAGTTGAGGTCTTAAGGGTTATAAGTCAAGATTGAGGATTTCTTGAAAATTGAGGGTATGTGTGCCTTGGATGTTTTTAGGGGTCCTTTATAGCATGGTGGTGTCCTTAGGTTGGCCCAATGTGGGTCTAGGAGTCAAGAAAAGCAACATTGGAAAGTTGCTCAAAAGTTGCAAAAGTTGCATGACAACTTTTAAAAGTTGTCAAGCAACTTTTCCACCATGAGGTCAAAATTCTTAGTTTGGCGTGGAAAATCCTAATATGGGCACACAAACTAAGGAGAGGGTAGTATAAGTGTTTCCAAACCCTAAGTTAATGGATTGGATGTTAGACATTGTACGGCCCAAGCAAAGTGACCTGACTGAGACTGACAATTGGTTACCAGTCAGTTTGAATGAAGCTACCGAGCAAGTTAATGGATTGAATTGCATACAAAACTATGTGGAGTGAATTATATGGTGTAAATAATTTCATTGTGAGCAACTAGATTAGGTTTTTATTTGCAGGTTGTGTGTGTTTGTAAATACTTTGTAAACTGTCTTTTCTTTGTCCAGTTTTGGACTGGTTTGTGCAAATGAAGTCATAACTCCATTCCCCATTGTGGAATCACCATGAAACCATGGGGAATGGAAGTGAAGACCTTGTACCATACTAAAATACAATAAGGTTCCATGAAAGTGCAGGGAGGCCATGTAAAGACCCACTCCTAGGTGAGACTAGACAGTGCTCGGCTAGGAGAGGTCAAGTTGCAGAGGCCTTGAAGAGCAAGGTTGGTCAGAGAAGAGTGCACCCTTTTGGGCAATTGCAAAGGGGTGAGTGAAGCACCATTGGTGTGAAGGAGGATCCTCCACCAATATTGACAAGGTGGCACACTGAGACCCTGGCCACCCCTAAAAACCCTCACAAAAACCCTTGAAAACCTTAAAATCCACCAAGGGCAGTGTACAGACACTTGGAGGCCTAAAACCTAGAAAATACTTGAGTCCTTGCCAAATGAATAGCAATTATTTTAAGAAGTTTCACAAGAAAGTGCATCATTTGTGAGAGGGATCCCTAAAGGACCGGGTAGGAGGCCTAATTGGTCCTAATCCTTGTAGCCCTATTTTGTAAGCAAAAAGACAAAATTGTGAAATCGGTAAGAGGTAGGAAGATTGTAACCTCTTGGGGGCACATGAGTGGGTGGAAAAACCATGAAATTAACCTGACCTAACCTTTCTAAGACCTTGGGAGGTGTGGAGCAAGCCAAGCCCTTATTAGCCAAAGTAAGGGGTTTTGAGTCTCATGAGTAGGTGAGACCTTAGGAGAAGCATTGCAATTCATTGGTGGGTGGATTGGCCAAGGTTAGGGGATTCCTCAAGAAAGGGAAGTCCTAGAGACCCTAGGGTGTGAAGAGAACACTAGGTGATCCAAGGGAAGGATCCGAGAGCATAGACTATACTAGTCTATCTCAAACCCCATCCCATCAATACCCTTTGTAGACTATCCTTTCTTTATTTCTTACTACTTGACCAGTTTCATCCATTTTGTTTCTAAAAAATCACTTGGTGCCTATCACATTTTTGTTCTCCAGTCTAGGCACAAGGGTCCAAGTTTCATTTTTATCAATCTTCTCCAGTTATTCATCCATATCTTTGATCCAATCTTCATCTTTCAGAGTCTCCTTTTCTATTTTGTTCTCAATTTAAGAGAGTGGATGGGTACTCTCCCTTGCTTTTCTTCTAGTCAATAATCCTGCATTTTTATCACCAATAATATTGTCAGCAGATTGATTATTTTTGACATACCTTGATGGTGTCGGTTCAATTCTTTGAGCTTCTTCTACCAATTGTGCAGGTTCTACTTCACATGCTTCCTCATTTGTAGCTACACTGGGATTCTTTGCAACAAGTTTGATGGGTAAAATGTAATTGAATCCTTGATAGTCCTCTTGTTCACTCTTGCTATCCTGTTCATTTTTCTCAAAGAACTCGTCTACTTTGACATTTGCACTCTCCACAATCTTACCGGTCCTTTTGTTCAAACATTGGTATGCTTTACTCTTTGTGGATTAACCTAAGAAGATTCCTTCATCACTCTTAGGATCAAACTTTCCAGAGTACTCATCCCTCTTGATGTAGCACCTACTTTTAAATACCTTGAAGTAAATCACATTGGGTGAGTATCCACACCATAATTCATAGGGAGTCTTATTTGTCCCCTTCTTCACCTATATCTAGTTCAAGGCATACATAGCAGTACTCATTGCTTCTCTCCAGAAGACATGTGGAATATCCTTCTAAATCATTAGAGTCCTCGCACAATCAATTAGAGTTATTTTTCTTCATTCAGTAACCCCATTCTGCTGAGGTGTTCTAGGTGCAGACATTTGCCTCATAATCCCCTGTTCTTCACAGTAATATATAAACTCTTGAGGTGAAATCTCCTCCTCTATCTGATCTCAAACATTTCAGACTCTTACCAGTTCCTCTCTCCACTCGAGCCTTGAAGACCTTAAACATGTGAAAGGCTTCAAATTTTTCTTTCAAGAATACAACCCACATCATTCTTGAGAAGTCATCTACAAACAACATGAAGTACCGGTCTCCATAGAAACTCTTAGTCCTAATAGGACCACACAAATTTGTTTCCACTAAGTCCAACACATTCTCAGATGAATAAGATTTGCTACTGAAACTAGATCTGGTCAACTTTATTAGTTGACATTCTTTACACATAGCATTCTCAAGTTTTATAATGTATGGCACACCTCTGACAGACTTAATTTTAGTAACCTTTGCTATGCTATAAAAATTAACATGACACAATATTTTGTGACACAACCAACTTTCTTCTACCTTTTCTATTAGGAAATTTCTTACAGTGGTGTCTAGGTAGAACAGATTACCTCTAGTTTGGTTACCAGTAGCAATTAGACCTCCTGATTTATCACTTATTTTGCATATTCTTTCTTTAAAATCTAACCGGTAACCTTATTGTTAAGTGTTTCAACACTTAATAGACTACACTTTAGCCCTTCTATCCACTAAACATCTTCACAATTGGTTTTATCATTTAGGGCTATAGATCCCTTACCTTTTACTGCATAGGGACCATCATTGTCAAATCTCACCAATCCTCCATCACAATCCTCCATGCTGAGGAATTTGTTCCTATCACCAGTCATGTGGTGAGTGCAACCACTATCAATTACCCAGTCTCCACACTGGTTTGAACTAGAAATTCATGCCATATCACTTTCCTCTATTCTATCTTCCTTTACCACTACAAATGAAATCCCTTCTCCATCAGATCCTTCCGATTCTTCATCTGTAACTCCTTCTTATACAAGATAGGACTCCTTCTTTCTATTCTCTTTGTATATTCTAAAGCTATCCTTCCTATCATTTTTAGGACATCTAGATGCAATATGACCTATTTTATTGCAAGAGGAACAATTTAGGGGTAGTTTACCTTTGTACTTTCCTTTTCCTCTTGGCAACCTTCTTTCTATTAGTTCTTCAAGTTCATCTTGTTCCTATACTTCAGATAGAAAGTTGTCATGTTCATGAGAATGACCGGTTCTTGTAGTAGAACTACTTCTGGTTTCTTTTGTTCTCATTGTTGGTGCAAGTGTCATGGAAGATTTGAAGGCAACATCAATATTTGGCATACTATTATCATAGTTGCTCAGTTCAAAGGCAGTCAACTTACCAATCAGGGAGTCAAGTGTAACATTAACTATTCCCAAAGATCTTAGTTCCTGAATTGTAGAAACACCTTATGGCATATTATGGTCACAAGGTTCTCAAAATTTTGCTGACCACATCATCTTCCTCAAGTTTTACTCTAGCATCTATGATGGAGTTTACCACATCCTTTATTATTTTGTTGTACTATTCTATATTCTCTCCTTATTGCATCCTCATCTGATCAAATTTGCCTCTCCAACTGTCCACCTTAGCCTTTTGTACATGAGGATCTTCTCCATAAATAGTCTTCAGTTTATTCCACATCTAGTCATAGGTTTTTTTCAAATCTTGAATCTCAGCATACTCGTTATCAAATAGAGTACTAGAAATCACCTCCATAGTTATGATGTTATCTTGTTTCTCTTTGATCTGATCTGCAATGAGAACCCCTGTAGGTTCATTGTACTCTATGCTTACATGATTCCAGTATTGATCTTCTAGGGTTCTTAGGTAGAGCTTCATTCTACAAGACCATAATGTGTAATTCTCCTTAGAGAACTTGGGGCCTTCCTTTCGTATCATCTTGGATCTTTCCTTAAGCTATTAAGCTCTTTTGAATTTAAGGACCAATGCTCTGATGCCAATTGTTGGTCCCAACCAGTGCTGAGAGGGGAGGGTTGAATCAACACTATATCGGTTCTACTAGATTGAACCTTACTCAAAGTTTCTACTCAAACTTAACACTTATCACTATAGCCAACATTAATAAGAAACATACACACATAAATCAATCACACATGAGCACCAAGGTTTATCACGTGGAAACCCAAATGGGAAAAAATAGAGTGTGAGTATAAACTTACAAAATCTGCACTCTTCTAGAGGACGCCTAGTGAGGAGCCATCCCTATTAGGAGATTACAAAGACACTATCAGGTGACACTCGGTCAAGGGATTTTCTTCAAGGCCTGTTAGAACCTTTACCTTGTTAGAGGTATCCTTGTTAAAGGACTTAGTATCATCAATTAAGATGTCACATGGCTAAGGAATTTTACAAAGGGACCTGTTAAAGTCCACCCAAGTAAGGGATTTTACTATTGTAGTTATTAGAAAATAATAGAGAGAATGATCTTCTATAATATCTACTCTTAGCTTAATCAGATCCAATTTAGGCTCTTTGTTTTGACCACCTGTTACACTTTCTCTACACTCTACTAGTGCTCTGCATTATTTCTCTACTCTTCACACTATCTGAGCTCTGTACACTCTCTTCACCTTTCTACTATTCACTTAGCAGTTCTGCACTCTTCTCACCTTGCTGGATTGCCTCTCTTCTAGATTGCACTTAGCAATCTTACGATCAAACTCTTTAGTTTACACCAAAAACCTTTATACCATGTTTTGCGAATACATAACTGTTGTTTCCTAAATGAGTTCAAGCCTAAAACTTTGTATATTTTGTTAGGATAACTGGTGGACAACAGAGGGTTGGTGAATCAGTTGTTAATAGATTATATCAATTAATCCACTTTATAACCTTTAACCTAATCAAATAAACATTAAGTACCAGAATAGAAAAAATAGATACCAGTAAGCAATGAAACTTAACAATAAAGTAGATAATCAACACAATGGAACCATGCCACATAACACCATGAGTTATACATGGAAAACCCAGAAAGGGAAAAACCATGGTGGGAAGCCTACCCATAGTTAGATGATACTTCTACAGAAAGTATGTGATACATTGAGGGGCCTGCATATGCAGGAAGGTACACTGCCTAGAGCGTACTGCTCATTACAAAAGAGTCTCACTAACTATAAAGAGGTAATAACCATCTCAAGATAAATGGACAACAATCCAATAGAGTGAACTACCATATATAGCATCTACCATGCCTGATTACAGTCCTGGTTAAGCTCAATACTAGAGGCCGTTAACCTCTTTGTTAATCCCAATTCAATCACCTATGATCAACAAAATATCCTTCACATATGATATTGTATTTCAAAACCACAACACATATTCCCCATGATATACAATGAGATCTTGCATCATTTTATACCAACCCTAAGGCCTAAACCAATTAGGTCGGCAACCTAAAAGATATTACAATAAGATCATTACATAAATCCATATTACAATGATATGCTATGTTGTCGTAAGACCAAAACAACAATAACCAATCCATAGTGTTAGGTCCCAGAGACAACTGAGAGGGGGGGGTGAATTAGTTGTCTAATAAATTCAAACCAAAAATCATTTAACCAACTTAATGCTTAATATCAGTAAACCAGTTAAGTATGCTGGTAGATAGTGTTAACAGTAAATTGCTATACCGGTAAAGATTAATGCATGAAACATAAACATAAAGTCATCCACAACACATAACACCAATATTTGTACATGGAAACCCTGTAAGGGGAAAAAACATGGTGGGAAACCTTACCCACAATCAAATGATACTATTGTAGATAGTAAGTGTACATAAGTGGGGTCTACACATGCAGAAAGGCCAACAACCTAGAGCTCTCTGCTCAATCACAAAATGGGAGTCACACAGACTACAGTTGGATGGTTAAATCCAATAAGAATGTACTGCACAAAATAGTATCTTCATATGCTGGATTCAGTACCGGTGTAATTCTGATATGCTTCTACAAAAACCTAGCTTCGCCTTCAAATGATGTCTTTGTATATACCTCTGCTTAATCTCGCATATACCTTCTCACAAATCTTTTTTTCATTCCACATTCGATCTTACAAATAATATCTTACATTTATACCATAACCTAAGACCAATTTTAGTAGGTCGGCTCTACAAGATATTACAAAAAAACATTTTACAAACAATATAATATCCGATTTAGTAACTGATTGAACATGTCGGCTTAATGCATTTACAATAATAATAAATCATCTCCATAGTGTGCTATGTTGATCTGGAAAAGATAAACCTATCGGTGTAACCCTAGACCTATTTGTCGGTAAAAGAAAATATGCAAATATGAATATACCAATGATTAATTATTCAAAACAAAGTGTCCACATGATGTTTTCGACATTACCAAGTGTCTTCCATATCATTCCAAGTGCCGGTGAACATTATATCCTGCCAGTGAACCATATACCAGTAACTGTGCAATAGTTGCTTGCTTGCCGGTGAATGTTGCTGGATCTCCAAAGTGCTAGTGTTCCAGTAGGTGTTGACATCAATGACAAAACCATACCAAAATACCAACACATAGAACATCCTGAAACATCCCGGTAAGGTGTAGAGTACACATTAACATGATATCGATCCATAACCTAGATAGGTACCAGACCTATTCTAGGTGCACTACGCCAAAGAAATGTCTTCACTCAGTTGAGGCACGATCAAAGAACATCTTTAGCATCTTGAAATCCATCTAGAAGCCGCACCAACACCACTTATGCATCTTGTCAAGATTCCTAAGTGAAAGCTTTGTCGGTTAAACCTTAAACCAATGTCGGTATGGGTTTACAAGAGTGTATGATAGCATCAGATTACCAAGTCAATACCAACTAACCCAAACATACTCCATAGATCCAAACATGTCGGAAGTGTCCAATAGATAGTCTCTTCTGCTAGTAACACTAGATCTTCTACGGGTAACCAAAACCTATTTGTCGGTAACCAAAAACCTATCTACCAGTAACTAACCATAACATCTAGTTTTGACATCAATGAAAAAACATCAATGCAACACATAATCAGTTCATCCATAATGGCAACACTAGATGTGAAAAAAATCTAAGTACCAAAAAATGCCAAACAAGTCTCCCCCTATGGAAGATGACCAACAATCTCTTGAATATCAATAACTCTCCTCTTGTTAATAATATCTCTGTAAAGTTTTGAATTTATTTTTCACATCACTATCTCTCCCCCTTTGATATCAATGCCAGAAATCTGACACAAATATCAAAGCAAGAATATAAACCTTTGAATCTCAAAGCTAACTACTCCAGTGAGTAGTAGCACCACTCATCAGTGCCAAAATGAATAATATATCTGATAATGCATTCTAGACTGATGACACACTGCATCAATCAAGTCTCTGCCAGAGGGGTAGAAACCCCTAACCTGTCTCTCAAATACTCAAATGATTCCTTAGACAATGGTTTAGTGAATATATCTGCAATCTATACTTTAGTGTTCACATAAACCAATTTGACTACCTTTCCTTCTACCTTGTCCTTTAGAAAGCTATACTTTCTTGATATACGCTTAGTCTTAGAGTGAAATACCGGATTCTTAGACATGTCAATAGCTATAGAGTTATCATAGTAGATAACTATCGGTTCAATACAATTTACCTTGATATCCTTCAATATTTGCTTCATCCACTAGACTTGAGTGCAATTAGTTGTTGCTACAATATATTCAGCTTCTGCAGTAGATAAAGAAATGCATGACTATTTTTTGTTGATCCATGAAACTAATTTCTTTCCAAGAAAGAAAGCTCCACCAGAAGTGCTCTATCTGTCATCAGTATCTCCTTCCCAATCTGAATTTGTATATGCACATAAAGTGAAATCATCATTTCTAGAATACCATAAGCCATATTCTGTTGTTCCTTGCAAATACTTGAATATCCTCTTTACTGCACATTCATGAATTTCTTTAGGATTACTTTGATATCTTGAAATAATACTTACTGCATTCATAATATCTGGTCTAGTCTAGGTTAAATATAATAGACCACCAATCATAGACTTATACCTTGTCTGATTTACCAGTGTAGAAGCATCCTTGATAGATAATTTCTCACTTGTCACCATAGGAGTACTTACCGGTTTAAAATTATCCATACCAAAGTTAGATAAAAATGCCTTTGTTAGTTTGAGTAATCTGCAAACCTAAGAAAAATCTCATCTCACCAATCATGGACATTTCAAATTCATTTTTGATATTATAAGAAAATTCCATGCACAATTTATCTTCTCTTCCAAAAATGATATCATCAACAAATACTTCAATAATCAGAATATCATCATCCGTGATCTTATAATATAAATTACTATCAACACTACCTTTAGTAAAACCAACCTTCAAAAGATATTTATCCAATCTTGCATACCAAGCTCTAGGAGCTTGTTTCAATCCATATAAAGCTTTCTTCAATCTACAAACCATATCTTTATCATATTTCAGTGAAAATCCATAAGGTTGCTCAATGTATACTTCTTCCTCAAGTTCACCATTCAAAAATGCACATTTTGTTAGGACTCGAAGGCAACTGAGACGGGGGGGGGGGGGTGAATCAGTTGTCTATTAATTTCAACCCAAATATAACTTAACCAAACTTAGTGCATAATATCGGTAAACCATACTTAATGCCAATAGACAGTTCAGTAGTTAATAACAGTACCGGTAAAGTTAAATGCATGAAACATAAAGACAAATAACTCCCACAACACATAACACAATTATTTGTATGTGGAAACCTTGTAAGGGGAAAGACCATGGTGGTAAACCTTACCCATAATCAGATGATACTACTGTAGATAGTATGTGTGTACAAATGGGGTCTACACATGCAAAAAGACTAACTTCCTAGAGCTCACAACTCAATCACAAAATGGGAGTCACACTGACTACAATTGGATGGTTAAATCCAATAATAATGTACTGCTCAAAATAGCATCTTCATATGTTGGACTCAGTACCGGTTAAACTCTAATTGTCTTCTTCATACCTTCCTTGAATCTTTAAATGATGTTTGCATGTATAGCTCTGCTTATATTCGCATATACCTTATTACAATTCTTTTTCTACACCTCTTTTTTTTTCTACTTAATCTCACGAATGAGATCTTACATATATACCAAAACCTAAGACCAAATGTGTAGGTCGGCTCACTAAGAATATTACAATTAAATCAATTACAAATGAATCATTATGTGATGCATGATGTCGGCTCAATGCATTTACAACAATAACCAAACAATAAAACATCTCCATAATGTGTCGTGCTGATATGGAATAGATAACGCTTGCCAGTCCATAACCTAGACCTATTTGTCAGTAACAACAAATATGCAAACTTGATTTAGACTAGTAATCAAACAATGTCTTCAACATAACTAGGTAATCTCCAGATGATAACAAATCATCCTCAGTGTCGGTGAACAATATAACCTGTTGGTGAACCAGATACCAGTGACTATGCATAAGTCATTGAACATGTTGGTGAACATAACCAAAGATCTCCACAAGGATAAGGGTTGATAAGTGTCGACATCAATGATAAAACCAATACAACACATCCATAATACCAACAATCTCCCCCTTTGGCATTGATGGCAACACAAGATGGAAAAACCATCTAAGTGCCAAAGCAGAAATGTCAAAAACCAAAAACCAACAATCTCCCAAAGATATCATCAACCAGAAATCAAAATACAGAGAGTA
Source organism: Cryptomeria japonica (assembly GCF_030272615.1). NCBI lineage: Eukaryota > Viridiplantae > Streptophyta > Pinopsida > Cupressales > Cupressaceae > Cryptomeria > Cryptomeria japonica. The sequence goes on along the minus strand of NC_081406.1, from coordinate 208,238,593 downwards.
ATAATCTCTCTCCAATGAATAATCTCTCCCAAAATATAATGTGTTTTTCCATAGATATCTATCTCCCTTTGACATAAAATGCCAAAGCAATACAAAACCAAATACAATCAGTTCATAGAACTTATTACAAATACCAATTGTTATCCAATTTATCCAATCTACTCCCCCTGAGAAGTAGCTCTCCTTCATCAAAGCCAAAAAAATATTTCTCTGTTAATTCCGTTGGTCTGATGTCATGCTCCAACCGTCCAAGTTTCTACTGGTGAGGGTATAACTCCAAGCTGCTCTCTTAGATATTCAAAAGTTTCCTTAGGAAAAGGTTTAGTAAAGATATCTGCAATATGCTCTTTAGTATTCACATAAACCAATTTCACTTCTTTTGCTTCAACATTCTCTTTCTGAAAATTGAATTTGATAGAAACATATTTAGTTTTAGAGTGAAATACCAGATTCTTTGATATATTAATTGCTGCCATATTATCATAGTAAATGATTATAGGTTCTTTTCATTTTACCTTTATGTCCTTCAACATTTTCTTAATCCATAATACCTGTGTATAATTAGTTGTTGCTGCAACATATTCTGATTCCACTATTGATAGTGATGTACAACTTTGTTTCTTTCTCAACCATGAAATTAGTCTACTGCCATAGAAAAATGCTCCGCCAGTGGTTCTCTTTCTGTCATCTACATATCCTACCCAATTTGCATCTGTGTATGCACATAAATCAAAATTTTCATCTTTAGGATACCATAAGCCAAGGTTTGTTGTGCCTTGTAGATACTGAAAAATCCTTTTTATTGCTAATTCATGATTTTCCTTAGGATTACTCTGAAATCGTGAAACAATACACACTGCATTCATAATATCAGGTCTTGTTTGTGTCAAATACTGTAAACCTCCTATCATAGACTTGTATCTTGTCGGATTAATAGGTGTTGATTCATCCTTCAATGATAGTTTGTCAGTTGCAGTCATAGGTGTACTTACTGGTTTAGAGTTTTCCATGCCAAATTTCTTAAGTAATTCCTTCAAGTACTTTGATTGATTTATGAATATACCTTTATCATTTTGTGAAATCTACAATCCTAAATTTTTTTTATCTCCACAGTCATAGACATTTCAAATTCTTCTTGCATCTTATTAGAAAAGTCTTTACACAATCTATCTTCTCCTCCAAAAATAATATCATCAACAAAAACTTCTATAACCAAGATGTCATCATTAGTCACTTTGAAATATAGATTGCTATCAGTATTACCTTTAGTGTAACCAAAATTCAAAAGATATTTGTCCAATCTAGCATACGAAGCTCTAGGAGCTTGCTTCAAACCATACAAAGCTTTCCTTAACCTACAAACAATATCTTTGTCATTTGACAATGAAAATCCATAAGGTTGTTCAATGTAAACTTCCTCTTCAAGATCACCATTCAGAAATGTACATTTAACATCCATTTGATATACTTTATAGTTCTTGTGTGCTGCAAAAGCTAAGAATAATTTGACTACCTCAATTCTATCTACCGGTGCAAAGGTTTCATTATAATCAATTCCTTCTTTCTGTGAATATCCCTTACACACTAATCTTGCTTTGTTTCTGATTACCTTACCATCTTCATTAAGTTTATTTATGAATACCCATTTAGTTCTAATTACATTTTTGATTTTAGGTCGGGGAACCAATGTCCATGTGTTATTCTTTTCAATTTGTTCCAATTCATCTTACATAGCCTTAATCCAATGTTTATCTTCACATGCCTCATTAATGGTTCCTAGTTCAATTTGAGAAATTAGACATACCTCTTCATTTGACAGTCTTCCTCTAGTCATAACTCCTTGATACTTGTTCCCAATTATCTAGCTTTCAGAGTGATTCAATCTTACATACCTAGGTGTATTCACTTGTTGTTGTTCTTCAGTCACTGTGGAATTCTCAGATGATGCCGGTGTGATTGGATCAATATTTTGTACTGGTGTACTCATTGTAGGTTCATTGTGATTATCTCAACTTTCGGTTCAGAGTCCATAGACCTTCAGGATTGTTCATCAATCTTCACATTTGCACTCTCAATGATTTTCTACAATCTTTTATTAAAAAATCTATATGCCTTGCTCTTAGATGAATAACCAAGAAATATTCCTTCATCACTTCTAGGATCAAATTTGCCAATATAATCATCTCTCCTAGTATAACATTTACTTCCAAATATTCTGAAATATTTAAGAGTAGGAGTATTACCAAACCATAGTTCATGAGGGATCTTACCGGTTTCACCTATTATGTAAACTTTGTTGAATGTATAAATATTTGTATTTACTGCTTCTCTCCAATACACATGAGGTAGGTTTGCTTCAAATATCATGCTTCTAGCTGCATAAAAAATAGTTATGTTCTTTCTTTCCACAACTCCATTTTGCTGGGGTGTCTGAGGTGATGATAATTGTCTTCTGATTCCATTCACTTCACAGAATGTATTAAATTCCTTAGATGTGAATTCACCTCCTTGATCTGATCTCAAACATTTGATTTTCTTACCGGTTTCATTCTCTACCATCACTTTGAATAGTTTGAATTTCCCAAAGGCTTCTGATTTCTCCCTGAGAAAAGTAACCCAACACATTCTAGAATAATCATCAATGATTAGCATAAAATATCTATCTCCTTGTAAACTTCTAGTTTTTGCTAGACCACATAAATCAGTATGAATTAAGTCAAGAACATTATTGGATTTTTCTGGAATACTCTTAAAAGTTGCTCTAACTTGTTTTCCAAATTGACATTCCTTACATACTAGATTGTGAGGTTTAACAATCTTAGGTAAATCCCTTACTGCCTTAGTTGTACTGATTTTCATAATGCAATCAAAATTAACATGACGAATTCTCTTATGCCATAACCAACTTTCATCAATATGTGCAATCAAGCATGTCTTCTCATTGTTGTTCAAATGAAATATATTACCTCTAGTTTGATTACCGGTTGCAATTTCCAGACCAGTTCTATTCATGATTTTGCATTTACCATTCTTGAATTGTAATTGATCCTTTTTCAACTAATTGACCAACACTCAAAAGATTATGCTTCAAACCTTCAATATAATAAATGTTGTCAGTATTGTGCTTACCATCAAAAGATATAGTGTCCTTTTCTTTGATCAAGCAAGATTTGTCATCCCCAAATCTTACTAGACCTCCATTGTATTCCTGAAAAGTTAAGAATTTACACTTATCACCAGTCATATGATGTGAACATCCAGAATCAATGATCCATTCATCCTTTTCTTCAATTTTAGCTGCCAGGGCCTGCTCTACCTATTGAATAGTAGGTGTCAGTTGATCTTCTATTATTGCAACAAAATCCCATCCATTGTCTACCGGTTCCTCATCAGAATCATTAGTAACTTCTTCATCACCATAGAAACATGATTTGTCTCTATTCTTCTTAAATATGTATCTCTGATATTCAGGGTTAGGCTTATATGTTCTTTTAGCTTCTTCTTTCAATCTTGCATGTCTATCAGGACACCTAGATGCCATATGACCAATTTTAATGCAGTTAAAACATTTAAATGGTGCTTTACCTTCATACTTACTTCCAACTGGACCTTTAGGCATTTTCCTTGCAAATAGTGCTTCAAGCTCTTCAAGTTCTCTAGCATAGAGTGCTTTCTAGTCAGATTTTTTCAGATGATGATGATGATGCTGCTACAAATGATGAAGCTTTGAAATCCAAATCTGTCTTAATTGTAGCAACATGACCAAATTCTTCAAGTTCAAAAGCTAAAAGTTTTCCAACCAAAGTATCTCTAGATATTGATGCATTGGACATTGTTCTCAATTCATTACTAACAATTACTTTCATTTTGTATGTTGCTAACAATGCTCTTAAAAATTTAGAAATAATTTCATCTTCAATTAAGGATCCTCCACAACATTGTATACCCAAGACAATTTCATTTACTCTTTCCATAAAATCAGAAATCCTTTCATCATCTTCTATTTTCAGATTTTCATACCTGACCCAGAAGCATTCCAGTTTTGCAATTTTGACAGTGGTATCACCTTCATTCAATGTCTCCAATTTGTCCCAAATAGTTTTAGCAGTAGATCAGTTTGATAATCCCATGATTTGTTGATCTAATAATGTGCTCAAAAGTGCTTCTCTTGCTTTGCAATCATTCTCCTGATCTTTAGCCAAAGTTGGTTGATTAGGTTGACTCTATGTAGGACCAACATAGCCATTCTTTGTAACATCCCATATGTCTCTTCCAATGCAATTTGGATGTGTCTTCATTCTGATCTTCCATATACCATAATTAGTTCCATCAAGCTTCAGACTGTCCTTCCTGAAATAGTTAGTTGCCATAGAATCTCCTCAAGTTGTTAAACTTCTAGAAAAAGAGGACTTAGCTCTGATACCAATTGTTAGGACCTAGAGGCAACTGAGAGGGGGGGTGAATTAGTTGTCTATTAATTTCAACCCAAATCTAACTTAACTAAACTTAGTGCATAATACCAGTAAACCAAACTTAATGTCGGTAGACAGTTTAGCAGTTAATAACTATACCAGTAAAGTTTAATGCATGAAACAGAAAGACAAATAACATCCACAACACATAACATAGTTATTTGTACATGGAAACCCTGTAAGGGGAAAAACCACAATGGGGAACCTTACTCACAATCAGATGATACTACTGCAGATAGTATGTGTGTGCAAATGGGGTATGCACATGCGGAAAGGCCAACTACCTAGAGCTCACTGCTTAATCACAAAATGGGAGTCACATTGACTACAATTGGATGGTTAAATCCAATGATAATGTACTACTCAAAATAGCATCTTCATATGCTGGATTCAGTATCAGTTAAGCTCTGATTGTCTTCTTCATACCTTCCTTGAATCTTCAAATGATGTCCGCGTGTATAGTTCTTCTTATATTCACATATATCTTATTACAATTATTTTTCCACACCTCTTTGTTTTTTTTTCTACTTAATCTCACAAATGAGATCTTACATATATACCAAAACCTAAGACCAAATGTGTAGATTGGCTCACTAAGAATATTACAATTAAATCAATTACAAATGAATCAATATGCGATGTATGATGTTGTCTCAATGCATTTACAACAATAACCAAACAATAAAACATCTCCATAACATGTCGTGCTGATCTGGAATAGATAACACTTGCCGGTCCATAACCTAGACCTATTTGCCAGTAACAACAAATATGAAAACTCAATTTAGACCAATAACTAAACAATGTCTTCAACATAACCAAGTAATCTTCGGATGATAATAGATCATCCTCAGTGTCGGTGAACAATATAACCTGTCGGTGAACCATATACCAGTGACTATGCATAAGTCACTGAACATGTTAGTGAACATAACCAAAGATGTCTACAAGGATAAGTGTTGATAAGTGTTGACATCAATGACATAACCAATGAAACACATCCATAATACCAACACATGTAACATCTATTTGATAAACCTTGTAGTTCTTATAAGCTGCATAGGCAAGAAATAGTCTAACAACTTCAATTCTAGCTACAAGTGTTGTCTCACCATAATCGGTTCCTTCCATTTGAGAATATCCTTTACAAACCAATCTAGCCTTGTTTCTTACAACTCGACCATCCTCATTCAATTTATTTTTAAAAATCCATTTAGTTCCAATAACATTCTTATTTTTAGGTCGGGGAACTAAAGTCCAAGTCTCATTTTTCTCTATCTGATCTAATTAATCTTCCATAGCCTTTAACCAATGTTTATCTTTACAAGCTCCAATAACAGATGTCGATTCAATTTGAGAAGTAAGACATACCCGTTCATTTTCCAATCTTCTTCTTGTCATAACTCCCTTGTTCCTATCTCCAATGATTTGATCTTCAAAATTATTTAATCTTACATACCTTGGTGTCTTTTAAACTTCAGGTTGATTGCTCTGATCATCAGTCACAGTTGAATTTTCTGATTGTACTGGTGTAACTGTCTCAGTTTCCTGTATCGGTTGAGGCATTGTTGGTTCAGTTATGATCATTTCCACTACCTGTTCCCTATCATATGATATGGATTTATTTGTGTATTGCTCATCCACTTTCACATTAGCTCTCCCCACATTTTTCTGCAATCTTTTGTTATAACATCTATATGCTTTGATTTGAATTGAATAACCAAGAAATATCCCTTCATCACATCTAGGATCAAACTTCCGAATTGAATCATTTCTTTTGATATAGCATTTACTTCCAAAAATTTTGAAATATTTAATAGTAGGTGTATGTCCAAACCATAATTCATAAGGGTTCTTACCAGTTTCACCTTTGATGTGAACTTTGTTGAGTGCGTAGATTGCTATACTCACTTCTTCTCTCCAGTAGATGTGAGGCAATTTGTCTTCCATCATCATAGATCTTGTTGTATCTAAAATGGTTATGTTCTTTCCTTCCACTACTCCATTCTGCTGAGGAGTCTGAGGTGCAGATAACTGTCTCCTAATTCCATTTGTTTCACAATAACTATTAAATTCATGAGGAGTGAACTCACTGTCTTGATCTGATCTTAGACATTTAATTTTCAATCCAGTTTCTATTTCAGCCTTTTCTTTAAAGATATTTAATTTTTCAAAGGCTTCAGACTTCTCCCTAAGAAAATTCACCCACATCATCCTAGAATAGTCATCAATAATCAACATGAAATACCTATCACCTTGAAAGCTTCTAGTCATTGCAGGTCCATATAAGTCAGTGTGAATCAAATCAAGTACATCATTAGATTTATCATTTACGCTCTTAAAAGGAGTTCTAACTTGCTTTCCCAATTGACATTCCTTGCATACTAGATTATGAGGCTTCATAATCTTAGGTATATCTCTAACTGCCTTAGTTGAATTGATCTTAACAATACAATAAAAATTAACATGACACAACCTCTTATGCCATAACCCACTCTGATCAATATGAGAAATCAAACATGTCTTATTACCAGTGTTCAAGTGAAAGATGTTACCTCTAGTCTGAATACTGGTTGCAATCTCCAAACTAGTCTTATTAATGATTTTGCATTTTCTATCTTTTAACTGAAGTTGGAAACCCTTGTCCACCAATTGACCAACACTCAAAAGATTATGCTTTAAACCTTCTACATAATAGACATTATTAGTATTATGCTTGCCATCCAAAGAAATAATACCTATACATGCTTTGTCATCTCCAAATCTAACTTGACCTCCATTGTATTCTTGCAAGGACATATATTTTCTTTTATCCCCAGTCATATGATGTGAGCATCCACTATCAATTACCCATTCATCCTTATCTTCAACTTTTGCTGCCAGGGCCTTTTCTTCATTCATGATAGCCAGTTCTAGTTCATCTTCCTTTAGAGAATAGAACACCCATTCATTTCCATTGCCGGATCCACTAGCATAGTCTTCTGTCGGTTCATCGCCAGAGTCATTACTTATTCCTTCCTCATCCACTATGTAGCATTGTTTACTTTTCTTGAACCTATATCTATTCTAGTTAGGCTTAAATAATTTGTTAACTCTTTCCTCAAATCATCCATTCTTTTTAGGATATCTAGATGCAAACTAACCAATCTTATTACATGCAAAACATTTAAAAGTTGCTTTTCCTTTATACTTACTTCTTGATAGTCCTTTAGGTACTCTTCTAGCAAATAAGGCTTCAACTTGCTCAAATTCTTCAATTTTTTCCTCATATCTTCCAATTCTTTTGCATATAAGGCTTTCCAATCACTTTTGCCGGTAGATGATGATGCATGAAAAGCAGGTTTAGATTTTACAGCTTCAAAAGATCCAAATTCTTCAAGCTCAAAAGTAGATAATTTCCCAGTCAGAATGTCTCTGTTAACTGAAGTGTTTGCAATTGTTCTCAACTCATTAATTGTAGTTTCCTTCATCTTATAAGTCGATGGAAGGGCTCTCAAGACTTTGGAAACTATTTCATTTTGACTCCGAGATCCTCCACAACATTAAATTCCCATAACAATCTCATTTACTCTTTCCATAAACACAACAATTCTTTCATTATCTTTCATCTTCAAGTTTTCATATCTTACCCGATAACCATCAAGTTTAGCAATTTTGACAGTAGGGTCACCTTCATTCAGAGTTTGCAATTTATCCCACCTAACCTTTGTTGATGATTTATCAGTCAATCCCATGATTTGCTAATTAGTAAGTGGAAACAAGAGGGCTTCTCTAGCTCTGCAATCATTTTCAATATTCTTGTCCAGATCTGCAGGAGCATAATTACCAGATGTCAGATCATAAGGTGTGTATCCTTTCTCAGTGATCTCCCAAATATCCTTACCAAGACATCTAAGATGAGTCTCCATTTGAATTTTCCATATCCCATAATTTGTTTCATCAAGCTTAGGGATTTCTCTTCTGAAAATAATTGTCGGTGGATTTGAAGTGTTAGCTGCCATAGGATCTACCTCAAGTGGTGAAGCTTTTGCAAAAGAGGACCAAATATTTGATACCAATTTTTAGGATAACTAGTTAACAACTGAGAGGGGGGCGGGGGGGGGGGGGGGGGTGAATCAATTGTTAACAGATTATATCAATTAATCCACTTAATAACCTTTAACCTAATCATATAAACATTAAGTACGAGAACAACAGAAACATATACCGATAATCAATGAAACTTAACAATAAAGCAGATAATCAACACAATGCAACCATACCACATAACACCATGATTTGTACGTGGAAAACCTAGAAAGGGAAAAACCATGGTGGGAAGCCTACCCACAACCAGATGATACTTTTGCAGAAAGTATGTGGTACAATGAGGGGCCTGCACATGCAGGAAGGCACACTGCCTAGAGCATATTTCTCATTACAAAAGAGTCTCACTGACTACAAAGAGGTAATAACCATCTCAAGATAAATGGACAACAATTCAATAGAGTGAACTGCTAGAGATAGAATCTACCATGCTTGATTACAGTCTCGGTTAAGCTCAATACTGGAGGCCATTAACCTCTTCCTTAATCTCAATTCAATCACCTATGATCAACCAAATCTCGTTCGAATATGATATTGCATTTCAAGACCATGATACATATTCTCTATGATCTAAAATGAGATCTTACATTATTTTATAACAACCCTAAGGCCTAAACCAATTAGGTCGGCCACCTAAAAGATATTATAATAAGATCATTACATAAATCCATATTACACTAATAAGCCATGTTGGCTTAAGACCAAAACAACAATAACCAATCCATAGAACATCCCAAAACATCCTAGTAACATGTAGAGTACATGTTAATATGATATCGATCCATAACCTAGATAGGTACCGAACCTATTCTGGGTCCACTACGCCAAAGCAATGTCTTCACTCAGTTGAGGCACAATCAAAGAACATCTTCAACATCCTGAAATCCATCTAGAAGTCATACCAACACCACTTATGCATCCTATCAAGATTCCTCAGTGAAAGGTGTGCCAATTAAACCTTAAACCAATGCCAGTATGGGTTTACAAGAGTGTATGATAGCATTTGATTACCAAGTTAATACCAACTAACCAAAACATGCTCTTAAAGCATGTAACACATAAAATCAAACATACTCCATAGATCCAAACATGTTGGAAGTGTCCAACAAATAGTCTCTTATGCCGATAACACTAGATCTTCCATCGGTAAGCAAAAACATCAATACAACACATAATCAATTCATTCATAATGCCAACAAATTTGATGAAATATTCTCCCACTTTCTCTACGCACTCTCCATCATTCTTGCCAGCAACTCATCCTTATCTGCCACCGCAACTCATAATTTTAGGAACTTCTGGGTCGTGTTCTCCCTTTTTAATGCTAACCAGAAAATCCGCATAAATCTTGCCTTAATGGGTTTTTAACTACTATAGACTTCACTAGTGGTTTGTTTGATGATATCTCACCATTACTGACTCACCTTTGGTCATTGCATACAACTTACTAGTCATTGCTTCGAGATGCTTGGTGGATAGCATCCTTCAAACTGTATCACCAGTTTACTGGTCTAACTCTTCATCTTTTTGTACTAATCATTGATCATGAAGTAGACTGAACACCTATCTGTCCAAAGTATTCCAATCGTACATAAGACTAAACTACACTCTGAGTCACCTCCTGTGAGCGCATCATTATTTCAATTGCAATTTTAAGAAATTGATCTCAACACCTATCAGATGCTTGACTGACCGGTCAGCTACTCTATTTATCCTTCAACTGATTAGTCTTCAACCAACACACTCCTTAAGTGTGTCAATAATGCATATTAGGGAAACATTGGATCCTCCATATTGATTGCAGCCATGAGTAAACCATTGAGGTTTACCATGCCTCCTTGCCTATGAGATTGGCCTTATTCACTGGTAAGTGTTAGTCATCAATGACAATATTAACTGATGAACCGGTTGTGCCAACTCTATCAGTTATGCCAACAAGTTGAATTTAAATTGAGAAGGATTCTCCTAATCATGAAATTGTCCTTAAAATATAATCAAGTAACCAATAACATGGAAAACATCTCTGATGATCTCCACTATGACAACACTATGTCTGGTAGAATATATCAACTTCATAGTTCTTCCCAAACTGACTTTGACACCACCATAAACTCAAATATGCTTGAAAATTATTCACATACACTTCTCACTAAATTCACTTCTCATCCATGCTCAATTCATCCTTCCACACATCTTCTTTATGAGATACAACATTGAAATTCTAAACAAAGGTCCACTAAGACAATATTACATAAAATAAGCCACCTAGACCAAAAATACTTAGATTGGTCCACTCTAGGAGAAAGAGGGAACCAAAACATATCATAATACATAATTCCATGAACAATCTGACAATTTTCACATGCTAGCACTAATTCCAAAAGATGTACAAAGCATTAAGTGTAGATATAATCAATTAGTCAGCCATATAATCACTTTCAATACAAAATACTCTGCACAGATCTCCACAAACCAAAGTGAGACCCAAACAATCACCTCAACACATCTTCCAACACATATTCAAACCAAAAGAACATGGTTCACTAAACCACAATGCAATTAACATCATATCTGGAGGACACCAAAAACATTCTAGACAAACATGAATATACAAAGAAACAACTGACACCAAAAAGAGTATCCAAACCAAACTCTATCTAGATAACCAAGATATGACAAAGCATATCTCATCCAATATCCATTCAGATAACTAGGTTTGACATCAATCATAACCATAAAAGCTCATGCCTCTAACAATATCTCCCTTTTCATTGACGACAACACCAATAGATTAATAGTCATCAATACCATCAATACCTATGCAAAAATATAATAATCTCAAAACAACTCTCTCCTATAGTCTCACAACAACTCTCTCCCCCTTTGACAACATTGAAAAATGGGTACATAAATAGAAACATACTGACCATTCACACCACTGCTCTCCTTGAGAGCAACACAAAATCAATCTAGGAACAAATATAAGCACTAAGTCTCCAACTGGAAATATGCATCACCAAAACTGCATCTAGTTTGCATCTTGTTCGAAGGAGAGGCGATAACCCCTAACTTCTGTTTGACATACTCAAAAGTATCCTTCACCAAAGCCTTTTTAAAAATATCTGTTATTTGCTTTGATGTAGAAATATAGTCTAGTTTGACTTCTTTTTCAACAACTTTCTCAAGAAATTATAATAGATTGAAATGTGTTTATTCCTTGAATTCATAACTAGATTATTTGAAATTTTTATAGCTCTTGTATTATCACACATAATAGGAATAGCTTCATCATATACAACTCTAATATACTTAAGAGTCTACTTTAGATTAGCTTGAAATATTTCAACCAAACATATAGCTTGCATAATATTTGGTCTAGAAGCAGTAAGATACAAGAGTCCTGCAATCATATATTTTTACTTCTTTGGATCAATATCTAGAGATGCATCATCATTGCCTAACTTGCATCCAACAACTAAAGGGGTAGTAACATGTTTACAATTCTCCATATCAAACTTTTTAAACATCTCTTTAACATACTTAGCTTGAGAAATAAAAATTCCATCATCCAATTGAGTAACTTGAAGGCCAAGAAAAAAAGACACATCTCTAAACATAGACATCTCAAATTCTTTCTGCATTTCTTCTACAAATTATTTGCACAAACTACCACTCCCTTTAAAGATAATATCATCAACATAGAGAACAACAATAAAAAACTTAATGCCTTCAACCTTGAAGTAAAGATTGTTGTCAGCAATACCTTTCTTGAAATTCTGTTGCAAAAAATATTTGTGTAGTCTCACATACCATGCTCTAGGTGCTCGTTTAAGTCCATGCAATGCTTTCTTTAATCTACAAACCATGTATGGATTTTTTGACATTTGGAATCCATTCAATTTTTTAATTTACACTTCTTCTTCTAGCTTTCCTTTAAGAAATGTTGACTTAACATCCATTTGATATAGTCTAAATTTCCTGTAGGCAGAAAATGCAAGAAACATTTTGATAGCTTCCATCCTAGCAAAAGAGGAAAAAGTTTCTTCAAAATCAGTACCTTCTACCTGAGAATACCCTCTACATACCAATCTTTCCTTATTTCTTGTGATTTCACTTTGTTCATTCAATTTGTTTCGTAACACCCGCTTTGTTCCTATCACATCCTTGTCCACCGATCTAGGTACCAGTTCCCAAGTTTGATTCTTTTGTATCTGATTTATTTCTTCTTCCATAGCTTTAACCCAAATTTATTCTTTTCTTGCTTCATCATATTATTTAGGTTCAATAAGTGAAAGAAAATAACAATTAGTTTTCTCATTTACTTTTGTAACACTTCTTGTGTGAACTCCTTTATTCTTGTCTCCAATTATCTGATCTTCTAAATGATTCTTCTACACATATTTTGGGGTTTTAATAATTTTTTCCACCTCTTCTCTATCTGCGTCTTTTTCTTCATCTAGTTTCTCCTTATTGCTTCCTTTTAGAGTTGTCTTTGTTAGGTCCCGAAGACAATTGAGAGGGGGGGGGGGGTAAATCAGTTGTCAAATAAATTCAAACCATAAACAACTTAACCAACTTAATGATTAGTACCGGTAAATCAGTTTAATATGCCAGTAGATAGTTTTAACAATTAATTGCTATACCGGTAAGGATTAGTGCATGAAACATAACCACAAAGTCATCCACAACACATAACAACAATATTTGTATGTGGAAACCCTATAAGGGGAAAAATCACAGTGGCAAACCTTACCCACAATCAGATGATACTACTACAGATAGTAAGTGTACATAAATGGGGTCTGCACATGCAGAAAGGCCAACCGCCTAGAGCTCACTGATCAATCACAAAATGGGAGTCACACTGACTACAGTTGGATCGTTAAATCCAATAAGAATGTACTGCACAAAATAGCATCTTTATATGCCGGATTCAGTATAGGTGTAGTTCTGATTGTCTTCACAAAACCCTCCTTCAATCTTCAAATGATGCCTGCGTGTATAGCTCTGCTTATTCTCGCATATACTTTCACACAATCCTTTTTCACATTCCACATCTGATCTTATAAATAAGATCTTACATTTATACCATAACCCAAGACCAATTTTAGTAGGTCAGCTCTACAAGATATTACAATAAAAACATTTTACAAACAATACAATATCCGATGCAATAACCGATTCAACATGTCGGCTTAATGCATTTACAATAATAATTAATCATCTCCATAGCATGTCATGCTGATTTGGAAAAGATAAACCTGCCGATGTAACCCTAGACCTATTTGTCAGTAACAACACATATGCAAATATGAATATACCTATAAACAAAACTCCAGGACAAGATGTCCAAATGATGTCTTCGACATAACCATGTGTTTTCCATATCATTCCAAGTGCTGGTGATCATTATATCGTGCTAGCGCACCAGATACCAGTGACTGTGCATGAGTCACTTGCTTGCTGGTGAATGTTGTTGATTCTCCAAAGTGCCAGAGTTGATAAGAGTTTAGTAGGTGTTGACATCAATGACAAAAACATACCAAATTACCAACAATCTCCCCCTTTGGCATTGATGGCAACACAAGATGGAAAAACCATCAAAGTGCCAAAACAAAAATGCCAAATACCAAAAACCAACAATCTCCAAAAAGATCATAACCAAAAATCAAAATACAGATACAGAGAGTAATGATCTCTCCTGAACAACAATTTCTCCCCTTGTGAGAAACATGTGTTTTTCTTGTGTTTTTCAAAGTTTTTCCATACCAATCTCTCCCCCTTTGACATCAAATACCAAAGTTACAACAAAACAAAGTTCATATACAAAATACCAATCAATTCAATATACCAACTACCCCCCCTGAGCAGTAGCTTCCCATCAAAGACTGGAATAAAAGATTTCTCTATTAATTCTGTCGGTTGATGACAATCATCAACTGTCTAAGTCTCTACCGGTGGTGGTATGACTCCAAGTTGATCTCTGAGATATTCAAAAGTCTCCTTAGGCAAAGGTTTAGTGAAAATATCTGCAATCTGTTCTTTGGTATTCACATAAACCAGTTTTATCTCCTTTGCTTCAACATTTTCCCTTAGAAAATTTAGTTTGATAGAAACATGTTTGGTTTTAGAATGTAATACCGGATTCTTAGATATATCAATTGTTGTAGTGTTATCACAATAGATAGCAATAGGTTCCTTGCATTTTACCTTTATGTCTTTCAACATTTGCTTAAGCCATAGTACCTGTGTACAGTTAGTTGTTGCTGAAACATATTGTGATTCTACTATTGATAAAGATGTACAACTTTGTTTCTTACTCAACTAAGAAACTAGTCTATTTCCAAGAAATAATGCTCTGTTGGTGGTGCTTTTTCTATCATCCACATTTCCTACCCAATTTGCATCTGTGTATGCACATAATTCAAAGTTTTCATCTCTAGGATACCATAATCCAAGATTTATAGTGCCTTGTAAGTATCAAGAAAATCCTTTTTACTGCTAATTCATGATTTTCTCTAGGATTACTTTGAAATCTTGAAACAATACATACTGCATTCATAATATCAGGTCTAGTTTGTGTCAAATATAGTAAACCTACCATCATAGATTTGTATCTAGTCGGATTAACAGGTGTAGATTCATCCCTTTGTGATAATTTTTCATTTGTTGTCATAGGTGTGCTTACTGGTTTAGAGTTCTCCATCCCAAATTTCTTTAGTAACTCTTTTAAGTACTTGGATTGACTCAAGAATATACCTTTATCAGTCTGTGAGATCTGCAATCCTAAAAAGAATTTAATTTCTCCAATCATAGACATTTCAAATTCTTGTTGCATTTTAATAGAAAATTCTTTACATAATTCGTCTTCTCCTCCAAAGATTATATCATTAACAAATACTTCTATAATCAAGATGTCATAATTAGTTATTTTATAATATAAATTGTTGTCTGCATCTCCTTTAATAAAACCAATCTTTAAAAGAGACTTATCCAATCTTGCATACCAAGCTCTTGGAGCTTGTTTTAATCCATACAAAGCTTTTCTTAACCTGCAAACCATATCATTGTTATCTGTCAAATAAAATCCATTAGGTTGTTCAATGTATACTTCCTCTTCAAGATCTCCATTTAAAAATGAACATTTAATGTCCATTTGATAAACTTTGTAGTTCTTGTGTGCGGCAAAAGCCAAAAATAATCTGATTGCCTCAATTCTAGCTACCAGTGCAAAGGTTTCATTGTAATAAACTCCTTCCTTCTGAGAATATCCCTTACACACTAGTCTTGCTTTATTTCTGACAACCTTACCATCTTCATTAAGTTTGTTTCTAAATACCCATTTGGTTCCAATTACATTTTTATCTTTAGGCCGGGGAACTAATGTCCAAGTGTTGTTTTTCTCAATTTGTTCTAATTCTTCTTCCATAGCTTTAATCCAAAATTTATCTTCACATGCCTCATTAACAGATGATGGTTCAATTTGAGAAATAAGACATACCTCTTCATTTGCCAATCTTCCTCTTGCCATAACTCCTTTAAACTTATTTCCAATTATTTGATCTTCAGAATGATTCAATCTTACATACCGGGGTGTCTTTGTTTGCTGTTGTTCCTCAATTACTGTGGAATCCTCAGATGATACCAGGGTAACTAGATCTTCATTCTGTACCAGTGGATTTAGTGTAGGTTCATTTTTCAAAAAATTTGTTGCCAGTTCAGAGTCTATATACCTTGAAGTTCCTCTGAATTGTTCATCAATCTTTGCATTTGTACTTTCAACAATTTTCTACAATCTTTTGTTAAAACATCTATATGTCTTGCTCTTAGATGAATAACCAAGAAATATTCCTTCATCACTTCTAGGATCAAATTTGCCAATATACTCATCTCTTCTGATATAACATTTACTTCCAAAAATTCTGAAATACTTAAGAGTAGGAGTATTATGAAACCATAGTTCATGAGGGGTCTTACTGGTTTCACCTTTGATGTGAACTTTGTTGAATGTATAGACCACTGTACTGACTGCTTCTCTCCAATATACATCTGGTAGGTTTGATTCTGATAACATACTTCTTGTTGCATCCAAGATAGTTATGTTTTTCCTTTCAACAACTCCATTCTGTTGTGGTGTCAGAGGTGCTGGTAGCTATCTTCTGATTCCATTCACTTCATAGAAAGTATTAAATTCCTTAGATGTAAATTCTCCTCCTTGATCTGATCTTAGACATTTGATTTTCTTATCGGTTTCATTTTCTACCATTGCTTTGAACAGTTTGAACTTTCCAAGTGCTTCTGATTTTTCTCTAAGAAAAGTAACCCAACACATTCTAGAATAGTCATCAATGATTAGTACGGAATATCTATCACCTTGTAATCTTTTAGTTCTAGGTGGACCACATAAATCAGTGTGAATCAAATCAAGAGCATTATTTGATTTTTCTGGAATACTTTTGAAACTATCTCTAACTTGTTTTCCAAATTTACATTCCTTACATACTGTATTCTGAGGTTTGATAATTTTAGGTAAATCTCTAGCCACCTTAGTAGTACTGATCTTCACCTTGCAATCAAAGTTTACATGACAAAGTCTCTTATGCCATAACCAACTTTCATCTATATGTGCAATTAAGCATGTCTTTTCATTGTTATTCAAATGAAAGATATTACCTCTAGTTTGATTACCGGTTGCAATTTCCAAACCAGTTCTATTCATGATTTTGCATTTTCCATTTTTGAATTGTAATTGAAATCCTTTCTCAACTAATTGACCAACACTCTGAAGGTTATGCTTTAATCCTTCAACATAGTAAACATTGTCAGTGTTATGCTTACCATCAAGATATATTGTACCCTTACCCTTGATTGAACAAGCTTTGTCATCTCCAAATCTCACTAAGCCTCCATTGTATTCTTGAAAGTTCAAGAATTTACCTTTGTCTCCTGTCATATGATGTGAGCATCCTGAATCAATGATCCATTCATCCTTTACTTCAACTTTAGCTACCAAGGCCTGTACTACCAGTTGAGCAGTAGGTGTCAGTTGATCTTCTGTTATAGCAACAAAAACCCATCCATTGCCTACTGGATCCTCATCAGAATCATCAGTCACACCTTCATCAGCAATGTAACAAGATTTGTCTTTATTCTTCTTAAATCTGTATCTCTGATATTTAGGGTTAGACTTGTATGTTCTTCTAGCTTCTTCTCTTAGTCTAGCATGTCTATCAAGGCATCTTGAAGCCATATGACATATCTTATTGTAGTTAAAACATTTAAAGGGTGCTTTACCTTCATACTTACTTCCAACTGGACCTTTAGGCATTTTCCTTGCAAATAGTGCTTCAAGTTCTTCAAGTTCTTCATTTTCTTTCCTGCTTTCTTCAAGTTCTCTTGCATAAAAGGCTTTCCAATCAGATTTGTCAAATGATGGAGCAGATGATGTTGATGCTTTAAAGGCCAAATCTATCTTTATAGTAGCAACAAGACCAAATTCTTCAATTTCAAAAGCTGAAAGTTTCCCAATCAATGTATCCCTAGTAATTGATGTATTAGGCATTGTTCTTAACTCATTTATAGCAGTGACTTTTATTTTATATGCCGGTGGAAATCATCTTATAAGTTTTGAAAAAATTTCATCTTCACTTAAGGTTCATCCACAACATTTAATACCCAAAATAATTTCATTCTCTTTCCATAAAAGCAGAAATCCTTTCATCTTCTTCCATTTTCAGATGTTCATACCTGACCCGGAAGCTTTCAAGTTTTGTAATTTTGACTGTGGAATCTCCTTCATTCAGAGTTTCCAAATGATCTCAAATAGCCTTAGCAGTAGACCTATCTCATATTCCAATGATTTGTTGATCTGATAATGAGCTCAAAAGTGCTTCTCTTGCTTTGCAATTATTTTCCTCTTCTTTAGTCAAGTTATCTGGACTGGGTTGACCTTGCACAGCAGCAATATAACCATTCTTTGTAACATCCCAGATGTCCTTTCCAATGCAATTTAGACGTGTCTCCATTCTTATCTTCCATATGCCATAGTTGGTTCCATCAAGTTTAGGACTGTCCTTCTTGAAATAGTTAGTAGACATTGGATCTCCTCAAGCTATTAAACTTCTGCAAAAGAGGACTAAGCTCTAATACCAATTGTTAGGTCCCGAAGACAACTGAGAGGGGGGGGGGTGAATGAATTGTCAAATAAATTCAAACAAAAAATAACTTAACCAACTTAATTCTTAGTACCAGTAAATCAGTTTAATATGCCGGTAGACAATTTTAACAGTTAATTGCTATACCGGTAAGGATTAGTGCATGAAACATAAACACAAAGTCATCCACAACACATAACAACAATATTTGTATGTGGAAACCTTGTAAGGGGAAAAACCACGATGGGAAACCTTACCCACAATTAGATGATACTACTACAGATAGTAAGTGTACATAAATGGGGTTTGCACATGTAGAAAGGCCAACTGCCTAGAGCTCACTGCTCAATCACAAAATGGGAGTCACACTGACTACAATTGGATGGTTAAATCCAATAATAATGTACTACACAAAATACCATCTTCATATGCTGGATTCAATACCGGTGTAGTTCTTATTGTCTTCACAAAACCCTCCTTCAATCTTCAAATGATGTCTGCATGTATAGCTCTACTTATTCTTGCATATACCTTCACGCAATCCTTTTTCGCATTCCACATCTGATCTTATAAATAAGATCTTACATTTATACCATAACCTAAGACCAATTTTAGTAGGTCGGCTCTACAAGATATTACAATAAAAAAGTTTTACAAAAAATACAATATGCAATAACCGATTCAACATGTCAACTTAATGCATTTACAATAATAATTAATCATCTCCATAGCGTGCCATGCTAATCTAGAAAAGATAAACCTTCCAGTGTAACCCTAGACCTATTTCCCAGTAACAACAAATATGCAAATATGAAAATACCTATAAACAAAACTCCAGGACAAGATGTCCAAATGATGTCTTCGACATAACCATGTGTTTTCCATATCATTCCAAGTGTCGGTGATCATTATATCATGTCCGTGTACCAGATACTGGTGACTGTGCATGAGTCACTTGCTTGCCGGTGAATGTTGTTGATTCTCCAAAGTGCCAGAGTTGACAAGAGTTTAGTAGGTGTTGACATCAATGACGAAACCATACCAAAATACCAACAGTCTTTTCTTCTACAACAGCTAATGTTATCTCAAATCTAGCTTCCTGAATAGGTTCTAGGGCAATCTGATCCCATGCTTACAAACTTTCACATTTTTAGTCTCCACTATCTTGTTCACATACTTTTAGAGTTGTAACACCACCAGTTTTATTGTTTGTTGCATATACGAAGAATATTCCTTCATCTCCTCTAGTGTGAAACTTTCCAAGATCATTCTCATCTCATTTGATATAGCACTTGGTTCCAAAGATTCTGAAGTATTTCACAATAGGTGGTCCTCCATACCACAACTCATAGGGTGTCTTTGTATGATTTATCCTTATTTGAACCCTATTAAGAATATAAATAATAGTATGCGAAAATTCTTTTTAAAAAACATTAGCCAAGTTAGAATCTTTCATCATATTTCTGGCCATTTTAGTAATAGTTTTGTTCTTCCTTTCTACAACACCATTATACTGAGGGTTTCTCGGAGCAAAAAGATGTATCCTTATACCATATTTCTCATTAAAATTGTCAAACTCATTTGAAGTAAATTTTCCACCTCTATTAGATCTCAAACATTTGATTCTAGCATCAACCTGATTCTCTACCATTGACTTGAAAACTTTAATTCTTTCAAAAGCTTCAAATTTTTCCCTAAAAAATGTAACCCATGTCATTTTAGAGTAATCATCAATGAGTAGCATAAAATACATTTCACCATAGAGTCCACATGTCCTTGTAGGATGACATAAGTCTGTTTGAATTATCTCCAATTAGTGTGATGTATAATACTCCTTGTTCATGAAACTTCTCCTTGTTTGTTTTCCTAATTGGCATTCTCTGCACACAATGTCAATTGGTTTGATAATACTTGGTAAATCTCTTACTATTTTATAGTTATTGATCTTTTCCATGTTATCAAAGTTAACATGCCCCATCCTCTTGTTCCATAACCAACATTCATTACTTTGACTCAGATAACACATATTTCCATTTCTATCCTTTATGTGGTAAACATTCCCACTTATCCTAATTCCTTTTGCTACCAGATTCTGGTTATACCTTTTCTAATCATACATCCAGTTTCTATGAACACAATTTCATAACCTCTACTGTACATCTAACTAATAGTCAAGAAACTATGTATCTATCACTCTACATAATAAACACCATCAGTTTTATGCTTACCTTTAATAGAGATGCTTCCTTTTTCGTAGATTGGTGCAACTTCCTCTCCTACAAGTTTTAAAAATCCACCATCATACTTCTTGAGGGTAATAAACTTGTCTTTATCTCCATTCATGTGATTTGAGTATAATGATCCATTATCTAGGTTCAACTTTATCATGCAGTGCAATCTTCTCTTCTAGTCTTATGATACAATCCCGATTCTTCCCTTCTATTGCTAGAAATAAGGACTATTCCTTCGAGTTTTCAACATCTTCTTCTTAAGATGAGTGTTCTTTCATAGAGCACAAAATCATTTTCCCTATATCTCTATAATTCATTCTTCTCTTAAATTCATTTCTTCTATACCTAGTTTTCTTTTCATCATCCTTAGACTTTCTATAATCTTTCTTATATGTACATTCTAAAGCATAATGACCAATTCTTCCACAATTAAAATATTTCAAGGGTAACTTACCATTGTACTTCTTAGTTCACTGCTTCACTATTCTTACAAACTTTGCTTCAATCTCATCCATGTTCTCACTAGTTTATGACTAATCTCATGCCATCCTTCAAACATTAAATGTGGCTTCTCTTCAATAAGACTTTATATCTTTCATCTCACCAATCTCATAGGAAGACAATGTACCAATGAGCTGATCAATTGTGTAGTTGTTCAAGTTTAAAAATTCTTTAATTGCACACTTCTTCAGTTTATAAAGTTTTGTCAATGTAAACAAGATATTCCTGATAACATCACTTTCTTCAAGCATTCCACCAATGACTCAAATAGCCTCCGCTGTATCATTTATTCTAGGTATGTAAGTTTCAACACTTGCATCATCAGCCATTCAAAAACCTTCAAACTTCCGCTTCAGGTTCAAGATTCTTGCTTATTATGTCTTCAGATCTTCTTCATATGCATAACTCAACTTGCTCCAAATTCCCTTATCTTTCTTCATCCCTTTGACTTTGCCAAAAAATTCATCATTGAGATAGCTGATCAAAATTGTTCTAGCCTTCACATTTGTGTACTGAGCCTTAATCTCATTTGGAGTTGATTGTCCATTATGAAGTCATTAATAACTAGTTTGGATCATCTCTTTGATTCCATTTTTCAATGCTTCCAAATAAGATTATATTCTTTCCTTCCAATAGTTGTAGTTTGTTCCATCAAACATTGAAGCTTTAACATGAAGGTCCCACACCATTTTAGATCTACCTCATGTAGTTAAGCTTTCCATAGATAAACCTTGATCTAATATCAATTGTTGAACACCCAATGGAACTGAGAGGGGGGGTGAATTAGTCTAGAACTTCAAAAATAGTTATTAGTAAACTTATTCAATATCAACACTTTGACCATCAACGCACCAAATAGAAACACATTAACACTAGATGCATGTGGAAAACCCAAAGAGAGAAAAACCATGGTGAGAATCTAACTCACAATATGAATAATAAATTTTATAACATTTTAGACTTGTAGCCAAGGAGAACCAACACCTAAAAGACTTACAAAACTTAGGTGCACTACCTTAGGCAATATATAAAAGGAATTGTGCAGCTGAAGAACACTTATTCAGGACAAGATACAAACTATTTCCAAATGACTCATTGTTAATTAGAAATGAATTAAATAGATAAACTTAAATTGAGAAGGATTCTCTCGATCATGAAATTTTCCTTGAACAATAATCAAGTGACCAATAACATGGAAAACATCTCTGATGATCTCCATTGTCACAATACTTTGTCTAGCTACCAAATATGTAAGCTTCAAAGTTCTTCCCAAATTGACTTTCACATCACCACAAACTCAAATCTACTTACAAATCATTTGCATACACTTCTCACACAATTTATCTCACATCCATGCTCAATTCATCCTTCTACACATCTTATATATGAGATACAACATTGAAATCCTAAACAAGGGTCAGCCAAAACAATATTACATAAAATAAGCCACCCGAACCAAAAATACTTAGATTGGTCCACTCTAGGTGAAAGAGGGAACTAGAATATATCATAATACATCATTCCATGAGAAATCCGATAATCTGCATACACTAGCACATATTCTAAAAGACATTACAAAGCATAATGTGTAGATATAATCAGTCAGTTGGCCATATAATCACTTCCAATGCAAAATAGTCCATGCGGATCTCCACAAACCAAAGTGAGACCCAAATAATCACCTCAACACATCTTCCAACATATATTCAAACCAAAAGAACATTATCCACTAAACCATAATGTAATTAGCATCATTCCAAACCACCCTAAATATAGGATGAAACAACCAACACAAAAAGAGTATCTAGATGAAATTATATCAAGATAACCAAGGTTTGACAAAGCATATTCAAACCAATATCCATTTGGATAATCAAGTTTGACATCAATGACAACCATACAAGCTCATGCTTCTAACAAGAAGCAAACATTTTTAACAATGGAAAGGCTAAGTTACAATATTGTGAATGTTTATTTTGTTTGGCTTGATATGTTCCCATAACTTGTCTTATAATCAATTGTGAATCATTGTAGATATGCAAATGTTGAATATTAAAGGATAAAGACACCAAAAAAAAGGGATTCAGACTCAGTGATATTATTACTACATAGCAAATTGAGTTGATAGGATAAAGGGATTGGTTTTCCTAAAGGTGGCATCAAAATAACACCAACTCGTGAACCAGTTTGACACTTAGATCCATCAAAGTACAATTCACAAGTCTTGTTAATATCTAAAGGGATAACAAGGTCATCAGTAAATGAATCTTAATTAGGTAGAGTAATAGAAGGAGCATCAACCAAATGGTCAGTTAAAGCTTGTACTTTAAATTCTTTTTGAGACACAAACTTAATGTCAAATTTAGTTGACAACATAACCCATTTCACTAAGCATCCAGATAAATTTATTTTGTATTTAAGAGATGGTTTAAAATATAAAATTTGATTAAGACACATGTCTTAGCATTTAAAAGATAATTCTTTAACTTCTGGGTTGCAAAAACAAGCATAAGACATTGCTTTTTTATTGTACTATATTAGATCTCATAATAGAGTAAAGTATGACTTATGTAATTAACCAAACACTATTTACCATTTCTATTATGTTGCACCAATAAAGCTATGGGAGCATGAGAGGAATCAATAGTATAAAGAAGGAAGGGTTGATTAGAAATAGCAGGTTGTAAAATAGGAGGATTAGCCAAATATAGTTACAAATCTTCAAAATCTTTTTGGCAATCTTATCTCCATCAAAAAGTAGTATCTTTCTTAAGCAATTGAGTAATTTAAGGGAAAGTTCAATCCACAAGTTGTGAAATGAACCTATGAATAGCTCTGAATTTTTCCTTGCAAACTTCGCAATTACAAAATATTTCAAGGAGGTGGTATTCTCACAATTGCATCTATTTTCTTTGTATCCACCTCAATACTACACTGCAAAACAATGAATCCTAATAGTTTTCTACAATCCACACCAAAAACACATTTTTTGGGATTCAAGAAAATGTTGTATTTACAAATTATTTCAAAAATTTGGTGAAGGATCTTGACATGATCTTGGCATGAGATAGACTTAACTAGAATATAATCACCATAATATTCTAAGATTTTATGCATATAATGAAATATTAGGGTCATAACACATTGATAAGTTACACTAGTTCTTTTTAATCCAAAAGGAATCACAACCCAACAAAATGTATCCCAAGGAGTTGTAAAAGTAGAATTTTATATTTATCTTGAGGATTAATAAAGATTTGATTGTATCCAGAAAAAACATCCATGAAAGATAATAAATCATGACTAGCAATAAAATCAACTATCATATCAATATTCGGAAGTAGAAAATCATCCTTCAAGGAAGCCATATTGAGATCTCAAAAGTAAATGCACATTCTAATCTCACTATTTGATTTAGCAATGACAATATTTAAAATCCAAGGGAAGTAATCGATAGGGAGAATGAAGCCAACTTCTAAAAGTTTTTCTATCTCAACTTTAACAAGAAATGCTATTTTGGGATTCATCTTCCTAATTTTTTGCTTTGCAAGTTTAGCATCGGGAATTAACACAATGTTATGAGTCACAATCTTAGGATCAATGCCAGACATATTTGAATAAATCCAAGTATTGTAGGAAATTCATGTAATAGAGAATAATGTTCATTCTATTCATCATTTAAACACTTCCTAATCTTTATGATTTTCTCATCATTGTAATGATCCATTTTAATGTTAATGGTATTACTCACAAAAAGATTACTCTATTGAGGAACATCCATCGGTTGAGGGAATTAATGAATAATCTCTTCATTATTACTTTCTAATTTGGTGTCTTTAAAAATTTATTCTTCAACATTTAAACAATAAAGAAATCCACAATTGTGATGATAATAAGAAAGATCATCATAAACTCCTAAAAACTCAACCAAGGAATCATTAGTAGACAAGAATTCAAGGGAAGGTGAATGGGAGTCAAAATAAATCAATTGAGGGTGCATTGAGAAAGAGATTTAGAAGAAAAGACGACATTCACATTAAGAGATGGTTTCTTAAATTCTTTGGTGGTCTTAGAGGGATTATATCTGAGTCCAAAAGATGTCTCAAAATTATGATTTTATAAAGGAAATTTTATCCCTTTCTCATGTGTGCCACAACTATTTCCATTATATCCACTTTTAGCTAGGATACGAAAACTATGACCATAAATGGAGATCATTTACATAAGGGATGG
Source organism: Cryptomeria japonica (assembly GCF_030272615.1). Lineage (NCBI taxonomy): Eukaryota > Viridiplantae > Streptophyta > Pinopsida > Cupressales > Cupressaceae > Cryptomeria > Cryptomeria japonica. The sequence goes on along the minus strand of NC_081406.1, from coordinate 208,212,916 downwards.
AAAATCCTCATATGTCTCAATGTCATAAGTAGATGAAGTGTTTGATTTTGAAGCAACCACAAAATTGTTACTAACTTTCTTGGAAAAAAATAGGTCGCTCTTTAGGTTTTGAACCATATCATCATACTTTTTAGTCTTGGGCTCTATTGGGAGGATTTTATATTCTCCTATAAAAGAAGGTGTAAAATCTAATGATCGTCAATTGTCTTATATGAGTACCTATTCATATGAGAAAGTATCTTAAGGAGGAGATGAGATGGTATTTTATCTTGAGTAGTAGAAGAATTAGAAGAATGTGAAGAAGATTTAGAATCAGATGAAGTTTGCAAACAAGCTTGTAAATTAGTATCAAAATGCAAAGAATACATCTTGTTGTTATAAATGAATTTGACTTGAAAATGAAGAGTATAAATAACAACTTACATACAGTGAATCCAAGGTCGTCCTAATATAAGATTTTAAGGCTATCGAGCATGAGTTAGATAGGTGTAGGTAAAATAACAGTTCCTACCTTAATAGGCAAGGTTATAGTACCTAAGGATGCTCTAACAACATTGTGAAAATGACAAAAAGAAAGAGATTCAAGTTGAATAAGGAAAGTTTCCATATTAATCTTATGCAACAAATCAATGCTACAAACATTAAAGCCAAATCTGTTGTCCATTAGGACTCATCTTATAGCATTACCATTGATAAGGATAATAATCATATGTAAGAGGATCATATTGATTTTGAATCTCCTTATAAGGTAACTCATCTTGAGAAAACACAATTTGAGCTTTAGGTATTTTCATGGAATCAATCAAAGAAGTCATATTATTAGGTGCCACCATAGGTAGAATATCTAAGTTCTTTAAATCATCTTGTGACATTCAATAATGTGTAGCTGAAGCTTGACTCAAATCCCAAAGATATATCTTGGAAGGAGTGGCTTTAAGTTATTTAATAGAGATAATACTCTTTGCTAAGATGTTGTAACAAATGAGGTGTTGTTGGAAGTACTGGTTGAGAAGAAGAGAAGAAGGGATAACTGGAGGAGGCTTAGGTTTTTGGATCACAGCAAACTGGTAAGACAACCTAATGGTTATAAATTCAATGGAAAATGCTTTAATTGTAATAAGTATGGTCATAGAGAAAATGAATGTAGATCTAGAAATTATCAGAATATCAACACACCCACCGGTCAATGTTCTAAATACAACAAAGTAGGTCACAATTTTGAAAACTGCAGAATGAATGTGAGATGTTATATTTGTGGAAGATTTGGACATTTATCTAATCAATGCAGAACACAAACCGGCATAGGTTATGGAAAGCTATTCAGAAAAATAATGTAACTTGTTATGCATGTAACAAGATTGGGCATATTGCTAAATTTTGTAGAAGTAAAGGAACATCGGTAGACAATAAAATTTCTAGCTTGAAAGGTAAAGAAAAAGTTTAAGAGGTTAAGAAAGAATTCTCTAAACAATGGATTAGAAAAGCTGATCTAAATATTGGGAATACTCCGCCACTGGTAGAACAAAGTGATGCTTCACTAGAAGGACAGAGTAGTGCTCCCTCGGCAGGAAGTTCTTCATCTAATTGAAGAAAATTTCCTTGAGGGTTTGGCAATCTATTGACACATGTGTTATTATTCCCTCAGTTAGAGATAAGAAGTTGGAAATTACTTATTACCGGAAAACAATGTTAAGTGAATACTTAACCGGCATGCAATTAATGTGGTAGATGGTGAAAACACACTATAAAATCAAGGTTTTGGCTCCATTTCATTTCACTGAGATTTCAAACTTACGAAGAGTGCGAAGATTCCGAGCTAAGGCATTTCGAGCAAGAAGCAAGAACACTCCAAGCAATCATCCATCCTAAGGCAGTAAAAGGTATTTAATCATGGCATCCACCTCTGCAATTGAATATATAGCAAACCCTATTGTTGTTGAAGTGATAAAAAGACCTAGGCCCATATTTCAGTTAGTTCCTGAGGTAGCAAAGAAAGATGATACCTTAGGTGCTTTTTCTCAAATTCCTAAGGGATTTGTTTATGTTGAAGACCCTAGAATGTACATCCACTACAACATTGAGGAACTAGGAGATGAAGAAATTAAGACTATGTTTAAAACTGTGATATGTGATAAAACGGGCAATGTAAAAGATGAAAACAAGTTCATTGAGACCCTAGGATTTACAGAGATCCTTAGCATTCCTAAATTTCCCAAGGATGTGATTAGGATAGTCTTAAGCAGGGTACATGGTGAGTTTTTCTGGTTAGATGCAGTCCACAAAATCACCAAAGAAGCTGTAAAAGTTGTCACAGGGTTATCGACCACCGGTAAAAGGCCAGATAAAACCAAGAAGGTATCCAATGACCTAGTTACAAACCTAACTAGTGCAACATTCGACAAGAGGTCCCTAAGAGTTAATGATGTAACAGACATTAATGTGAGATTTATCAACATGATATTAGGATATAAAGCTACTCATGCAAATAGACTCAATTCAGTTTCAAGTTTATGCATTAAGAGTGCTTATGATATGGTCATAGATAATGCAAAAATTGATGTATGTGAGTGGTTAAAAGATGAATTAATTGACAACCTTGGAAAGATCAAGAAGGACAAGAAAGGAACCTTCAGGTTTGGAAATCTGTTAGTATGTCTGATGCTACATGTAACAAAATAGGTTCTTGGTATAGGCTACAAAGAACTTGGATATGATATACCAGCAGGCAAATAGTTAACATAACTATTCAATAACATGGGTGAAAACAAGGAAAACAATATTCATGACTTCTTTCAAGCATTAAAGGCCAAAATGAAGAAAAGAATAAGGTTATCACAAAAGATTGTTGACAAATACAAAGATGAAATATGCTTTTTCATCAAGAAAGATGAAATCTGGATGGAAGTAGTCATCCCTAGGACAATTTGGGTAATCGAGATGGGCTATGAAACAGATGATTACATAGTTGAAACATATGCTAAAGCACTTTTGGAAGCCCCTAGAGAACCCAAGGAAGAAGTATTTGGTAGTGCAAAAACCATTGAAAGCCAAATACAGTCAAAGAAAAGAGTGAAAAAGGTTGAGGCAGTTGTAAGGAAAGGTTCTAGACAAGCAAAAGCCATCAAAGAAGATGTATTGAAGAAAACTGGTATAACAGAGGTTGAGTTAGCAGCTCCACATCCTGAAACTCACCTATCACTGGTAGGTACTTCTTCAAGGAGTGACATGCCTACAACTTTCAAAAGAGTTGTAAGGAGAAGAGATCCCTCACCGGCAACCACACCCTCACCCAGGAGGACAAGACAAAAACAGCAAGTAGTGAGATCTCTGGTAAGAAAGGCCACACCACAGAAGAAACTGACACCCAAGAAGAAGAAGAGGACAAACAAAGACTTGGCCCTTCTTGATATACTGCTGAATGAAATCACAGAGGAAGGTAAATTGAATAACATAGAGAAAATATATGACACCTTAACAGCTGATGAAAAAGAGCAAGTTGAAAATAGTGTTATATTGCACATGAATATGTACAAGAAATTTTTGATGGAAGTAGTCAGTAAAATTCCAGATGAGCTATTTAAAAGACTAGAAGTAAGAAGACAAGCAGTAATAGAAATAGATAAGAAAATAAAGATTGAAAAGCTACTTGCTGTATATCCAGTAAACTCACCCAAATAAATTGATGAACTAATTGCTCAGGCCAACTGGACAGTATTTTCTACTGCACACCGACACATTGCTTTAATGGTTGGAAGAATTAATGAGGTGATTGAGGAGACAGAAAATGGATGGGACATATTCCTAGTTGAGAAAGAAAAAAAAGAAGAGTACAAGAACCCCAAACCCATAAAAGTTTATCAGAAAGATAGAGACAAGGGTAAAGGTAAAGTTGGTGGACCACCTAGTATCAAGGTTAGAGACAACTTACCCCCACCTCCTTTAATTACTCCACCGATAAAAAAAACAACTACAGAAGATCAACCGGTAGCTGAGAGTATGGATGCAGAGGATGATAATCCTAATCCTAAAGTTTTATATACTGTGGATGTTGATACTCAAAAGATCAACATAGTGGTAGACAAAGATACAACTGATAAGACTGATATAGCTAGTGACCCTCCGGTAGTTGAGGAAACTGATAACACACAGGAGAAACTAGTAGAAGATAAAGAGTAAAAGGTAGAGACTCAGACACAGACTGAGACAATGCAACAAACAGAGGAACAAACAGAGAAAAAGGCTTTGGAACAAGAACAACAACAACAACAGGAACAGGTACATAAGGAAATGGTACCACCGACAACTAGTGAAGTAGAAAAACCATTGCTTAAAGAAATGTAGACACAAACAGACCTACTAGAGGTCAATACAAGCTTGGTTACTTCCACCAATACTCAGATTGTTGATTCATCATTAGGCTACAAATCAACTAATGTGACTGAGGTACTATTAGATTCTATCAAGAAAATAACCAATTGCAGCTTACAAGGCAATTGATGATACCATACCAATTTTGAAGGTAATTGCTCCCAACTGTAATATAGACAATAAAGATTCTTTAGGACAACTTGATACACTGTGTAAATATATCTCAGAAAACATTGAGAAAATAAAAGAAGAGTCATTGAAGGATAAAGTAGAAGTTGAAAAACAAAAATTCTTTGATGAGCAAATAAAGAAGTGTAATAGAGATTTTGACACACTTCTACTAGAGTTATGTAATTTATTGAAAGAGTACAAAAATCTGTACAAAGATACCTGTAAAACAAACTTTTTGACTATAGATATAGACAAGAAAATGAGCAAGGTACAGGATGAGATCAATAAACTTGCAGATAGTTTTGTCAACTCACCTAATACACTATCAGTTTTTGAGGAAAAGATAACAAATTTTGAAGAAGAATTACTTAAATTTGAAAGAGAGAAAGAAAGAATAGTGAACAAGGCAAAACATTTGAGATCAAAACTAAGTCCAAGATTGGACTATCTAGCATCACTACAGAAGGAAGTATCTAAGGCACTAATACAGGGAAAGAAAACATTGGCAGAACATTTGCAGCATCTCACCGGTACAGTGAAGAGAACAGAGACAGCAATAAAGGATAACAAAAAGTTTATGGATAGTATAAACTTGATTTTGGGAGATCTTTTTCAAATTGTAACTATCTAGTTACAAGGTTGAAACTACAAACTCTACTGACATCTTGACAACCTTTGTCATTGATGCCAAAGGGGGAGTAGTAGGATGAGAAAATTCAAATCGCAGGAATCATATGCTCAGGGGGAGCACACACATTTTTGGTAACATTTTTGGACTTCACATTTTTTGGATCATTTTTGAAATTTCTCATGAGTGTTGCCATCAATGCCAAAGGGGGAGATTGTTGGCATATACACACTCCAATGAGACATTGTATGTGATTGAAGATTTTGTCATTGATGGCAACCTTGCAATCCTATGGCACCAGCAAAGGCATTATACTGGCATCAGCAGATCACACTCTACACCGGCATTGACACAGAAGAAAGGAAGTATACCGACACAGAGGCCGACATGATTTTTTTTATATTATATTTTGTTTATTATTGTAAAAATGTGTAAGCTGACTTGGCAAATTGTAAAATGACTCTTATATATATAAGAGATCATTGTAGACATTTGGAAATAGGAGATATAAGAATTAAGGAAAATATTAGGTAGACCTATTATGCGAAATATAGGTTAAGGGGTATATGTAAAGAACAGAGTAGGAACCGGTACTGAATCTGGCATTTAAGATGCTATTGTAAAGCAGAACAAGATATTGGATTTGTATAATCCTCATTGTAAGTCAATGAGACTTCCCATTAAGCAGTGAGCTCTAGGGAGTTGGCCTTCCTGCATGTGCAGGCCCCTATTGTAAGTAATATTCTCTTATTGGCCAGTGAGTGAATATTGTGGGTCACAAATACCACCGAGGTTTTTCCCACACCGGGTTTCCTCATTAAAATCTTGTGTTATGGTGTTCTTTTCATGTGGATGTTCTTGATTTTGTTTATTGCATTATTTATTGCATACCGGTACACTGTTATATTATGTTTTGCATGTTTTAAGTTAAGAAATTCTATATACCGGACAGATACTGATTCACCCCCCCTCTCAGTATCTGTGGGATTCCTAACATAGGTTTCTTATTGTTCCTCATATTTAATGTGTGGGCAACCAAGTTGTAATTATTGGGCGATTTGTTTGGCATATTCATAAGGACTCTTGGTGCCATAACCCCCTTGCACAGTAATAACTGGTTTGTTTTGAGTAAAAAAAGTATCATTATTATAACCACATTGAACCACAAATACTGGTTTATTAAGAGGTTAATAAGTTTGAGGAGTACTACCACCTTAAAAAACAATCACAAGCTTATTAGGTGTTCGGAATTTTTTTTCATTTCCTATCACATTTATCATATTGATCAATCTTTTAGAAATAGATGTTGTAATATTTTTTGAGGAATTTTTAGTAGAAATGAAACCATCAAGAACATCATCTAACATAGAATAATCATTACTACTAAATGGTTGACTATTGGATTGGATGGTAGTTAAATCATCATAAAGAGGATTCTCATGTATCACCATGCTACTAGATTTAGAAGATGGTTTGATAGGGATGGATTTGTAAGAAGAGTCATCCAACTGACCCAAGTCAATACTATGAAATGGCATAGTAACTATGTTAATCAATTTTTGTCAAAATGTTTATCTAGAAGGCTTAGGATAAAGGAATTCATCAAGAGCCTCATCAAGTTATTCCTTACTAAAAGAGTAATCATAATAAGAAAAAGGATTATCATAGGCATGAAAATATTGCAAGTAAAGATCTAACATTAATATTGAAAAGAAAAAAAAAACTTTTGAAATGAAAAATGCATACAAATCTAAACATACACAATGCATGAATTGAGATTTTTATTTTTATTTTTATGATTTTGACATGAAAGAACCATGCGATGATAAGATCTAATCAGAAAATGCAATGCATGAGGGTCAGGTTCACCAAAATGTTTCTTGTTAAAATAAAATCAGGTAATATTAGGACCAAGATTCACCTTCACACTAATGTTTAAATATGAAACCACTTAGTGGAGTGATCATACTTGACTAACTCTTGTGGAAGAGAGTCGAGTGATACTTATAGGGTTTCTATTCCTTTGTTTCTATGGAAGTGAATATGTAATATTGAGAGAATGCAAGACTATGGTAAAAGTATGAAAGAAAATGAATGTAAAGGTACTATAACAAACTAGTAAAACAACATCAATAGAGAAAAAGACACATAAGTATGGGGAGAATCTAACTATGCAGCTACGATCAAAACCTAATGCTGATTTGGTTGGACCAGAGAACCAGAGTGCCTTGGTCTCTTGAGGTTGAGTTGTTGTTAGGAGGTTTAGATCCTGAAGCAGTCTAAGTGCCAACACTAAAATTTGGAGTAGAATCCTGAGGACCAGGGCACCCCACTACCTTGGTCCCATGAAAAGGGTTTTCTATTACCATGGTCTTGTTGGGACTCATTAAATTTGAGTCAAGTTTTGAGCCCCATTTCAAAATTTTGATATTGCATTTTAAGAAAGGCACCTAATCTCATTTAGGTGGCCTAGTTACAGAGAGGGTAAAATGGAGCCAGTTGATTTTCAAGGGGTAAGGCTTGGGAAGTGTGTCTTACACCTTTCATTTAGATAATTAAGTATGTTGCAACTTTCAATTTTCAGTTTGGATCAGTTTGTCAAGTACCCATTTCAAGGGGTGAGCTGAAAGTGCATTTTAGGTGCAAATCCAGATTTTACCAAGTAGCCTACTTTGAGTGTTTATACCTTTTGCCCTGTTGATCGTTATGGTAAAATTCAAAATGGATTGAATTATATGCATAAATTTGAGTCAGCATGCAAATTGTCAAGTCTTTATGAATCCATTTGCTCATTTTTCCAAGCTCAATCTGTTTGCAGTTTGTATGGTTTGATAAGTCCCTGTTTCAGCTGCAAGTCGGAGCCCTATTTTGCATAAGTGTAAAAGCTGCCTTGGTGAATGTCATGTCAAAATGTTTGTTCCAGGATATTGTTGGTGCAAATGAAAAGCTATGTTTCTAGTTTCAAGCTCCTGCCAATCCGTTTTATCGGTTTTCAAAAGGGTTTATTAGGCCATCTATTTCAGTGATCTGTACTTTCATTGCCATATTAGTTAAAGTGGCTATTTTCATGAGTGCACCATTTGCACCCAGTCATCCTTTTGGTCAAACTAAGCATTCAAATATTTGATATGTATGTCAAGGTACCTATGCCTCATATTTGAGGGTCTACAGAGATCATTTGATATTTTTGAGAAAGGCATCATGAGTTGCCTGCGCATTGACTTCATCATGTCCGCAGTGCTAACAAAGCCAGTTGGTCATTTTTGACCATTAATATCTCTTCACTTGGGATTCGTCTGGAGAAACCATTTGGTATATTTCATGGTTGTATATCAAAGTACACACTTGTCAGATGGCAATGTCCAAAAAGGTGTTTTGACCAGTTTGAAAATTGCGTCTTCATGATTAAATGCAAAAATGTGGCGCAAGTGCCTAAAAGTTGCAAAACTCAGTTTAATGATCCGAAAATGGTGTTGATTGATTCCAGAGGTATGTTTAAGATTCTTGAGGCATTTCTAAGGTCATTTGCATGAAAATGAATTTTTTTTTAGTCGGACCCACTTTGGGGCCCGACCTGGCTCATGCCTATGCGTTAATTTTAATAGCGAAATGTTCTTTTTTCTTGGCAATATATGCATATCCATACCGGCTCGACTGCAATTCACCAATGGGACAATGAAAAGTTATAAAAATATGATGATGAATGGTTTATAAAGTGAATAGTTGTGTTTTTCCTTTCTTGAGAAGGGGAGGCATTAAACTTCAGCATTAAACTTCAGCCAATGCAACAACAGGTAATTCAATATTTTCCCTATGCATAGTATGGAGTGGTAAAGGGCCACATTTGAAATTGAATCATTGCAATTGGTAAGTGAATTGGAGTGGTAGCTGAATATGAAGGAGGGGTATTCATCAAACTTTTAACCAATGGCATTATGGTAGGTGTAATGCCAATTTCTGCCTCTGCGTGGTTTTAAGAACCTATAAACTTCAGCAAATGCTAAAGCTCCCCCATGTGAGCAGTAGAAGGAAGTTGAATGCTTTTTCAACTTCAACAAATGGCAAATCCCATGTGGAGGAGACACTGCAGAAGTTTTCAAGCAAATGCAATTAGAAGTTGTAGAAGCAGCTCCACGCCCTCTGCCAACAAACAGACTCTACAACTTTTCTAGCATACTCCTCTCCCCGTGTGGAAATCAATGTAGCTCCTGTGTGGTATGGTGGAGGAGAGGAAACATGAAATTTTAGAAATAGTATCAACCTCCTCCTGCATGGGTTTTGAAAGGGGCATAGAATTTTTTAAAAACAAATGCATCGTGGTAGGCATAAAGCTCTGCGTGGGGGTCTTGAGGTTTCAACAAATGGAAATTGGTAGGTGTTCACCTAGAGTCTCATCCTTCCTTGTTGTGTGGTGTTTGGAGGGTATTAAAATAGGTTTTCATAAAAATGCAAAATGGCAACTCCACGTGACTTTGCCAGTGTCCTCCCTGTGTAGTGGTTGTTGGGAAGCCATGTTTAAAATGAAGCAAGTGCTATTGGTTCCCTAAACTCCTCCAGCATGGAACATTGAGCAGCATGCAGAAAGCTTCTTAGCAAATGCAATCTGGTAAGTCCATTCCCCCCTCCTCTGCATGGAACATGAAATAAATGCAAATTGATAGGTTTGAAGCATCAAATTCTCTTCCCCTTTGCCTAGCTGGTGAATAAGGCATCACTAGAAAAACTCTCAAGCACATGCTTTTGGCATGTGAAGTGCCAGCGATTTTCCCTCCTCTTGCGTGAAGTGTGGTGTGGCAGATTGAAAGCCATTGAAAATTTCAAATAAATGCAATGTGGCAAGTGTAAGGCTTTTCCCTCCTGAGGATAGGTAAGAAAGACACTAAAACTTCCAGGCGGATGCATTTGGCAGCCATTAAAACTCAAGAAAATCTCACAAAATGCAGTCCCAAGCTAAATGCATATATCCCACATTGGTGGTGAGAGAGAAATCTTTGATATTTATAAGCAAGACTCCATACTACCATAGTGTCAAAGCCTTGGAGGCTTTTGACACAAGGTGCCAGTTGGCCCCAAGTGGAACCTAGGCGCGTGGGTGTGCTTCTTGAGGTGACCAATGAGGTCAAGTGATGATCAAGTGGACCCCACACAAGCATGGTTCCCGAGGCAAGTTTTGCAGAGAAAGGGCAACTTAACCAGCGAACAAGTTGCAGGAGATCCAACAACGCACGTTGATTCATGAAGTAAAGATGTGGGAGAGTTAAGCATCATGAAGCAGCGAAAAGACTAAAGATCGAGCATGTTTTAGGAGATCCAATGGTCGATGCGATTTTGCCCAAAGGAGATGCTTGTCGTTAAGCTTCACGAAATGGCGAAGTGTTAAAGACCCTGCAGATTCAAGGAGATCCAATAGTGCATGTGGATTCACAAAGAAAAGATGCACGTCCATTAGCCATTGCGAAATGGCGAAAGATGACATGGTGTATAGGTGGCAGGTCCAGGTGGAGGTCCAGCTCACGGGTCCCGCTGACATGGCAATGAAGTGGTGATGATGTGGCAGATAGGTGGTGTACATGTGGCAGTGATGTGGCATACATGTGGCAGATTGATGAGGTGTCATCTAAGGTGGAAGTGCATCAAGCCAAAAATCAAAGTTAAATATATAGTGCAGACTATATAAAAATTTGAAAACTTTAAATGGAGGCATAAAGTGGATTAATTCACCCAGAGGCTCATTTTTGCCCAAAATCAAGTATTATATATCATCAGAAAGCTCTTGGGATAAGGAATCAAATCATGTAGTTAATTTTAGTAGATTTGAGATATTTTGAGAGCAGTTTCCACAGGAAAGAGAAAGGAAAATGAAATTCAATTAGAAGAAAAGACACATGGCATGTTTTGCAGACCTAATCTTTTTCCCCCTCTTCTTATTCCCATTTTCTTCTAATTTTTAGGGGTTCCAGAATTCTATGAGAGGGGCTCTAGATTTTCTTGGTTTCCAATTTTGTGTTTGTTTCAAATTTGTAGTAAAATGTCTTCTTTCAAGTGATAGAGTTTCTTCTTATTGTAAATGTTTTCTATTGCAGTCACATGTATGTAAGGCATATATACATTTTATTGGATTGTCTCTAGGCATCCTTCATTTTCAATAAATCCAGTCTTCAAGGGAGTTTGGGTTTATCCTCCTAAATGAGAGTGTAATTCCCATTCTTAGGCATCCTTTATCGAAGGGATTTAAATTCTATGAGTAGAAATTATGAATCTGAATTACTGTTTGGATGTGTATGATCCTCTGTCTAAGCTTAGAATGCATTTTGTAAGGCATTAATGTAGGGATATCTTTCTTCACATAAATTGGATTTGCAATAGAGACTTTCATTTGCAGATTGATGTATGACTCCGTTGCCCTTGGATAAGGCACTGATCTTGCAGATTTTGGGGTTTTCTCAGAGATTTAAAATCAATATCCTCATTTAATTTTTATGTTTGTAATGTTAGTTTGTTCCTTCCAGCTCATGATTCAAACATTGTTGAGTTGCAAGTGTGGAACTAGCCCATCTGTAGTAACCTCCTAGTTTTTGAACCTTTTAAGATCCATCTGCTTTTGTTGATGCAATCTTGTGTGTAATAGGTCTGATTAAATGCATCAAATATATACCCACCTAGGTTTTGCAGAGCCTGAAGAGTAGAAGGATTTAGATCCTTGTCATGTTGTTCAAGCCCTGAGGTTCTTCATAGATTGAATTGGGTACTTCATAGATCAATTGCAGGTGTACTTGGGTTAATCAGTTTTGATGAACAACAGGTCCTTGAAAACCAGGTTCACATTCTACGAACATTCCTATACCAGCTTTGTGATGCTCTCTGAGGTCTTTTGAGTTCATTGGGTACTTGTAGTTGCACCTACAAGATAAAAAATGGTAGGGTGGTGGCTATATAAGGGCTTGCCTTGGTCAAGCCCCTATTTTGGTTATTTCCACCTCCACAAATAGCCAGTATTATAATTGGAATAGTGTTTTCTCTTGAATATTAAGTGTTTTACTAATATTTCTATTACCTAAAAGTTCTAAAATGCACACTAGATTCCTACTCAAATGTATTAGAGTACCCCTAAATGATTGTATTGAGAATTATTTAAGTCATAGATAGGATGCAAATATAAAGAAATGATGTAAATCTAAAAACTAATATAAGGTAGATCTAAAGCTTAATATAGAAACACAAGAAGGATATGAAATCATATTATCCCTTAGGAGAAGGTAGAAGCCAAACAACAATCAACGATTCTCTTATCATCTTCCAATATCTCTTGAAGCTTCCATAAGGATATTTGACTTGAATGCTAGATTAGATTCCCAAATGAGGAAAAGACTTGCCTTATATATGCAACCCTAAATTTTCAATTTCATCAAAGGTCGACCTAGAATTGATATATTTTCACATGGAGTGGGATTTGAATTAGGTAAGACAACCAATTTATCCTCTTGAAATTGGGGAAGAAAGTGTGAGACCAGGGTGGTAGGTCACCCTGGTCGCAGCAATATTTTTTTGACTTTCATAGAATGCAAGATAATGGGGTTCTAATGCCAATTCTAGCTCGGTGGCTCAAACCATAATGTATAGGTATGTCAAATATGTTTTGAATATTAAAATTGGGGTAGGATTATGATTAAATTAAGATGAAATAATAAAAATGGGTACACCAAAGATCAAGGGCCCAATTTATGGAATGTGAATTGATAAGAAAGGACTTAGGTTTAATTAAATTATTAATTAAATACCTAAGGAAGTCTTATAATTCATAGTACAATGAGACATACTAAGGTGAATGCTAACTATGCATGGAATTAAGGGTGTACAATTTATGACACTACACAAAGTTAAAACTAAAATGCAACTAACATCATATTTGAATCGATCTTTGAAGACACATGAGGTGGAGTAGATGGAAGCTCAAGATGAGATGGAAGTATAAATATGTTTAAGTGACCAAACCTCTCCTTAGATTTATAATCCACTCTAGATGGATCAAAGTGTAAACCAATCAAGGGTATTGGAAGTTAATGAAGATAAAAATGAGGGAATTCATATAATTGAGATGTTTGAATAACTATCCCAACTATAATAATTTCTCTACTTTGAAAATATATGATAAACACCAAATCGGGTGAGAAATCAATGGTCTTCCCTTGCACATTATATGCAATCTAATAGATGGAAAGGATATTATAGGATAGTGAATTAAAACAAAGAAAATTATGAAATTCATAATTATTAAAATCTATAGAATATTTCATACTAAAACTCATATAAGTTTTATTCCCATTTGTATGTGTGATAATATGCAAGGCTCATATGGAGAGAACATATCTCTAGAGATGAATCCATGTGATAAGAGGATCTTGAAGTAATAATATATTAGTTGGATTAAGGATTGGTAGATGCAAAGATTGAATCCTTTCATCTTTTCTACTCCATGATCCATGTTGGCTAGCCTAGATTGTGCAAGTACTAATATGGAAGAAGAAGGTGTATCAGATGACATAACTGAGTTTGAATCTGATTTTGGTTGTCATTATTATCAAACATGGTTGTCTAGATGAAGTTTGGTTTGGATACTATCTTGCACTATTGCAATTTTCTTTATCTAGTGTTTGGTGTTGCTATTGAATTTGATGCTTTGGTATGAAGGAAATAATTTTTAATGTATGTAGGAAAGAGTACTTAACATATGTGGGAAACAGTATTTAATTTCTCATTGGTAGAATGCTTTGCATTCCTTCAGATGGTAAAGATTATGGTTTGCAAATGTTGGTTGTTAACTAGAATTCTTTGATAGTAAGGGTGTCTATCAATTTAGTTTGAAAATTCTTTGGTGGCATCTGGATATGTTGAGTCTTGTGTTGTAGTTTCATGGACATGTTTGTGTGGTTCATGCAGAGTTTCTCAATTCATTCTGTAGTGGTGTTTCTATTCTGCAAGTGAGCTATGTTGACTTGTACTTGGTATATTTAGTTATGTTATGGTTTGGTGTGTTTGGTTATATTATCTTGTTTGGATCATACCTTTTGGTCTATATATGTATTGAAGGTTGAGTTGTAACATTTCTATGGGTCTTACCATGTTGGGTAGAGATCTGAATTAAGATATTTGTACTAGAAGATGTCTTTTGGCCAACAAAGTGTTAAAAGCCTTCTTGTTTATTTGCACGTTTCATTTGGTGGTGACTTTGGAGGATTTTTGATGTGTGTGGTTCATTGGATTCAACTTGAAAGGATGTATTGTGATTTTTTGGGGATCCCCTCTTTCTCTTGGAGTGGTCTGCTTCAAATATTTTTGAACTAAGTGGATTATTTTGTGTAATAATGTTTATTTTGTTCTTGGTCAAACCTCTATTAGGTTTTTGATAATCTATCTTATATTTAAGGAGTGCAAATCTATGAGTTGTATATGGGATAGTGCATGAATTGATGAGAAGTAAATGTGAATGATATGCAAGAAAATTTGAGAGTGGTGATGTGTGAAAGTCAAATTGTGAAGAGCTTTGAAGGTGATAGTGTGTTATGGTAGTGGTTATTATCAAAGATGTTTGACATGATGTTGGTCACTTGACACAGAGGTTGAAAGACAATTTCATGATTAGGAGAGTCTTCTCATATCAGTTCTGATATTCTTTCTATTGCTAGAAGATAGTGGATCTCTTGGCAACCTCTTTTATATCTTGCCCTGAAGTAGTATGACTCACCTGAGAAAGTCCATGTATCTTTCCCTAAGGTAGTGTGCTTTAGTCTTGCAAGTCCGTCAGGTGCATGTTGTTCCTTGGTTGTAAGCCTAAAAATTTGTAATCAATTATATTTATATTTTGAGTATGATTCTCGTCATTGTTTTTTCCTGATTGGGTTTTCCACGTAAATATGGTGTTTATGTGTTGAAGGTTGATGTTTTTAGAATTGTTCTTAATCATTTTTTAATATCAATTAGATCAGATTTAAAGTGTTGTGAATTGATTCACCCCCTCCTTTTAGTCTTGCTATGGGTTTAACAAACCTAAAATTCCCTTATACACATTCCTTATGAAAGTGACCCTACCCGTCACGAGGTTGCAAAAATAGGATTAGGTTTCATTTCCATTTGAGCTTGATGTTTAGAACCTACATGACTCTAGTCGATCAAACACTATAGGTACCTCCTTACTAGAATGGCCTTATGACTAGGAAGTGTATCTGATTCATGTGAACCAATGTATGCATGTAGAGATTTGTGCCACCTTAGACAAGGTTTATAAGTTG
The DNA here is from genome assembly GCF_030272615.1 of Cryptomeria japonica. Lineage (NCBI taxonomy): Eukaryota > Viridiplantae > Streptophyta > Pinopsida > Cupressales > Cupressaceae > Cryptomeria > Cryptomeria japonica. Next base: position 208,197,463 of record NC_081406.1, on the reverse strand, counting down.
CAAGTTCATTCAGAAGCATTGTGAATGTTCACCACCCTACTTGACTTGTTCATCTTTTACTCTAAAAGTTCTAGTTTACTTGACTAGGTAGACTTAACCACTATGACATGCCAATTGCATTCTATCAACTACTTAGAGGAGACTAATGTAGGCTTAAGGGTGTATTTAGTCAACCTTTAGATACAATGTTAATGTATTCATAATGCATGCAAATAACTTCTCTAAAGTTTATACTCTCTTGATGTTTTATAGCATTCTTCCATTATAATATTTATGTATGCAAGTGCTACTGCTTAGTAAAATGTACACATGTACATCTATTTGCATCTGTGTACATACATGCATACATGAATGTACCTTTTCTCTTAATTCACACATCACAAATGTGCATCTTTGCACATACATGCATACTTTCATGTGTTCCCCTTGACTTTATGTTCCTACACATTCATTAATATCCATGATTCCTTAACATACTGTAATTGGTTGATCATTACTTAACATTTTAGCCTTGTCATCTCTTCCAAATACATCACACAAATTCTAACCTTATTGGCTGATTCAAATACATAGCACATATTAAATTCATATGATCTATTTTGGTCCATCGACCCCTTTAATACAATTCACATTATGTTGCTTTTACAGAAAAAGAACTACATTTATACTTCATTAGGCAGACTAACCTTATATGGGTCCTTTCAAGATAAACAATTTATGTGAATGTCAATCATGGCTTATTGGTAGCTTAGACATGAGGTGGACTTAGAAATGCAGGATTATTACTTATTTTGAGTTCATGATCGCAACATTCAACTCTATTGCTTGACAGTAAAAGAACTTGATATTGTTTATATAGTATGTTCAATTTGAACACAGATAATGTCTCAAATGATTTTTTGCAAGTTATTTAATAACAAAACAAATCCATGCAAGGAAATATATTACATATTAAAATGAAATGCAATTCTACTAATTAGTTGTTTATACAACTAGCCATGTTTGATATCAAGGTTTAATTACTATGCAACTGCTACACTAATACAGTTTGATGCATTGACTATTGGCATTTCAGTAGAAAGAAAGATTGTTAGCATTTCAATAAGGATATTGAGAAAGTTGTTGGAGATTATTAATATAACTGAAGAAGGATGTTTACTGTCTTAATAATATTGTTTTGTCATTGATGTCAAGAAATTAATTTTCTGATTCAGTATGATGTTGCCATATCTTAAGAAGTATGTTTTGATGAGTATTAAGTGGTTGGTAAGTGACACAGAAAGAATGTGATGAATAAGGGGAGAAATAAATTATTCAATGGGCAATTACTACCGAGTTAGAAAATGATAAGATCATGATGTTTAGATTGTTTTGATATCCTACATATGTTGTTGATTCTAGGGTTAATACTATACAATGTCACTGTGCAAAGAACCTAGTCGGTAAACCCTAAGGTTATCGATATCGGTTAATGAAGGCAGAATGACTACTGAGTGAAGTTCAGTATTTACCAAGTTGCAACTGAATTATGATAGATTGTATTGGATGAATACAAGCATTATTTAATGAAGGACAATGATGAGCTGGAGTTGATGAAATGATTGGTATGTCGTGCATGAAGTTTGTTAAGGATCTATGGCAATGAAAGATCGGAGGAAGATCTACAGCTCAGATTGAACCACAATAACCTTGTGCAAGTTCCAAGAAAGGAATGCAAGTCCCTAGGCAAGGTAAAACATTTTCAGATCGAAGGATACATTGAACCTAGTCAAGATTGAAGATCTGATGGCTAAGATTGATCATGGGAAATGTGATCAAGGAGATTAAGCGGTTAGAATTGTTTATAAATAAGGAATTGTTGATAAACAATGTATGTGGGCAAGTGTAAGCACAGGGATGCTACATAGTGATTACCGAGCACAAAAGCTTGAAGACCTATTTTGAATAACAAAGTAGGGAGCCCAATAGAGGGACAAGATAAGTCCTATGACAAGATTGTTTTGAGCAAATAAGAATCTGCTTTAGCATTTTAGATGTGAAGTTGCAAATATATATTATTACTATTGTTTATTCTGTAAGTAACAGGAAATCTCTTAACCGAGTGGACCTAACAGTCTTATTTGTAAATCCTCTAGCAAGGTGACATTCTAGTTGAGTGTTTGAAATCCTTTAACAAGGTCACTTCTAATAGAGTGAAGATTCTAACAGATCTGAGGAAAATCCCTTAACCAGGTCACATCTAGCAATGTGTTTGTAATCTTTAACAGGATTTGCTTTTAACCGAGCATACTCTAGAAGAGTATATTTCTTAGTGGGTCCGAAATCCCATAGTGGTTTTTCCCTATTTGGGTTTCCATGTTAAATCTGGTGTTATATGTGTTATGATGATTATGTGTTTATGAATTAGCATGTTTAGCAGTTTTTTATTATATTGCTGAAGTTTAAGTTATCAAGGTTGAATCTGTTGAAAATATTAAAGATTAAGTTTGTATGATTCACCCCCCGCCTCTCATCTTGTTAGCTATTGGCATCAGAACTTTAAAATTGGTATAAGAGCTTTGGACTCTGGAAGAAAAGTTTAAAGGTACTTGAGGCAAAGATCAGAATATGTATAAAAGGGATGCACCAAAGCTGAACAAGTCAAGTTTCTCCACATGGTAGAAAAGGATGAAGTTGCATTTATCAGGAATTGGAGAATATGCAACATATTATTTGGAGAATGATTAGATACCACCAAGCACCAACCCGATGACCTTGGAAGAGATAAAGGCAAAGCAACAACATATTCAAGCTATGATTGAAATAACATCAGCACTGAACGACTCAGAGTTTAATGATCTAGAAGGCTGTAATGATGTAAAAGCATTGTGGACAAAGCTTATACCTATGTATGGCAGTGATGAACATGTCCAAAGAGAAAAAGTAGATAGTCTAAGAGGACAAATTGAATCCATGAGAATGAATGAAGGTGAGAACATAACCTACTACAGTACAAGGTTAAAGGAGACTATCAATCAAATCAAAGGAGCAGGAGGAACTATTGAATAAAAGGATGTAACAAGTAACTTGCTTAGAACACTTCTACCAGCTTATGCTATTCGAGTCTCTGCAATCAATGAATTGAGGTTTGTACCTAACATGCTAGTTTCTTTGGATGCTACTATTAGTAAGCTACATGCATTTGAGTTAAGTAATTTTGATAATAGTGGGTCTTCGGTAAATAAAGTAGAATCTGCATTCAGTTCTTTTCATATTGGTTAATCTGATAATTACAAGTATAGAATGAGTAAGTACTCTGAAGGGAATCAAGTGGTGCAAGTGAAAAAATTCGTAAGAACATGGAAGAAGTACAAAAACTATATGAGGAAATCAAGAAGCAAGAAGAGTTTGAAGCATTATTAGCCAGAAGGTTACCAAGAGGGAAAGGCAAGTATAAAGGAAAGCTACCTGTAAAATGTTTCAGTTGTGATAAAATAGGTCATATGGCTTCTAACTATCCTGACAAAGAAACTAGTGAAAAGAGAGAATACCAAGATAACAGGCAGAAAGACAACCAATATAGAAGACATCAAGACTTCAGAAGGAGAGACAGAAAGACATGTCTAGTAGCTGATGAGGAATCCAACGATGATCAATTTGATGAAACTGATACAGAGGAAGTTGTTTATGTGGCTATTAAAGATGGATCAGATGAAGAAAGGTATGAAGAAAAAGCCATAATATCTCACATAAATGATAATGATTCTTGGATCATAGATAGTGGATGCTCACATCACATGATAGGTGATAAACACAAGTTTGTTAAATTAGAAGATTATGATGGAGGCTATGTAAGGTTTGGTAATGATGCACCATGTCCAGTGAAAGGTAAAGGATCTATAACACTTCTTGACAATGCTAAATGTGATGATATATACTGGGTTGAAGGTTGGAAATACAATTTGTTGAGTGTAGCATAGATAAACAATACAGGACACTGGATAGAATTTCAAAAAGGATGTGTCAAAGTTCATGACAAGCATGGAAAGTTAGTTGCTACCAGGATACAAACAAAAGGTAATACATTTCATCTTGACTCAACTCGGAACAAGTGTCTTTATGCAGAGATAGATGATACCTGGTTATGGCATAAAAGGTTTTGTCATGTAAATTTTGATAATCTAATCAAAATAAGTAAGAAGCACCGAGTAAGAGGTCTACTGAGTCTAGAAAAACCTGTGAATGCTATGTGTTGAGGATGCTAGATGGGTAAGATGACAAGATCAAGCTTTACAAGTAAGTCCTACACTTCTAAAGGAATTTTAGATCTAGTACACACTGATCTTTGTGGTCTCGTGAAAGTTCAAAGTTATTATGGTCATAAATATTTCATATTATTTGTGGATGATTACTCAAGGATGATGTTAGTTATGTTTTTAAAAGAAAAATTAGAAGCTTTTCAAATGTTTAAATGGTACAAGGAAAGAGTTGAAAATGAAACAGGAAGACAGCTGAAATGTCTTAGATCTGATAGAGGAGGAGAGTTCACTTCTGATGAATTTAACTTATTCTGCAATGATCATGGTATAAAAAGGCAAGTGTCTGCACCAAGAACACCACAACAAAATGAGATAGCTGAGAGAAGAAACAGATCAATTGTAGATTGTGCCAGAACCCTAATGATAGAAAAGAGGGTACCTCAAACATTTTGGAGAGAAGCAATCATCACTACTGTTTACAATCTGAACTGAGTACAATTGAAGAAAGGAATTATGAAGACACCATATTAAATATGGTATGACAAGAAACCTAATGTAAGTTATTTTAAAATCTTTGGAAGTAGATGTTATGTTCACAAAGATGACAGAAATGGAAAGTTTGATCAAAAAAGTGAGGAAGGAACATTTCTTGGTTATTCTTCTAGAAGTAAAGCATTTAAATGTCTGATAAAATCATCTAATAAAATAGTGGAAAGTGCAAATGTGAAAATTGATGAATTTGCAGAAAGAAATGATGAAGGAAATTCCAAATAACCAGAAAATTATGAAGAATTTGTTTATGTTCAACCAAGAAGTCCTACAGAGAAAGTTGTTGAAGAAAAGGAAGATAATGTCCAATTACCGAGTGATGAAGAAGATCATATAGAGCCTACCAAGCCTATATTAGCCAAATATGTCAGAATACATCATGCATCAAGTCAGATTATTGGAGATAAGGATGATCCAGTGATGACAAGGAACAAACTGAGATAGAACACATGTCTGATATCTGAATTTGAACCGAGAATAGTAAAAGAGGCATTTAACAATGAGGATTGGGTAAATGCTATGACAGAAGAGATTGATCAAATCAAGAAGAATGACACATGGATACTAATCCCAAGACCGAAGGACAAAAATGTAATCGATACAAAGTGGATTTTTTAGAAACAAGCTAAATGAAAAATGTGAGGTCATTCGAAACAAAGCAAGACTAGTTTCCAAAGGTTATGCTCAAGAAGAAGGAATAGATTATGGTGAGACTTTTGCACCTGTGGCTAGACTTGAGGGAGTAAGAACATTGTTGGCATATGTTGTTTTCAAAAATTTCAAGGTATATCAAATGGATGTTAAATCTGCATTTTTTAATGGTATACTAGAAGACGAAGTTTACATTGAACAACCTGAAGGATTTGTTGAAGACATGAGTAAAGATCAGGTATGTAAATTAAACAAAGCTTTATATGGTCTGAAACAAGCACCTAGAGCATGGTATGAGAGATTGCACTCTTATCTAATCAAGATTGGTTTTATAAGGACAAGTGAAAACAATAATATGTACATGAAGAATGATGAGGACAATGGAATACTGATCTCAACCATATTTGTTGATGACATTATATTTTGTGGAAATGACTCTCCATGCAAGAACTTTGGTAATGAAATGTGCAAAGAATTTGAGATGTCACTAATCGGTGAGATAAAGTATTTTATAGGTTTATAGATACTGCAAATGAAAGATAAGATTTTCATTACTCAATCCAAGTACATAAAGGAAATCTTGAAGAAATTTAGAATGGAGGATTCTAAACCTATAAGTACTCCTATGACTACCAACTATAAACTATCAAAGAATGATGAATCTGCATCTGTTGATGAGACACATTACTGATCTATGATTGGAAAGTTACAATATATTATGCATAGTATAGCAGATATAGCACATGCAGTAGGTATTGTTGCAAGATTTTCTGCAGATCCCAAGGAAACCCATATGACAACAATCAAGAGAATTTTCAGATACCTGGGAGGAACTGAAGATTATGGCTTAGTATATGAAAAGAGAAGTGATTTTGATTTAAAATTTTATACTGATGCTGATTAGGCAGGGAACATTGATGATAGGAAAAGCACAAGTGGCAGAGCTTTCTTCTTGGGAGAAAGACTAGTAAGTTGGCTTAGCAAGAAACAAGGATGCATTTCACAGTCAACAGCTGAAGCTGAATATGTTGCTGCAACATTGAATTGCACAAATATAGCATGGATCAAACAAATGTTGGAAGGTATAAATGAAAAGGTTACCGAGCCAGTAACTATATTCTGTGATAATACTAGTGCCATTAACATTTCAAAGAATCCGGTAATGCACTCTAAGACAAAGCATATATCTATAAAGTATCATTATCTCAGAGAAGAAGTTCAAGAAAAGAAAGTTGTGCTGGAATATATTAGTTCAAAGGAACAAATTGCAGACATCTTCACAAAGCCATTTCCAAGGGACACTTTTAAGTATCTCAGAAGCAAGTTGGGGGTCCTACCCCTATCTTCTACTCACTAACAAAGTTTGGTGAAAGAATCAATTTGATGAATCTACAGAGTATTATGTGTGGATTGATGCTGATTTATGCACTTTAGAAGGTTTTCTAAAGGTGTGCAAGAAATAGTGAATAGAGACAAGTTTCTCTGACTGAGAGTGAGATGATACATAGCAAGGCAAATCGCTTCACAAGGGAAGAGTTCATGATTTAGTTCTTTTACTTTTTGGCATTGTTGTCATAAGGGGAGAAGACTAAATGGTAAAGCCCTAAATGTAGAAAATAACATAAGACTAATGACAGGTGGAGAAGATTACTACAAAAGGGAGAAGACTAATGAAAGAGGAAAGCCTAGAAGACTTCAGATGATTTTTAACAGCTCAAGGATAACAGGAGAAGGGTAAAAGCAATTTGAATCCGAATCGATTTGAATATCTTGTTGGTATTACCATTTAATTATTGGTTTTGCCATCAATGCCAAAGGGGGAGATTGTTGACATTTCAGTAGAAAGAAAGATTGTCAGCATTTCAATAAGGATATTGAGAAGGTTGTTGGAGATTATTGATATAACTGAAGAAGGATGTTTACTGTCTTAATAATATTGTTTTGTCATTGATGTCAAGAAATTGATTTTTTGATTCAGTATGATGTTGCCATATCTTAAGAAGTATGTTTTGATGAGTATTAAGTGGTCGGTAAGTGACACAGAAAGAATGTGATGAATAAGGGGAGAAATAAGTTATTCAATGGGAAACTACTACCAAGTTAGACAATGATGAGATCATGATGTTTAGATTGTTTTGATATCCTACATATGTTGTTGATTGTAAGGTTAATACTATACTATGTCACCAAACAAAGAACCTAGTCGGTAAACCCTAAGGAACCTAGTTGGTAAACCCTAAGGTTATTGATATTGGTTAATGAAGGCTAAATGACTGCCAAGTGAAGTTCAGTATTTATCGAGTTGCAACCGAGTTATGATAGATCGTATTGGATGAATACAAGCATTATTTAATGAAGAACAATGATGAGCTGGAGTTGATTAAATGATTGGTATGCCGTGCATGAAGTTTGTTAAGGATCTATGGCAATGAAAGACTGGGAGGAAGATCTACAACTCATATTGAACTGCAATAACCTTGTGCAAGTTCCAAGAAAGGAATGCAAGTCCCTAGGCAAGGTAAAATGTTTTCAGATCGAAGGATACATTGAACCTAGTCAAGATTGAAGATCTGATGGCTAAGATTGATCATGGGAAATGTTATCAAGGAGATTAAGCGGTTAGAATTGTTTATAAATAAGGAATTGTTGATAAACAATGTATGCAGGCAAGTGTAAACATAGGGATGCTACATAGTGATTACCAAGCACAAAAGCTTGAAGACCTGTTTTGAATAACAGAGTAGGGAGCCCAACAGAGGGACAAGATAAGTCCTATGACAAGATTGTTTTGAGCAAATAAGAATCTACTTTAGCATTTTAGATGTGAAGTTGCAGATATATTTAATACTGTTGTTTATTTTGTAAGTAATAGGAAATCTCTTAACCGAGTGGACCTAATAGTCTTATTTGTAAATCCTCTAGCAAGGTGACATTCTAGTTAAGTGTTTGAAATCCTTTAACAAGGTCACTTCTAATAGAATGAAGATTCTAACAAATATGAGGGAAATCCCTTAACCGGGTCACATCTAGAAATGTGTTTGTAATCTTTAACGGGATTTTCTTTTAACTGAGCATACTCTAGAAGAGTATATTTCTTAGTGGGTCTGAAATCCCATAGTGGTTTTTCCCTATTTGGGTTTCCAAGTTAAATTTGGTGTTATATGTGTTATGATGATTATGTGTTTATGAGTTAGCATGTTTAGTAGTTTTTGATTATATTGCTGAAGTTTAAGTTACCGAGGTTGAATCTGTTGAAAATATTGAAGATTAAGTTTGTATGATTCACCCCCCCCTCTCATCTTGTTAGCTATTGGCATCAGAACTTTACATTGACTGCTAATAATTTTCATATGGAAGCTTGACAAAGAGGAATACATGATAATGGAAAACATGCTTAAATTATAGCTCGATAGAGGTGAAGTCATATTCTCTCTTCCCAGTTGAGGATTTGATCCTCCTAGTATTCAAGCTTCCAATATATCTTTTTGTGATTGATTGATCACTATGCTTTTTACTAGTATGATTTTTTATGACATAATGATGGTAATCTCATTCAATGAATGGGTCATTCTCTTTTATGTCTGATCCTTAAGACAAGGTAAAATATAGAAAAGATAAATAATTGATTATCATTACTAAGGTCTCTTTTCATTTTGTTTTTACATTCATTACAAAGTGTTAGGATTCCCAAAGATACTGAGAGGGGGGGTGAATCAATATCTAATCAGCATAAGAATTTATTTAAATTATAGCATGAAAAGCATATCAAAATTGTGTACCGATAAACCAAAAATAATGTAGTAAATAAGAGCAATAACCACAACATAAGAGACACACCATAACATAGTATTTTTAACGAGGAAACCTTGTGTAAGAAAAACCTTGGTGGGATTTGTGACCCACAATATTTGCTTACTGGCCAATAAGGGAATATTACTGTTTACAATAGGGGCTTGTAGTAGGAAGGCCAAGTGCCTAGAGTTCCTTGCTCAATTACAAAAAGAAGTCACACTAACTTACAAAATGGATTATACAAATCCAATGTCTTGTACTGCTTCAAATCAACATCTACTATGCTAGATTCAGTACTGTTTTAAGCTCTGCTACATACATAAACCCTTATCCAATATCTACCTTACAATTCACATATTAGGTCTGCATTAATCCTTCCATCTTATATTACTTCCTAAATAATCTATAATGATCTCATACATATATGAGTCATATTACAATCTACCAAGTTGGCTTACAAAAGATTTTACAATTAAATACAAAATACATTTAAACAAAATTCCTGTCGGCCAGGGTGTTAGTAATCTTCCTTTTGGTGATAGTGATCTGTATGGTGGTGTTGAGTCTGTTGGTACCGATGCTTGTCGGTATCATAGGATTTCAAGGTTTCCATCAATGACAATACCTTCAATCACCTACAATTTCTCATTGGAGTGTGCATTTGCTAACACAAAGAACTTGGCACTAGCCATGATAGGGGTGTACAGATATGAAACACCACTAGCTAATGGTAAGCATGACATATTAAACAATTAATAATTGATATGGAGACTACAACTTTACAATTCATTTCTACTATGCCTCCTGAATCATCAAATTTTTATTATAAAAGCATTGATCACATTGAGATATATGTGTATACATATATACATATACACATATGCATACATATACATACACACACATGTGTGTCTGTGTATGTTTATATGTATGTGTATACATATACATATATATGTATATGTGTATACACACACACACATATATACATATACATATACATATACATATACACATACACACACACACACATATATATATGGATATATATGTATATATATGTACATATACATACATGCATACACACATACATACATATACATACATACATACATAGATACATATATACATGTATATTGTATATATGTATATATATATATATGTATATGTATATGTATATGTATATGTATATGTATATATGTGTATATATACATATACATATGTATATATACATATACATATGTATAAATGTATATATGTATATATGTATATGTACATGTATATATACATATATATACATACATAAATACATACATATATATGTGTGTATGTATGTATGTATGTATGTATGTATGAATGTATGTATATACATACATACATACATACATACATATAAGGAGGAAACCTTGACCAAACCAATTGGTTAATAGGGACCTAACAACAATCAACATATCATTAAATTGACCCTAACAAATCTAGGGTAGCCAATCGAACCCTAAAGGTTACTTATTTGAAGTATCACGAAAATGATGACAAATTTAACCTCTTCTCATGTTTGTGCCCCTCTCCCCGATGGTACTCTCCCTCCCTTCTCTGAGGGTGACAATATCTCCTGCATCAACTTAGACATACAAAGGTTGTTAGACATAATCTTTTTACCATACAAGGTATCCATATAATTGACTATTAATTGCTAGAATTAATATCATTTATCAATTGCATTAATCAATCAAATAGACATTTTCAATAATTTTAAATAATATCATCATATCTCTAAATATGTAATGTAAGCAATCATGAAAAGTTCATGAAAGAGGGATTTAATAATGTCTACAATGAAAGTAAATACCCTCATAATCAACCAACCAAGCCCAAGTTTGATAATTAACCTACCAAAAAACCTCATCTATTAAATATTTTGATAAATTAACATCAAGTAGGATATGTGTAAATGAGGTGAGAGTAAATTTCTTCGAAGCTAAGCCACCTTCAAGAATTTACTGGGATCATCACTAATGGCATCGTAGTCTTGTATACACTAGAGCTATAAGGGTAGATAAGACACTCTCACCTAAATTATAGGTGTTATGTCTTTACTGTCATAATTTATATACCATAATAGTTTCACACTCTACTTGGTACTTATTTTCATGTGGTTACCCTAGTTTATTTTAAGCCCATTTATTCTCTATGCTACCCTAAATATTCATCATTAATTTTGCAACTTAATCATCATCAAATACTGAATTAGGATCAATACCTATGTCATGGGCCTTGACATCTCATGTTTCCCATTTAGAGAGTTGATTGTAGATTGATTAGGGCACTTGGCTCCTTAGTTCCAATAAAATGTCTATAAAAAGTGACCACTTCATGTCTTTCCCTTTTCATTTTGTTATTTGGTCTTGATCTTTGCATTTGACCATTAAGTGTCAACATTTTATCAAAAAATAATCTTTTGTCTGTTATATAAAGAACATATTATTTCCTTGAGTTGGGTCCAAGTTGTTGAAGGTCAGATAGGTCTTTTTCTTTTGTTCAACCTTGCTTGTTCTAGGCTTGCTTTGACGTGTTGTTTTTACTATCTATGGGCTTTTCTTTTTTATAGTATCTGACTATGTAAATGGTTGGTGCCCCAGTTAACGCTACTTTTATAATCAAAAACATATTCTATCATTGTTAAGGTCTAAAATCTTCTGCATTCTGTAGCAAACATATTACAACCTAATCCAATCTAGAGCTATCATACAAGGAGAAACAAACTTCAAGCATTCTATACTCAAGTGTGGATTCCTGTTTCTCATTTATGATTATCATGTTATTGTACTAACACTTGTAGGACTTCATAAAGAGAATTGCATCATGACCATTATGTGGAGCTCCTTAGGAAGGTTTCATACCTAAGGTAATCTTATTATCTCAATATTTATCATTTATTCAATATTTTTTATTGCAATGATACACACACTATCATTTATCATTATTATTGTAGAGGTGGGAATACTAACAGGAGGTTTGAATTAGGTTAACCCTTATACAACACAACAATTTTTCACCATTTTTGTGTGTAGATTCAGATCTAACTACGAGATAGGTACAAACAAGTAGAGTAGATATTGATAGAATTTTCTAGACTTTGAGCATACATAAAGCCCTAGAATAGGGTATTAGTGCCCCTGTCCTACCATTTTGAGCTGAATTTTGGGAGATAGATGTATAGGACATCATGGTTGCATTTTTAATTGTCTTTCAAAGTCTCATACACCTCTAGACTTGGGCACTGAACACCCCTATTTGACATAGTCAACTCTATATTTTAGATATAGGTTGGACTCTCTATACCTCATTTCCATATTTGTATTTATATTATTTACTTTTGTTTGTATTTTTTGTATGCAATCAATCTTAATTAATTTAGCCTCATTTATCCTAGTTCATCACACACACACACACACACACACACTGACACACTCAATTCTAAGAACATGCAATCATCAAAAGTGTGAGTCTAGGAAGGTGTCACACATCCTTGTGAACAACAAGCCAAGCTCACTCACACCTCTAATGTAGTATGGGAGAAGGAATTAATACTAGGTTAATGCATATGTTAGCCTAGGATCACTTTCCTACACTAAAACGTCAATTGACTCTTTTAAGGTGTTGAAAGAGGGAGAAAAAGGTTAAATTGAGAGAGGATCATGAAAATCCCACATCCAATCTCCACCACCTAACATTACTTGTGGATCATTAGAGGAATAAAACCAAACCACAAATATATTCTAGCACAAGGGTAAATTTCTATCTTACCCTCAACAACAAAAGTCTAACTCTTAGAAATCCATTGATACATATAAGAGAGAGCAAGACATTGGCATATAAATCTACAAATTGAACCCTTTCTCATAAATAAATTATTAGAGACAATATCACTTCCTTCCTTATAATCACAATAGTAATAGCTATAGTAGAGGGGAGAGGTGATTTATTTTTCATCCAACTATGCAAGGTATTCCTAGTCAAAAATATCTTACCAATGAAATTTTTTCCCTCTTCTCTTTAATGGCAATTCAAATAGAGGAGTTGAAGGCTTTCATAGAAAGATTATTGCAATGCATATATGAGAATGAGAGATTGTATGCACAATAGGCAAAATCCCTCCTTCTAGATTTGAGATCTTAGCAATCACTTGAAGAATTCTTTGAGATTTTTCTATAGGTGCCATGATCTCCATAAATAACACATGTTGGTGATTGAAAATGCGAACAAATAGAGGGGTTTGATCTAGAGATCGATTTTCACAATTCACATTACTAATCATATCAATTTCATAGACCCATTGTGGGTAATTGATGGTTAACAAATTTATCACCTAACTCTACATTCTTACACCCACAAAGGTGACAAATGTAAGCACAGTTGAACGAGTCAAAACAAACTATCTACTGATTGATTCTCTGCTTATTTTACAAGGTGGCAGCTACCTTCATATAATATTCAATGAATAAAGAATTAAATAAAAATCTCTTAACCCGAAAGAAAACAAGGAAAGAGCTTTTAACCAAAAATCTTTGCAAAGGCATGCATAAAATACAAAACACTATTTTTAGATTTTCCAGATTATGAATCAACCAAGTTACAACAAATCACTCACAGATAATATTCTTGCAAAAACAAAAAATTTAAACCACTCACCATCTCAAATATAAATCCACCCGCTGATAACCATTCAAAAGAACAAAAAAGAATCCACACATTATAATTCAAAGATTACGAATATCTGAAAGCCACCAACAATGTTTTTTATATTCAAAACAGTAAAATAGAAATATGCTTAAAGAAGTTCTTGCTCTTAAGAGAGAAACAAATGTTGTCCAAAATATCCTGAAATCAAACTAAATCCAACTATTTAAAACATTCAAGTAACGGTTTCTTGAAGAAAACCATTATTTAAAATAAGTCTTTAGGCCTCCTAGCCAATAATTAAGAAAAGAGATAAAACCGTGAAATTGTAAAACTGCCACAACCTACTTCACTCCCGGTTCATTATCACTAATAATCTCCACCTCCTATCCAACACATGCCACTTCTTGGGCCTTGACTCTTTTCCTATACTCACGATATGTGTTCATAACCAGCTCCATGTTCGGGTCCTTTGGCATTGCTGTGATGCACAGTCTTGTTCTTCATTTTGAAATTAACCCATCGGTAGTGGCTATGTTCTTTTGCATTTCATCAATCTTGGACTCAAAGGCAATGGCAAACTTTTTTAGATGACACAATCCTTTAAAGGATTCTGAGGAGATGTTTTGAGGATCTTTGACGTTCTTCTGATAATCATCTTTAAACTGGCCCAATATTTCACTAAGTTGTCGTACATTTTCCTCAAAGTTGATCAATGAGGTCAACATCCAGAGGACTGAGGTTATTCTTTATTTTTAATAGACCATTCAAGTAGTGTTTTAGAGCATCATCAATGTCAGTGATTTAACCACGATAGATATTCTCTTTCCAATCCAAATATTCATGCCTAGTAGGGTCAACTTCCTTAGGATATTTTACCAATTTTTTGATCGTTAGTGTAGCATGGTTCAATGACATGAGCTTTTTTACCTCATTTGAAAATAAAAATATGCTTCCATATTCTTTCTTGATTTGTTGTAGCTCGGCTAATAACTTCTTTCTTTTATTCTAAATTTTCACATAAAATATTCTGAATTTAGTGATGTAACTGACACCAACCCCATACATTTCATCTATCCACTCAATGACAACTTTAGCATACCCAAAATTACCTTTGACCTTTCTTAGAGTATCTGTATCAATTCCCTGTACATGCAAACTTCAAGCCTCCCCAGTAGCAGGATTTATGATAGATAAAATGAAATCCTTCAATGACTACACTTGGGATTGTAGCTCTAGGTTCTTTTTCTTTTGTTCTTGGGCCCTTTTAATCAATGCATGAACTGAAAAGTTGGCATGATAGACATCCCCTTCTAAACTAGAAGGTCCCATATCCACATGGCTGATCTTATAATCATTTTCTATTATGTCACTTGTATCTAATAGGGTCAGCAATTTCTAGGAGTTGATGACCAGATACAGTAAAAAATGATCTGAGACATTTTCTTAGAATTTTTAGGCTTGCGAGAACCTTGTAATAGCAGTGTGACTATATCTATCTAACTAGAAATAGGGGCGGACACTTTTCTTTCTTTTCTACCTCTTTTCTCAACCATGCTAGAGAGGTTGTTCCAAGTCTTGATCCATTATTAATAGTGCTATGAGTATTTTACACTAGAGAGCAGGGGATCTCAAGCAAATGAGAAAAAGAATGATAATCAATTATTTGTTGGTAAATACCTTTAGAATCAATAAGAGGTGATTTCCCTTTGGGCGGCACAATCCCATCATCCTGATCACAGGTCGATTTCAGTCTAGCATTGGTTTCTTCAATGTTGGCTTGATGATGATTTTTTTAATGGATGACTTTATTTGTTGTCATTGATGGCACATGTATACACACACATATGTTCACATTTTCATAGTCATCTTAGTTAAGGCAAACAGGTACTACTCCTAAGTCTTTGTATTTCAAACCGGTATCATTTGTATGGAGAAGTCCAATTGGTTTGAATGTGTCTAACTAGTATATGTAGATAACCGGTATATGCAAGAATGACATGACACCAGTTTGGAGACTTAGCGGAGATCAACAAGGAAGCAAATGGAGGAAAAGTAGTCTATGAGTTGGAAGAGGTTAACTCTTAACTAGTATCAGTGTTCCAACCAGTTTCATTGATTGTGTGATGAGTTATCCCTAACCGACAGATTTGGCGGAAATCTATGATGTGTTATGCAAGATTGTCCAGATACACTACACCTAGGAAATTGTGATGTGATTCCTGAGCCGACATGAAATCTAATGTCTATAAAATGACATTGTGATGAACTATTTTTATGATGCAAGATACAAGTGATGTGTTGATGTGATTTATAAAAGGAGTTGCAGAGTATGTCGGTGATCTAGTTTTGAGTGAGATGAAGAGGGTGTATACAAGAAAGATGTGCTACTTCTAGATCACACCACCTGTTGTTTTATAATCACTACAATAGTTAAATCCCCTAACCGAGTAAGCCCTACCAAGATTCATTGTATAAATCCTCTAACCAAGTGATCCATTAGTTTGGGTTTGAAATCCCGCATCGAGGTTACTTCTAATAGGGTACTACCTTTAACAAGGTATAACTCCTAATAGAGATTTGGGATCTTTAATAGGATTTGCTCCTTGCAGAGCACTTTGTAGACCTTAACCGGTCAGTTACCTATTACTACAGATAGTTAACTTATGAGTCCCACCTCACCGTGGTTTTTCCCAGTTGGGTTTTCCACGTATAAACACTTGTGTTATGGTGGATGTTCTACTTGTTGTGGATTCTTTAATATCATTTTGGATTGCATGCATAGTTATAAGAAAATAGGTTAACCATCTTTACAGGTCTATGTTTAAAGTGGTATTATTTTTTCTATCATTGATTCACCCCCTTGTCTCAGTGCTTTATAAGTGTATGAATTGGTATTAGAGCTTAACTTCCTTAAGGCTTAATCGCTAGGAAGGAAACCATAAATCCACCATGGGGGATATGAGTTTTTTTAGAGATGGTTAGAGTACTTGATGCAACCAATGAAGAGATTGAAACCCTAAGGGTCGGATTTGAAGCTTCACAAGTTAAAAGGAGAGAGCTAATTGAGAAACTATTAGATATTTATGATAATAGTTCTTTAGATGAGGCCAACATTAATGCATTAGCTAAAGAAGTGGAAAAACTAAATGGTGAAAAGCTAAATCTAAGGAGAGAGCTTGAAGCCCTAACAATCTGTGTGAGTCAAGAACTTGAAGCAAGAAGGGTAGCTGAAGAACTAATCACAGAGAGATCATGAGATTGCTAGGATCAAATAGGAGAATGCAACTTTGCATGAGGAGAAGGAAGAGAAAGAGGCAATGTAGCTAGATCTTGAGATGGCAATATCTCTAAGAGAGCCTCTGACAAAACACAATGAATATCTTACCAAAGTAATGGAAAGCTTGAAAATTTCAATAAGAGTTCTTCTATGTTGGATGAGAAGATCCAATCTTAGAGGATGAAAGGTGACACATCTAGACTAGGTTTCAATACATTTGAGAAAGGAGAATCTTCCGGTACCAAGAGTAACATGCACAAAGGTAAAAATTATCCTAAGACTAACAAGCCTACCGGTAAGAAAGCTTTCAAACCTATTTTCTTTGTCTATCACAAACCTAGACATACTGGTAATGTGTGTAGAAGCACACCTAATGAGAACATAGGTTATAATGCAAATGCTAGATATGTGTCTAGGATATTTGAAGGTCATTGTTTCACATGCAACATGTATGGACATAGATCAGTTGAATGCAGATATGGAGCAAACAATTTGGCACCTCACATGAATCCAAGACCTAATGGTGACTGGAGAAGAACCTATGACAACCGGGGAAACATGAACTAGAAGAAACCCTATGTCAACTGGTTTAGTCCATATGAAATGGAAAAGGTAACAAATGTGATTTGCACCATTTTTAATAATTATGGACATGTGGCTATGAACTACAGAAGGAGAACTAGAAGAGGTAATGCAAGACCTTAGAGATTGTGTGGGATGGCCTACCATCATTTTCACAAACCGGGACACATAGAACCGTTTTGCAGAACTAGGAAGAACAAATCGAATAAACACTCTGAAGATCGTAAAGGATAGCAAAAGGTCGATGTTGTGGAAACCAAAGTAGAGATGAACAAAATATAGAAGAAGAATAGTGAGGACAAGGCAACAAAATAATCTATCCCTTCACCTAGTGTGGAGATTCCTGCACTGGTGAACTGAGCTATTCAACAAGCCTAAGGGGAGCATAATAGTAAATCTACTTCTGGACCCCTTGAAAAGTGTGTGGTAAGAGAGTTTTGCATTTTGAGTTGTTTTGTGAGAATTCTTGATATCATTGTCTATCTATTTTCTATCGGATTATCAACCGGTTATATACCTGTCAGTATATGTGAGTTTGTTAAGAAGTATATTAGGGTTTGTTACCCTATCGGTTGTGCAATTAATGAAGTGGGTAAGTTTAAAAATGCAAGTTTTACCCAGTTATTTTTACCCTAATTACATTCGAAGGAGAGTTTTTGAGCACCTGTAGAGCAAAAAATAGAATCACTAGCTGATTGTGAATGAATTTGTGTTGCAGATCGAAGATTGAATCGGATTTAAAGATAAGAGAAGGCAAAATGGGTGTGCATTTAAGAGATCAATTGAAAACCCTGCCAATGCAAAGGGAATAAGGTATTCTTTTGTTAATCTCTCTCAAATCCTGATTATCTAGAATGGCATCATCATCTAAGCAAGTAGAGAGACTTATGATTACTACTGAACCTATGGAATCAGAAAAAATAGTATCATATAATGAATTGTCTCAAGTTCTTGATGGTGTTGTAATCAAAGGTGATTTATCCAGTTATATAGATTGTAAAATTAAGGATAGAGGATCACTATCAATCTATTCTCAACTCAAATATTTGTGATAAAAGAGGAAAAATCAAACCTGAATTAATTAGGGTTTATGAAAAGGGTTTTCACAATGCGGCATATTTTCTTGAATATTTTGAAGAAGAGCATGTTAGGATAATCCTTAGTCATGTGTATGGAGAGAATATGTATCTTGATAGGTCACACACAATCACGAAGAAAGCAATTCATGCAATGACTGGTTTCTGGAAAACTAGTGAAGTTCCAAAGCCGAGGATAATTTCAAAAGAGATTGTGATTGCACTGACTATTACCACCACTGATGGTCATGCATTTTCGGTCAACAACATTAAAGATCAAGCAGTTAGACTTGGAACTATGATCATTGGTTATAGGATATTCCATTCCAGTAGGATGAACAATGTGCCATCTGCTACTGTGCATGCAACCTACAGGATGATTGCTGAGAATGTCAATTATAACATATGCAAGGCAATGAAGAGCCAATTAATGTTGAACCTAAAATCAATCAAGAATGACAATACTCAAAAGTTAAAGTATGGTCAATTGTTGATTGGTCTATTCTTCTATTTTTAGAATTTCCTACCGGGAATTGGTAACATTCAATGGTCGAAGGACATATTGGTTGATGCTCTGCAAAAAGGACAATGTTAGGTGGGGATAAACACAACACAAAAAACAAAAGAAATCAATTGTTAGATGTTAGTGTTAGAAATCACCAATTAAAAACTATCCTAAGAAAGCATATCAAGAAAGATACTACTAAACAAAAAGAAAGCTTAAGGAATCTACAAAAAGTAACTAAACTTCTCCATATGCTCTCTACCATGCTGGTAGCTTCTCCTTCCTTGTTCCTCTCCTCTCCAAGTTCCAAACTAGTGTAGCTCTCAGCAGCTTTTTACACTATGGATGCTTATGGAGGTTCAAGATTGTAGATGATTACTCTAAATGCTATGCAAGTATGAATAAACTAGAAATGAGATTATTATCTAATCTAGTGTTGATTTTAATACAAAAGAGTGAATATGAGTAAGATATGCTAAATTCTCTCTAAAATTCTCTATAACTTAGATGCATACAAGTTTTCAGGATCTAGATTATGAAGAAATGGACTATATTTATAAGAAAAATGGAGCAATGGATGGTTGAGATTGAGTAATCTCAACAAGGATTAGGATTGAATGATATTCAATCCATGTGAAGGCTTTCAACCCAATCCCAGGATGACAATTGTCAATGTGAGATAGGTTGAGAGGAGAGGGAATAAACATTAAATGCTTGACATGACCTAAAGGTTAACTTGGGAGTCAAGGTCAAGGTTGGGTTGAGTGAATAAATTTTTTATTCAAAGAATAAAGCTTTTATCCAATGGATAAATTCTTGTGCAAAGGAAAAAGGGATAACCATGGTCAAAGAAATAAATGCTTGAGGAGACATATGAGTCACATGAGGGTTGAGTTAGTGGTTAACCATAAATGGTCATGTAAGAGCCATAAGTGGTTTGGAAGATTTTAGAGGTTAAATTGTTGAACACACAAAGCATTTAATGCTTTTCAAAGACTTTGAAGTCTTTGAGAAGTGACTCCAAGTTGCTTAGGAATGTGACAATAAATAGGAGATGGATTAGGTTAATTTAAGAAGGGTTTAGAAGAATCTAGAAGGGGGCTTAGGAGTGCAAGTGGATTTGGTGGGTGAGGGAAAATAAGATTCTATTTAAAATAAAATTAATTTATTTCAACTTGTGGTTGCAACTTGTATTTGTATGAAAATGCAAGTGGGGGGGATTAATGATTTAAATAAATTTTTTATTTAATTTATCTAATAGAGGAAAGAGGATTAAATTGAATAAATAGAATTTAATCATTTAATTGATTGTGAATGTGGTTTAGTGAATTAATTAAAATAAATTGAATAATTTATTTAATTAATAAGAGAATGTTTGAAGATGAATTAATTAAATATTAATTTAATTAACTGATGGCTAGTGGATTTTTAATCAAATAAATACAGAATATTCATTTAATTAAAATGGACAGATTTATGTGACTACATTTGCCCCTCTTTGAGACGGTGCGGTTTATCGCGTCATTTCAAAGAAAGAAAAATAGGTGTGAAGAAATGCCCCATAAAATGTTAATTTAATGGGTGGTATTCCCCCTCGAGAAATGGGCCGAGAAATTTCGAAAAATCGGGCGATCTCTCAAAAAAAAAAGAAAATTGGCAGGGTGATAGAAGAGAATAAATTGGCAATGCTGGTGGAAAAAAAAAAGAAATCAAAGATAAAATGGAGAAATGGGAGGCTCGGGAAGTTCACAGAGACCATGACGGTGAGCGGGGCAAAATTAGGGGTATGACGAAGGGTTTATATGGGGAGAAAGGGGTGAAAATAGGCTCATTTGCATCCACAACCATAATGAAATTATAGCTCTGATAGTGACCTTCTGGAAGAGAAAGGAGCAGTCATGATGCTGGTACCAGTAGTAGAGCATCGATTAGAGCATGTCTGTCAATTCCAGTGGCTAGATGACTACGGACCAGTGGTATGGAAATTTGAATTTTTGAATTTTCTGCATTTTTGATATGTTTTTAGCTAGGTCCAAGTTGAGTCAAGACAATAGTGCTAGAACTTTGTTTTGGCGCTTTTGTGCCACAATGGTGCTTTTGCATAGTTATTTTAGCACTTCTGTTAATAGTGACACTATTGTATAGTTGTTTGAGCACTTTTTCTAGTTGAGTGCTATTGAGTGGTTGATTGAGCGCTTTTGTTGAGATGTAGTGCTATTGTGTAGTTGATATAATGCTATTGTAGTTTGAGCACTTTTGCATAGTTGATTAAGCATTTTTGTCAGGGTAGTGGTGCTATTGTTAGGAGATAGCGCTTTTGTGTACAAAATAGCACTTTTGTACAAAAAAATAGATGCCCTAGTGTTTGAACAAATAATCTCTGGATGCCAATGATGGATGGATGGAGATGTGAAGTGAGAGTTGTTTTGAACCAAAGCAGCCCTGATGAGACTTAGGTCATTAGGATAAATGCCTGTTGAAGTCTAGGTGTGCCATGATTTCTTACCTATTGAGACGCGAAGATATTTGATCAAAGTATCTGTTGATAGTCTAGGTTTAAACTTAAGAAAGTTTGAAATAAAACAACTAATGATAATGGTTGATTGCACTTGTGTAGGAGTATCTACGCATCTTACAGTTGTGCGAGAGACATCCCGCCACACAAGGGCTGCATGATTGACTAATAGAGGCCGAGGTGGATTGCATTGTAGTGACTGGGCTGCACGATGTGATGCATATGTCCGTGATTCAGATGAATCACAGTTTGATGACAGCATTGGCTGAGCGCTGGCATAGTGAGACATGTACGTTTCTCTTGGCACAGGGGAGATGACTATGACACTAGAGGATGTATGGTGCATCCTGCATATACCTATTCGAGGTGAGTTGGTTACATATGATAGAGCATGGGGGACCTTATCGATGTAGCGATTATTTGATGAGGATGTTTATATTGATGATGGGTCGATAGCTTGGGAGGATATTGCTGCATTATATGAGCCACTACCAGCAGCGTTGTCAGGGATCATTGGGGGGCTACTATGTCTGGATAGGCGATCACATGGTCTGGCCATTGGTTGGGCATAGGTTATTGAGTAGATGATTATAGAGGGGACCAAGTTTGCATGGGGATCGTGCATGTTAGCGCACCTATATCAGGAGCTTCATGAGGTAGTATATTGCAGGAGGGGCTCATTGGCAGTGGGAGTGACGTTGCTGCATATTTTGACATGGGAGCACCTACCAGTTACCCGACCAGTGATTTTGATATTTTGGACAGTCGAACAACCATATATGTATATGTATAGCGATATGATGAGTTAGCCCCACCTGGGGAAGTTAGAGTGGTGGCGGTGGGCACTAGATGATCTGGATGCAGTGATCTGGAGACCCTATATTGAGTGCAAGCCTTGGGAGGATGATGCGGAGGTGTTGCCATATGTATTCATGACCCGATTTCTCATTGGGAAGAAAACCTACCGTGTGGAGAGACAGTTGTCGGGTAGAGTTATGAGACAGTTTGGACGGCGACAGGGATTGCCTAGGGGATTGAAAGAGTATGCAGGGTGGTACAAGAGAGGTATGCATGGGGGCTAGTACTACCCTATGATTAGGCTTTGGTAGAGTTTTGGATGCTATAGGCGAGGCTATGGGATATACGACTGAGGGTGGTAGATGCAGGGGTGTCGAAGGAGTATACGCAGTATATGGCGGCTCATCCGATACTTCGAATATCAGATCTGACAAAGCCAATTCCTGATTTTGATGAGGATAGCGGATGAAGATGAAGGAGGAGAGGAGGTCAAGGACTGATGGTAGGTGGAGGAGGTAGAGGGGATGGTGGTGATGGAGGAGGAGGCGGGGATGGTGGAGGTGGAGGAGGTGGTGATGGAGGAGGGGATGGTGGGGGTGGTGGATTTTGAGGTAGAGGTGGCAATGGTGGTCAGGTGCAGTGCAGAGGGAGAGGTGGTTTTCCATTGCGGATATCATAGGGACCTCTGATGTAGGGAGGAGTTAGATTGGGTGGGAGAGGTATGGGGGAGAGAGAGGTACCGATGGATAGAGGGGAGGGAGCCACTAGAGAGGGAGCTACGGGTGAGGCACCTATGGATACAGGGGAGGGAGCCACTAGAGATCCTCGGGACCATATGATATTATAGTTGCAAACTCGACTTACAACAGCTGAGACACGGGTGGAGGATCTGGAGGTGGAGGTTGTAGCTAGAGATGTGCAGCTATTTGCATGAGAGTCAGAGTTGGCTATAGTGCTACAAGAGAGCGATGGTGTGGTGGAGAGAGTGACTCAGTTGCAAGAGAGAGTGCAAGCTTTGGAGGGAGTACCAGAACAGGGGCTAGCTGTGGAGGCTTTGGTGAGGGAGGTCCGACGAGCATAGGCCGAGATAGAGTATTGGCGGGGTTTATATGAGCAGGTGGTGCCAGCTAGTTAGTGAGCACTGAGCTATTCATAGATACGGTAGGCCAGGTCAGAGTGGTCTCAGAGGATGCAGAGCAGTGGGGGTGTGATGGGTCCTCTATGGAGAGATAGGTCAGGTGGCATAGGAGCTAGTGGGGGTTTGATGGGGCCTCCACAGAGAGATAGATCGAATGGTGTAGGGACTAGTGTTGGAGATGGTGGTGTAGCATCTGGTCAGAGTGGCATCTGAGAGAGAATTTTGCATGCATGTATTTATATTGTCATTTTGGACTATGTCTTGGATGGCTCTTGGTAGCCGATTTTGTAGACTTCATTGTACTCTGATACATGAGATGATATATATGAGGAGATCCCATATTTTGATGATGATATGCATGTTGATATGTACGGATTTTATGCAAGATGATGATTTGTACTTTGCTATATGTATGTGTTTATGAGATGATTCATATATGCATGTTTTATGATGTTGGATGCTAACATGTGGATGCAAGTTGATATATGTGTGCATTGATGTTTTGGGATAAAATGCTTGATGTATGTAATGTCATGATGGTCATGTATGCATAATAAAATGATGATTTATGACAGTATAGATAGTATTTTGTACTTTATATTAACACAATGATGGGATAATGATTGTAATGATGTCAATGCAAATGCTTTTGAATGAATGATTTATTTATGTATATACATCTAGATGGTTAAATAAATGTAACATGGATAAACAAATGTAAAGTACAAATGTTTAAATGATGATTTCTAAATGAATGCATATGTTATAATGTATGAACCAATGTTTGAGACAAATGGTTTTATGATTCTAAATGCCCAAATATGATGAAGTAAAATGATAAGGTGATGATAATGCAACTCATGTTTAATGAATAACTGCACCTTAATGCAATTTAAGAGGGATAATGAATGAATGAATGCATGCACTTTAACTAATGAATAGATAAATAAATGTCTGCAATTATGAAAACCTAAACAAATGTATGATACATAAGTGTAGAAATGATGATAAATGATGATCACTAACAGATGTTTAAATGAATGTATAGTAATGAGTAATCATGGTAGGAAATGCAAAATAAGGATAATTATCTCTGTAAGTGAATCTAAATGTCATGAGTGTAATAATGAAATGATATAATGATACTAATGCAAGTAAATGAGAATGAACTATATGGGGTAAGTGCAACTAAATGATAATAAATGCACGCTAATAAATGGCTAAAGAATAATGCAAAATGAGACTAAAATGTAATGAAATGATGATGGGATGAATGCAAGGTTGTTTAGACTTTACATGATGCACTTGATGATGTATCAGAGTACTCTGTCGCGATTGTATCCAAAACCAACTCAATGTTCACATAACTGCTCATATTAACTTTATTCACATTTTGCATGCAAAAATCATGTAAATAAATGAGTAAATGGGTGGACGGTATGCAACGAAATGCAATATATATAGGTGAGATGAAATGACGATCCATAGTGCTTTATTTTTCATCATCGAGCTTTTAAAATGTTGTAAGAAAATACAAGCATCTTGATATAATGATTCAAGATGACCTGAGTATTCCTTACATGGATTTTGATATAGCAAGTTAATACAAACAACTTGACATAATGGGTCAAGTTGATCTAAGTATTGCTTGCGGAACAAACAAGGATCATATCCTTTCATGCATGACTTGGAATGTCCTCCTTGATCTTGGGTTGATCATATCCTGAGATAAGTTCATGCCGTAATAAGAGACAAAAACCTTTATCCAATTTGGATGAGGTAGGAGGAACCAAAGAAAGAGCATTGTACCTATAAGCAAACAACATATATAAAGAATAAAGAATATGGATCCTTGGTAATGGTTCATGCTCATATGGTCAAGGTATACATTGTAGTCAACAAGCTGTAGTGATCTAAGACTATATTTTGCCTATGATCACGTAGCTTAGTGAACTTCCCATGTAGACACCATTAGTACATGCCCCAGAAATTCATCAGAATAATGCGTCGAAGATACACAAACAATGTTGTAGGAACCTGATATGAATAAATAACCCACAAATCAACCAAGTATTTGATAGCTTAAACAAAATTTTCTTGTCAAAGAAAATGTTATCTTGTCTTTTGTCTTGGTAAGGAAGGATGCATCCTTGTTGAAGACAGTTTGAGTTTTGATGTTGATTGTTTGGTCAATTTGAGAAGTGATCATTGTGCAAGTATTTTGTCAATGCTTGTTTAGTATCTGATCGGATGAGTATGTACAATGTGTTGCCATGTTTTTGTTTGATTTTTGATATTTTCTGATGTTTTTGGATTTTGTGATGATTGTTTTTGGATTTTGTGAGATATTTTCCAATGTTTTTGGTATTTTGCGAGATAGTTTTTAATGCAGAACTCAATGAATCACAAAAAAATGTAGAATCCACTTCCATCAATAAGTTAAGGGCATTACCCCTAGTTTAGACATGACTATGAAAAAGTGGGATGCAAGATGCATGAAGTACTTTTCTTGATTGCAGATCAATAACAAGTGTTTTTGGGTGGATGGATGTGTGAATGAAATAAATGTGATCGCAACAAGCCTGAAAGACAATGGAGCCATAGCCTTTACGAGTGGTGCCTGTTTGCCAGGTTTTCACCATCGTACTAACCCAAGGTGCCACTGGAGTGGTTGTTCACCATTTGGATGCATGATTTTTCTTTACTTTTTTGATATTTTTGTATTTTCTTCAGGTCATTTATCTGAATGTTTTTGGTGTTTTGCTAGTATGTATGGGAGCCTGATTCTCTATGTAGCTCATGTATAAAACCGTTTGAGGTGCATGTTGTTGATCGGATCTGCTAGCGGTTCTCCTTCTGAAGTAGCCAACTGATATGCCCTAGACCCAAATACAGCAATGATAGCATATGGACCCAGCCAATTTGATTCAAAATTTCCCTGATGTTCTCAGTTGGGTTGGTTATGAGGATTTTCTCTAAGTACAAGATCACCTGCCTCGAATGTATGAGGTCTAACCCGATGATTATAACTTCTGCTAATGTGCTGCTGATAGGCTTTGAGGTGATTGTATGTAGCTTGTTGCTTCTCATCAAGTAGCTCTAAGTCTTGAAGATGTGATACTCTGTATGCCTCATCATCAATGAGATTGTGCAAGGAAACCCATAGTGATGGTATCTCGACCTCTATAGGTAAAATAACTTCTGCACCATAGACCAATGAGTAGGGAGTTGTGCCTGTAGGGGTTTGAATGCAAGTTCAATATGCCCATAGTGCTGGATTCAATTGAATGTGCCAATCACAACCGACATCATTGACTATTTTCTTGAGGATTCTTAATATGTTCTTGTTTGATGCTTCGGCCTGACCATTGCCTTGTGGGTAATATGGCATGGAAAAGCGGTGTTGGATGTGAAATTTCTCACAAATTTCATGAACATCCTAATTTTTGAAAGGAAGCCTGTTATCTATGATGATAGACATGGGTACACCATACTGGTAGATGATGTAATTGAGGATGAATGAGGTGATCTTCTTGCCGATGACTTGAGTAAGCGGAACAATTTCGATCCAATTTGTGAAGTATTCGGTGGCGGTAATAATGAATTTGTGTCCGTTAGATGAAGATGGATGGATTTTACCCACAAGGTCAAGACCCCATTGACAAAAAGGCCATGGTGTTGTGATTGGTTGCAATTCCTATGCTGGTGCATGTATCAAGTCTCCATGAACTTGACATTTCTTGCACTTTCTGACAAAGTAATAGGAGTCTTTTTCCATAGATGGCCAATAGTATCTAGTGCACAGGAGTTTCTTGGTGAGTGATGGACTGCTTGCATGAGTTCCAAAAATTCCTTCATGTACCTCTTCCAAGGCCTTTGTTATCTCATCCTATTCTAGACATCGAAGGAGAGTACCATCAAGACTGCATCGGTATAGGGTTTCAACAATAATGGTATATCGAGCGGTTTGGCGAATGAAGGTTTTACGTTGGTTATTCGATTGGTTAGGAGAAAGTTTGTGATCACGGAGGTAGGTATAGAACTCATTGTACCATGGGGATTCAGAACCGATAAGGTGATATATCATCTCAGATTCGGGGATATCATAAGCAGGAATCCAAAGTTGTTCTACCAAAAAATCGTAGTGTGTTGAATTCTATGGAAGATCTAGGAGAGATGCAATGGTAGCCACAGCATCAATAGCTCGATTTTGGTCTCTTGGTATCTACTCAAAGGTGATAGTAGTAAATGATGCCTTTAAACTATCCACCATTTGTTTGTACGACATGAGTTTGTCATCTTTAGTATGATATTCATCAGCTGCTTGTCGAATGACCAGTTGGGAGTCGCCATAGACTTGTAGTTCTTGTAATTTCCATTGTATGTCTAGCTCGAGTCCTGTGATCAAGTCCTCATACTCTGCTATGTTGTCGGTGCATGGAAATGTGAGTCTGTAAGATTTCAGGATGCTGTCACCTTGAGGTGTGATAAACAGAATGCCTACCCCCAAGCCATGCCTAGTGTATGAACCATCAAAGTACAGTTTCCATGGGTGTACTGTTGTGATCATGATTATCTCTTCATTTGGAAAATTGGAAATGAGAGGATGATCACCTATGAGTGGTGCATCAGCTAACTGATCTGCAATAACTTGACCTTTGATAGCTTTATAGTCCACAAACTCGATGTCAAATTCACTGAGAATCATCACCCATTTGGCCAAGTGACCTGTCAATGCTGCTTTGCTAAGTAAGTATTTGAGTGGATCAATCTTGGAAATGAGATGTACTTTATGTGTCAATAGATAGTGTCTTAGTTTAGTGGCTACCAAGATTACTGCTAGGCAAGCTCACTCAATAGGTGTATAATTGAGTTCATAGCCAACCAGTGTGCGAGAGATGTAGTAAACATCACACTCTTTCCCTTCTGCATTGTCTTGTGCCAATAGTACACCCAATGCTGCACTTGTTGCTGATATATAGAGTAACAGAGGTCTACTTGGATCTGGTGGGATCAACAATGGTGTATTCATGAGATAATCTTTAAGCATCTGGAATTCTTGCTAGCATCTAGCATCCCATTAAAAGCGGATGTTTTTGTGTAGTAGGTGTGTAAATGGGTGACACTTATCTGTGAGTTGTGCAATG
Organism: Cryptomeria japonica; assembly: GCF_030272615.1. Taxonomy (NCBI): domain Eukaryota; kingdom Viridiplantae; phylum Streptophyta; class Pinopsida; order Cupressales; family Cupressaceae; genus Cryptomeria; species Cryptomeria japonica. The sequence goes on along the minus strand of NC_081406.1, from coordinate 208,168,515 downwards.
AATCTTCGAATAGATTGAAGCTATTCTTGTAATGTCCTTAGCTGACTGATGTTCTTTAGAGGTGGCATGTCCATGATTGCTTTGACCTTTGCTGGATCGACCTCAATGCCTTTATTTGAGATGATGTATCCTAGAAGCTTCCCTGAGGTTACTCCAAAGACACACTTCTTTAGGTTGAGTCGAACGTGATATTGTTCAAGCCTATCAAAGATTTTCTCTAATATTTCTAGATGACCTTCTCTTGTTAATGATTTTGCCAATAAGTCATCAACATAATCTTCCATTATGGTATGCATCATATCATGGAAGATAGTGGTCATTGCTTGTTGATAGGTCGCTCCAGCATTCTTTATACCAAAAGGCATTACATTCCAACAATATGTTCCCCATGGACATGTGAAGGTCATCTTATGTTGATCCTCTAGTGGGATATTTATCTGATTGTATCCTGAAAAACCATCCATGAGAGAAAGCATGGCATGGCCTACTGTTAGGCCTACTATTATGTCAATGTTTGGTAGGGGGAAGTCATCTTTGGGACATGATTTGTTTAGATCTCTGAAGTTAGTACAGATATGGATGCCCCCATTTGGCTTGCCGATAGGCACAATATTGGATATCCAATCTGATAATCAATTGGTCTAACGAAACTAACATCTAGGAGCTTGTTAAGTTCTGCTTTGACTAGTACTGCAATTTGAGGATGCATTTTGAAAAGTTTCTGCTTGATAGGTTTGGCTTCTTCTGCTATGGTGAGGTGATGCATGACTAAATCAGGATCAAGTCTAGGCATGTCTGCATAGGACCATGCGAAGTTGATCTGACGCTTTTGGAACAACTCTACAAACTTAGTTTGTTCCTTTGGATTTAAAAAGAGATGCCAGATGTATGTGGTGAGGTGTTTCAGGAGTCCCCACATTGTATTCTTTTGTTTCTTTGATGAGAATTGTTGATCATTCCTGTTGTGTACTAGAAGGGAGGATGTCAAACCTTTCATCTTTCGGCACCTCAGAGAGGTTTTCACCATTGGATACACTCTTTCTTTTTACTTTTGTGGGATCAAATAGTGCCACGATGTGGTTTTCACTAGAAGATCCATGTTTTATTGTTATATTTTTGCAGCTGAAAGGTTTGGCATCTACCCTGAAGTATGCTGCGCTATTAAGTTCAATGGTGAATCTAGCTTTGTGATCCCCACTTGGCATGTTATCCCATAGTTCCAAAAAGTCAATGATCGCCTCATCATTTTGGAAATGGTCAAGACATGGGGGATTAGGTTGATTCCATTCGATGAGTTCAGGATGGATAACGGGCATTACTTCATTGTTTAGGTTAAGGTCATTAGATGTGTCAGTGAGGGTTAAGACGTTGTGGTGAAGGTCATTGATGGTACTCTCCCTATCAGAATCAGACGTAGGATGTGACATAGGGTCTCTGGAAGAAGTTTCCAGTTCAGGAACCCAAGAGGTCTTTATCTGTGCTTCTCCATAAATAGGGATGTCTTTGTGGGGTGGAGGTAGTGATGTGTCTTCCTCATCTGAAGTATTAAGCTGGATGGAATCAAATTCCCATTCATGCAAGTTGGTCTCTGAGTCGCTTTCCAGTATTCGATTACTATACTATACTGGGATGTCCTTTGAGTTAAACACTGCAGGTGTGATCGGTTGATGTACCTGTGTAGATGAAATAATTAGTGCTGGAGGAAGGATTATGGGGATCAATGAATCCGATACGAGGAGTATCGGTAGTGTTGACTCTGTGGCTTCTGCTAGAACTGTTGGTGTTGTCAATACTGTTGTGGGTTGTGATACAGTTGCTGCTGCTAATGGTGCTATTGATGTTATTGCTGTTGCTGATGGGATTGTTGGTTTGATTGGTGGGATGATGGGTATTGTAGATGGTTGTGTTGGGATTCTTAGCCTCAGTGGGGCAGTTGTGATGGTGTTTGATGCTATTTTTATAATCAAAGGTGTCCTCTTTGTAATAGGCTGATATAGTGGTTGTTGGGTTTGCCTTTGAATCCGAGCTTAGGAAGGATCTCCTTTTGAAAGCCTAGTCCTATATTATCCTTGGGCTTTAATTCTGGCTGCAATGGTTAATGTCTTCCTTGTTTGCAAGGTCTCAAAGCACTCTGACCATCATAACCCATTCTTTGCATAATGAGAAGGCCTTTGCCATACTGATCTATGGGAAGCTTAGTTTGCAGAGAATTGGTGGTGATAGGATCTTTATATATCCATTCTGCTAAGTCCACATCTCTTTTTTCTTCTTCTTGACTCTTTCCCAAGATGAAAGGCGTCAAAGTACATGCTAGCTTGAGCAGCAGTTGTTGAAGTAATTGTTAAGGTTTACCATGTGTCCTGGGAGAAGTGGGCATTTGTCCAACACAAAAGAGTTGGCTTAGATTCTATTCTCCCGAACCTTCCTTTGCTATTTTCATCTTAAGATTTTCTTTCTTGGGTATAGTGGTGTTTGAACTAGAAAGAGACGCTAGACTTACCTATGATGTGGAGGAGATGGCTTCTCTATTGTTAGGAATGGTAATCTCTAGTTGATGACTTATATTATAACAATATGCAAAGGGGTTTGCATCACCCAGGATTGTGATCTCTACACCATTATGCAAGAACTTGATACACTGATGGTAGGTGGATGGAACGGCTTGCATGGCATGTATCCAAGGTCTTCCTAACAATAGATTGTATGGCAAATGAAGGTCCAGAACTTGACAGATAATGTGTTTCACCACAGGGGCCACTCGGATTGGTAGTACCACAGCTCCTTTGGATGAACACTCTGCATCATCATAAGCTTTGATTGTGATCTTCTTGTGGGGATCCACTGATTCTATTGCATATCCCAAAGCTATGACTAATTGTAGAGTACAAATATTCAGGCCTGCTCCATTGTCGATCAAGACTTGCTTGATCCTATGTTGGTTGATAAACCCTTGAATATGGAGTGAGGTGTTATGAGGTTGCTGGAAGGAGGAGTTGTCACTTTTCGAGAAAGTGAGACAAGGTGAGGATCTTATATTTCCAACCATGGCTTGGAATTGGTTTGTATTTAGGTTTGCAGGGACTAACGCCTCTTGGAGAGCTTGATCCAAAAAAAATTTATGGGATGGAGATAGGCGCAATAGGTCTAAGATAGATATCAGTGCGGGCAATTTGTCTAACTGTTCCACAAGGTTATACTACTTTGGGATAGATGGGGTGCCTTGTGGAGCTTCTTTTATGGTAATCTTTCCACGACGTGTAGCAACATTGCAGATGGAGCTGGGATTTTTGATGGTTATAGTTGCAATCTGTTCACTGGAATCATATAAGTGATTCACAGTATAATTATACATGGCTTATGTATAATTGGTGTGATAACTCAATGATGAACGAATAGTACCAAACCGGTACTGAGAGGGGAGGGTGAATCAGTGTAGACAAAAACACACACTTAAATCAGTTTATCAGCAGACATTGTGCATTGACAGACAAACAGTAATATTGGTCCTTAAACAGAGTACAACTAGCAAAACCCAGAATAGCTAAGACAAGCATAAACTGGTTGACACTTATCTTCTCATACAATCTAACACTTCATTTCATTTCACCCTAATGCATGAATAGTTAATCTACCATCAAAGATATACATATAAGCAATTAGATCAACATAATTCACTGCTTGACAGAAAACAACATAGCATCACATGAAGAAGACATCACACATGACACACATATTTTTTACGTGGAAACCCAACTGGAAAAAACCACGGTGGGGATGAATACCCACAATCTTGTTTTTGAACTCTTTAGAAGTCTTCTCTGTTAGGAGCCTTGTCCAGTTAAAGACCGATACAATAGGTTCTATTAGGAACCGCTCCTATTAGGAATCACATGGTTAAGGGATGGCTAGAATACTCAGTTAAGGGTTACACCTTGTTAAAGGTTACCTTGTTAGAGGATTTCAAGAGCTCAATGGTTTTGAGTCACCCTGTTAAAGGATTTACAATAAGCCAGTTAAAGCTACCCTATTAAGGGATTTCCCAACTATTGAAGTGGTTAGAGATCCATAGGTATTATAATCATGTGGTAACAACACTCAATGCTAATGCAGATCCGTTTAAGCTCCTCTTCACCTTCTGCACTTACACTCTGCAGGTATCACTTCTCTCCTCTGGTCTAGCAAGAATCACGTATCCCTTCTCTTGGATACACACACACAACTTTTGCCAACAATTTTAGAAAGAAACACAACATTGACCTTATAGGAAAACAAACAGGTTAGTAGCATAAAGCCTAAACCTGTTAGGTTAAGGAATTCAAATGGTTCAATCCTGACTGTTCAACGTACTGCATTAATCTCCATTGTTTGTTTTCCACCAATTTCATGGTGGCTGATAACCCATCATGCGTTATCACCATTTATAGACTTCACACATTCCCAAGGTAGATAGGGACAATCTCCTTCATGCAAGATCCTTCACCTGCATAAGGTTGACATGGCAACATGATCCATTCTTCGTTATCATGCTAACTCATCACACAAAGTCACCGGTTGAGCCACACAAGCTTGAAGCACTTCAACCGAAAACTCTGAAGTTGAGATTACCAACTGGTAGTCATACAACACTTCCATGTGCCAGTTCCCATAACCATATGCCTGTTCACCTTGAATAAACACACCGCTTCACTTTGGCATAAATGTCGGTTCATAGTGTTATACCGATTCTCACATATGCCGGTTCTCACCTCTTTAGCATATTGACATCAATGACAACATACAATGTCCGTATGTCCTCATACTGATTCACATAATGCCAACAATCTTCCCCTTTGGCATTGATGGCAATATATAAAGATATCTCTTTGCTTCACATCTTTTCCCCAATTTCTGCAGATATCTTCTCTGCTTCACATCTTCTCCCCCTCTGACAACAATGCCAAAGTGGAGGCACAAGCTTCCCTGTTCCATTATGCTACTCCCCCTGAGGAGTAGCATCCTTCAACACATCAATCCTGAAGAAAAATTTGACTATGCAATACATGACTAATGTGGAGCATATAACTTTAGTTTACCTCCTGAAGGGGCAACACCCCTAATTCACCTCTTAAGTACATAAATGTAGCCTTTGGGAGATGCTTGGTGAATATGTCTGCTAACTGCTCCTTACTGGAAACATGTTCCAGTGCAATCTCTTTGTTCTGAACCTTTCCCTCAAGAAATGATACTTAAGCTCAAAGTGCTTGGTTCTAGAATGTAAAACTGGATTCTTAGAGATATTAATTGCACTAGTATTGTCACAAAATATACTTACCGGTTTAGATACAGGAACTTTGAAGCCATTTAACACATGCTTCATCCAAATTGTCTAAGTGCAGTTCATGAAAGTTGCAACATACTCTACTTCCACTGTAGACTGAGAGATACAACTCTGCTTCTTACTCATCCATGAGACCAGTCTACCACCCGAGAAAGAATGCACCACCGCTTGTGCTTTTCCGGTCATCTACATTACCTGCCCAATCAGCATTTGTGTATACTTTTAAGATGAAATCCTTGCTATATGGATACCACAATCCATAATCAACAGTTCCCTTCAGATACCTAAGAATCCATTTGACTGCAACCAAGTGGGATTCTCTTGGGATTTTCTAGAACCTTGCAGTAATTCCTACTGCATGTGCAATATCTAGTTTGCTATGCACTACATAATGCAACTTACCAATCATTGGTCGATATTCCTTCTTATCAACCAATGCCGAGTCATCCTCTTTGGATAGTTTACAACTGATTACCATCAGAGTACCAACCAGTTTGCTATCTTCCATGCCAAAGGTCTTCAACACCTCTTTTCCATACTTGGACTGAGTGACAAATATTCCATCTTTCATCTGCTGGATCTGTTATCCATGAAGAAATTAATCTCCCCTATAAGTGACATCTCAAACTCTTTCTTCATCTCATTTGCAAACTCATGACTCATCTTGTCATCTCCTCCAAAGATAATGTCATTAACAAATACCTCATAGATCAAGATCTGATCTCCTTTAGACTTCAAGTAGATATTGCTATCTTCACTTGTTCTCTCAAATCCAATCTTCACAAGATGGGAATGCAGATGTTCATACCAAACTCTAGGTGCCTGCTTTAGACCATATAAGGCTTTATGTAGCCTACATACCATGTCACTGTCTTCAGATAGGGAAAACCCATCTGGTTACTCTATATACACCTCCTCTTCAAGTACACCATAAGGAATGCAAATTTCACATCCATTTGATATACTTTGAAACCTTTAAAAGTTGCATATGCAAGAAGCATACAAACTCCTTCCAATCTGGCTACAGGAGCAAAGGTTTCTCCATAGTCTTCTCCTTCTTCTTGGGCATATCCTTTGCACACCAATCTGACTTTGTTCCTAATCACTGTGCCATCCTCAGTCAACTTATTTCTGAAAACCCATTTAGTACCAATGACATTTTTATGCTCTGGTCTGGGTACTAAAGACCATGTACCATTTTTCTCTATCTGGTCAAGTTCCTCTTCCATTGCCTTGATCCAGTCTTCATCTTTTTGTGCCTCTTCGAATGATTTAGGCTCAAATTTAGAGATCATACATGAGTTTTCTCTGACCTTTCTTCTTGTAAGGATTCCTGCATCCTTATCTCCTATGATCTACTTAGGATCATGATTCAACTTAACATATCGAGGAATGGTCTTGATAGATTCCTCTTTCTTTTCTTCTTCATCCTCATTTCCATCAGTATGAGCATCTACATCCACCGGTGTAGGAACACTATTACTAGCACTTGGTTGACTGACAACCGGTTCCCAGAAGGTTACAACCAGTTCATTTACCACTTGCTTACTACCGGTTTCCTCAGTTTTCTCAAAGGATTCATCAACTCTTACATTGATGGTTTCCATAATTCTCTGAGTCCTATTATTGAAACACTTGAGAGCTTTGCTCTTGGTGGAGTACCCTAGGAATATTCCCTCATCACATTTCGCATCAAATTTGCTCTGGTGTTCACTCCTCTTGATGTAACATTTGCTACCAAACTTTCCAAAATAGCTAACCACAGGTGTCTTACTGGTCCAATACTCATAAGGAGTTTTATCCTTACCTTTCTTGATGAGTACCCGATTCATTGTATAGACTGCAGTGCTCACCGCTTCTCTCTGAAAGGTGTGAGCTACCTTTCCTTGAATCAACATGGTTCTAGCTGCTTCAACCATAGTCCGATTATTCCTCTCTGCTAGGCCATTCTGTTGTGGAGTCTGGGGGGCAGACAGTTGCCTCTTGATGCCATGTTCTTCATAGTACTTGTTGAGATCACTAGAAGTGAATTCCCCTCCTTGATCAGTTCTCAGGCACTTGATCCTTTTACTGATTTCCTTCTCTACTAATGCTCTGAAGGCTTTAAAATTTACAAAAGCTTCAGACTTATCTTTCAAGAATGTGACCCACATCATTCTTGAGGAGTCATCAATGAGAATCATGAAGTACCTATCACCCTGCACACTCCTAGTTTTCATAGGACCACACAAATCAATATGCACAAGATCAAGCAAATTGTCAGTAGTGAAAGATTTACCTTTAAAGGTTGAGGAAGAAATTTTCCCCAATTGACACTCTTTGCACAAGGTATTATCTAGTTTTCTTAGCACTAGAAACCCTCTAACTACCTTGATCTTACTAGCCTTCACAATGTTATCAAAGTTTACATGGCAAAGTCTCCTATGCCATATCAAGCTATCATCAAATTTAGCCATAAGACATGTACTTATATTTGCATTTAGCTGAAATAGATTACCTTTGGTTTGCATGCTGTTGGCCACCAATTCACCATTCTTTCCTTTGATTCTGCACACTCCATTCTTGAACTCTAGAGTGAGACCACTGTCATTCAGTTGGGCAACACTCAGAAGGTTGTGTCTGAGACCATCAACCCAATACACATTGTTAGCACTACTCTTTCCATTCAGAGAGATGGACCCTCTACCTTTGACCATACATGGTGCATCATTACCAAAGTGAACCATACCACCATCATATTCTTCCAAGGATAGAAACTTGCTCTGGTCACCAGTCATATGGTGAGAGCAGCCACTGTCAATGATCCATTCATTGGAATTATCAAACTGGGAGACAAGAGCCTTCTTGTCCAACACATCTTCCTTGACAACAACAAACACAATATCTTCATTTTCTTCATCCTCTGATTCCTCATCTGTGACACCTTCATCAACTACCACAAAATAGTTTCTCCGGTTTCCTCCTTTGAATTTCTTGAACCTTTCCGGTTTGTCCTTGTTGTTGCCATTAGGATAGTTTACAACAATATGTCCTATCCGATTACAAGAAAAGCATTTCAAAGGTAGCTTACCTTTGTATTTTTTGGTTCCTTTAGGAAGTTTCCTGGCAAGGAGAGCTTCAAATACCATTAGAATCTCCTCATCATCCATTTCTCTGCTCTATCTTGGCTCACTAGTGCTAGCTTCTTTTCCTTTCCTAAATGGTATAGTAGAAGCTTTAAAAGCTGATTCAGTCTTTTGAACACTGCCATCAAAAATATTTAGCTCATAGGCTATCAACTTTGTAATGATGGAGTCTAGGGATACCTCAGTATTGTCTATTGATCTCAGCTCCTGAATAGCAGCAACCCTTATTGCATAGATCGGCAATAGGGATCTCAAGACTTTTCTTACCACAGTGGAATCTTCCATTTTACCACCTGCACTCTTGATATCTCCAACAACGGTTTTGATTCTTATTCCATACTATTGGTCTCACCTTCAACCATCCACATGTCTTCAAACTTCCCTCTAAGGATTTCTTCCTTAGCTTGTTTTACATGCTCATCACCGCCATAGATATTGTCAAGAGTATCCCATACCTCTTTGGGATTTACCTTATCTTGGACATCAATAAACTCAATGTCAGATGAATTACTAATTAGGGTTTCCATGACTTGCCCATTCTCCTGCATCCCTCTCTTTTGGTCATCGGTGAGAGTACTGGTGGGGGAAACATAGGCATTCTCAACATAGCTTTAGTGTTGAGCACCATGCTTCTAATGTATATCTTCATTCTGTCTTTCCATACACTGAAATTTTCTCTGTTAAACTTTGGACCTTCCCTCTTCATCATTTGACTGGGATCTTTACCTCAAGCGGTTAAGCTTAAGCTTATAACATAGAGGACCTGGAGGATGCTCTGATACCAATTGATAACTCAATGATGAATGAATAGTACTAAACTGGTACTGAGAGGGGGGGGGGTGAATCGGTACAGATAAAAACACACTCTTAAACCGGTTTGTTAGCAGACACTATGCATTCATAGACAAACAGTAACACCAGTCCTTAAAAAGAGTACAATCGACAAAACCCAGAATAGTTGAGACAAGCATAAACCGGTTGAAACTTATCTTCTCATACAATGTAACACTTCATTTCATTTCACCCTAATACATGAATAGGTAATCTACCATCAAAGATATACATATAAGCAACTAGATCAGCATGATTCACGGCTTGACAGAAAACAACATAGCATCACATGAAGAAGACATCACACATGACACACATATTTTTCACATGGAAACCAAACTAGAAAAAACCACGGTGGGGATGAATACCCACAAGATTGTATTTTAACTCTTTAGAAGTCCGCTATGTTAGGAGCCTTGTCCAGTTAAATACTGATATAATAGGTTCTGTTAGGAACCGATCCTGTTAGGGATCACTTAGTTAAGGGATGGCTAGAATACCTGGTTAAGGGTTACACCCTATTAAAGGTTACCTTGTTAGAGGATTTCAAGAACTCAATGGTTTTGAGTCACCCTATTAAAGGATTTACAGCAAGCTGATTAAAGCTACCCTGTTAAGGGATTTCTCAACTGTTGAAGTGGTAAGAGATCAAGAGGTATTACAATGATTTGGTAACAACACTCAATGCCAATGCAGATCCATTTAAGCTCCTCTTCACCTTCTGCACTTAGACTTTGCAAGTATCACTTCTCTCCTCTAATTTGGCAAGAATCACGTATCCCTTCTCTTGGATACATGCACATAACTTTTGCCAACAACTTCAGAAAGAAACACAACATCAAACTTAAAGGAAAATAGACAGGTCGGTAGCATAAACCCTAAACCCTAAACCTGTTAGGTTAAGGAATTCAAATGGTTCAATCTTGACCATTCAACATATTGCATTAATCTCCATCATTCGTTTTCCATTGATTTCATGGTGGCTGATAACCCATCATGCATTATCACCGTTTACAGACTTTGCGGATTCCCAAGGTATATAGGGACAATCTCTTTCATGCAAGATCCTTCACGTGCACAAGGTTGACGTGGTAACATGATCCATTCTTTGTTATCATGCTAACTCATCACACAAAGTCACCTGTTGAGCCAGACAGGCTTGAAGCACTTCAACCGGAAACCTTGAAGTTGAGACTACCAACCGGTAGTCATACAATGCTTCCATGTGTTGGTTCCCATAACCATATGCCGGTTCACCTTGAACAAACACACTGCTTCACTTTGGTACAAATGTCGGTTCATAGTGTTATATCGGTTCTCACATATGTCGGTTCTCACCTCTTCAACATATTGACATCAATGACAACATACAATGTCCTTATGTACTCATACCGGTTCACATAATGCCAACATGGTGGTATCTATGTTTCTCCCTGAAGTGGAAAGACCCCTTTGATCTTGTGATGGAAGTGGATTTTTAAACATGAGATGATCATTTTTTGTTGTCTTTGGGTCATGTCCTTCGATTTCTATTTCACCTCGGTCAATAAGATCCTGAATAAGATCTTTCATTCTATGACAATTGCTTGTCTTATGTCCTTTCCCTTGATGGAAATCGCAATGTTCAGTATCCCTCCACCATGAAGGTTTGACTTGAGGTTCATAATTTGAAGTTTTGGGTAAGGTTACCAGATTTTGAGAAACCAGTTGACGTAGTACTATTTCGATGGGTTCCCCTAAGGGAGTGTATGTTCACTTTGGTTTTTGTTGACGCAATCTGGGTTCATCTTGAGATGTGACACGACCTTGATTTGGAGGAGCAACTGTGTTAGTCTAAGGTGGGGGATTATGTCCTATAAATCAAACTACAAGTTGTGCACTTTTGATAGTTCTTGCATGCACAACACCATCATTGACGATATTTTTGTTTTTTGTTCCACAAGTTAGGCTTGTCACTATTGAAGCATGGGCAAGGGCCATCCTTTGGCTCATTATAGATTTTGATAAGTCCTTTCTTGATGAGAGACCACTCACATTTTAAGCCTTTGGTGATCATGTCATTGAAAGAGTCTGTGTTTTTTACATCTAGGTGAAATTCCATTTCTTTGTTTAAGTTGGAAATAAATATTTCCACTAGTTCTTGTTCAGGTAACTGAAGAGAATGTTTTCTAGACATATGATTCCATCATTGCAAAAATACTGAAAATAGTTCACTTGGTTTTTGTTTAGTGTTACATAGATCAGCCATGGTGATATCACGTTCAATGTTGTGAGAGTAATGTGCCAAGAATTTATGGGCTAACTCTTCAAATGGACTAACTCATAGACTAGTTTTAACTTGCATAGAAATGTCTCTTAGGATGAGTTTATCCTAGATGTAGAGATACTCTAAAAAGTGATGTGTTTGTGTTTGATTCAAGCAATTTGGAAAATAGAATTTAGGACAAAAACCTCCTGATTCTTTGAGAGTTGGAATGGATTGATGATATTTGAATATGATAATGGATGAAAAGCGAACTTCAATTAAAGCTTCGTGTTAAATAAGGAACAAACTCTTCTTCTTCCCTCTTGGGGGTTGGTGGTTCTTCCTGAGCTACATTATATATGATACAAATGTTAGGAAAGAAATCAGGATTGATTTTGCCTCCTTTGTTTTTGTGATAACTCAAAGCTAGATATTGCATAAAAGCTCTGTGGTTTAATGACTCTTGATCAAATTCATTTGATTTCCCTTGAAGATAAAGACGCATGTGACATAAGAAGGCTCTATGAGAAACAAAGATTTGACTATTAAGATAGAAGAATTTCCTCCTTTTGCTAAGAGCCTTTGAGCTCAATGGTATTTTCTTCAAGTTGATGTGTTGATGAAGATTCTTCTTTCTCAAGATGTGAAGAATGGTCATATAGTTTGATACTTTTTGTTATTGCTCTTTGTTTTTGATCTTTTAGGTGGTGTTTGAAAATGTTTATGTTGGATGAATACTTGTTCTTGGAATTTGATTTTTGATTTTTTCTTTGACAAGAAAACAAAGCAAGCACACAAACACAAGAATGTTGCATCAAAAGGCACAAATAAGTAGGGGTCTAGATCAACCCAATCCTTGGACTTTTTATGACCCTTTCCTCTAAATGTATTTTAGGTGTTTTCCAAAGCCTGAAGTCGACTCAATTTGCACTGGTCTTGACTCAAACGAAAACACTTCAAACTCTCTTTATCCCTAAGGTCAAATGGCGAGTTGCGATAAATTCAGCCCACATCTTGATATTTCTTCGACTTTGGTACTACATACCTTATGAATCCTGTTGTGGTAGGTAAGCATGTGATATTCTAAGTCTTGCATGAGCATAAAAATTAGATGATCCCTATGATGGGGGAGTCATCACTTTTATCAAGCCACAAGTGACTTTTCAAAAAGCTATGTTTCTACTCAAGGAAATATATATGGTGAGTATCTTGGGAGCAAAACCATCTATGCTCTTGCACTAAATTATATCACAAATATCCTCAATCAATAGAATGGGTGGGCTACTACTTAAAGGTATTTATTAATGTTCGATGTCTTTGGACATAAGTTCATTCTGCAGTGACTCACTTAAGAGCCTTGTAACTTGTGGTGGGACCCATTTGTCCTTTCGGCAAGTTACACTGTAGGAACAATTATACCCAAGGCTACAACTTTCACTCTCACCTGATTTCTATAGTGGCTTGAAAGATTTACCACGCGAGGTCGTTCCCAAGAGTGATGTGTCTCTTGGCAGACCTCTCTTAAAAAGACAAAACTTGAGTGTTACTAACACTTTTCTCTTGCACCTAGGACCACAAAAGCCAAGGGAGAGGATAGTGTGTGTCAGAAGTAGGACCACTCGACAAACTCTTTTGCACAAGTGTGCCAAACACAAAATACACTTGTTCCTTTTAACTTGTCATCGCCATGATTTTTTATCTATTTGGAGATGTTGCTCCAACAACCATGAGGTTCTTTTTTAACTTCAAAAGCAATGTGTTTGAGTAAACTAGAATTTGAAATCTCGGTCAACTGAAATAAGATCACGTATGCATGAAGTAAATTGTTTTGTAAAATAAGACAAGTTGATTGTTCTTTTTACTTGCACCAAAATTTGAAGTGTGAGTTGTGAGTTTTACTTAAGTTTGATGCAATAAAATGAAATTTGTTTTGTCTTGTTTTAAGCACCAAAAAGAAAAAAGAGTGTATCCTAACTTGCAAGAAATGAAATGTTTGTTTTGTTCAATTTTAGAGCACCAAATGCAAAATTTTCACCTTTAAAACAATAAAAGAAGTTAGTTTAGACCTGCACAAGAAACAAATAGTTAGTAAAATCCAAACATAGGGAGGGCTTACACAAGCCTAAGAAAAATTAATTTTTTGGTTACATGGTCTTTTTTTACAACATTTTGTTACAATAGCACTACTCTATGTGCAAACATAAGTGCTATTTAACACAAATACGCTAATACGAAAACAAAAGTGCTAAAACTAAAACTTTGACAGCAAATACAAAAGCACCAAAACAAGAACAAATGCACTATTTAAGCCACAAAAGCACTAAATAAGGGTCAATAGCGTCAAATTTGAGACAATAGCACTATTGTAAATATAATAATGCTAGAATGTCAAATTACAATAGCACTACAACACGATCAAAAGTGCTAAAGCACGACCTATGTGTCAAGCTCAACATTCAAATGAGTTAGTTGTGTTAAAAAAAATCATTTTTGGGTGTTTGGATTCACATCGGGTTCACCAAATGATGCTCTACAAAAAGGACAATGTTAGGTGGGGATAAACAAAACACATGAAACAAAAGAAATCAATTGTTAGATGTTAGTGTTAGAAATCACCAATTAAAAACTATCCTAAGCAAGCATATCAAGAAAGATACTACTAAACAAAAAGAAAGTTTAAGGAATCTACAAAAAGTAACTAAACTTCTCCATATGCTCTCTACCATGCTGGTAGCTTATCCTTCTTTGTTCCTCTCATCTCCAAGTTCCAAACTAGTGTAGCTCTCAGCATCTTTTTGCACTATGGATGCTTATGGAGGTTCAAGATTGTAGATGATTACTCTAAATGCTATGCAAGTATGAATAAACTAGAAATGAGATTGTTATCTAATCTAGTGTTGATTTTAATACAAAAGAGTGAATATGAGTAAGATATGCTAAATGCTCTCTAAAATTCTCTATAACTTAGATGCATACAAGTTTTTAGGATATAGATTATGAAGAAATGGGCTCTATTTATAGGAAAAATGGAGCAATGGATGGTTGAGATTGCATAATCTTAACAAGGGTCAGGATTGAATGATATTCAATCCATGTGAAGGCTTTCAACCCCATCCCAGGATGACAAGTGTTAATGTGAGATAGGTTGAGAGGAGAGGGAATAAGCATTAAATGCTTGACATGACCTGAAGGTTAACTTGGAAGTCAAGGTCAAGGTTGGGTTGAGTGAATAAATTTTTTATTCAAAGAATAAAGCTTTTATCCAATGGATAAATTCTTGTGCAAAGGCAAAAGGGAAAACCATGGTCAAAGCAATAAATGCTTGAGGAGACATATGAGTCACATGAGGGTTGAGTTAGGGGTTAACCATAAATGGTCATGTAAGAGCCATAAGTGGTTTGGAAGACTTTGGAGGTTAAATTATTGAACACACAAAGCATTTAATGCTTTTCAAAGACTTTGAAGTCTTTGAGAAGTGACTCGAAGTTGCTTAGGAATGTGACAATAATTAGGAGATGGATTAGGTTAATTTAAGAAGGGTTTAGAAGAATCTAGAAGGGGGTTTAGGAGTGCAAGTGGATTTGGTGGGTGAGGGAAAATAGGATTTTAATTAAAATAAAATTAATTTATTTCAACTTGTGGTTGCAACTTGCATTTGTAGGAAAATGCAAGTGGGGGGATTAATGATTTATATAAATGTTTTATTTAATTTATTTAAAAGAGGAAAGAGGATTAAATTGAATAAATAGAATTTATTCATTTAATTGATTGTGAATTTGGTTTAGTGAATTAATTAAAATAAATTGAATAATTTATTTAATTAATAGGAGAATGTTTGAAGATGAATTAATTAAATATTAATTTAATTAACTAATGGCTAGTGGATTTTCCATCAAATAAATATGGAATATTCATTTAATTAAAATGGACAGATTTATGTGACTACACCGATTACAACTCAAATAAAGAACAACATTAAGGCTGTGGAAAACACATTTCCTGTTTCCATGAACAAATATTTTAATGAGTTCCAAAAGAAGATGAGAATGAGGTTAAGGCTACGTGAAGATGTGGTGAAACACTTTGCAAAAGACATCTGTTTCACAGTTACTGCAGACTTTTATCTTATGGAGGCCGTTGAACCCAAGGAAGATGAGATTGAAGAAATTAGTTATGAAGTCAACTATAACTTATTAACCGGTTGTGCCAAAAATCTTTTGGCATCTCCCAAGGGACGAAGAAAATACTGGGAACTTACTAGGAAAGAAATGCACTTGCTCAACCCAGTAGTGTCAAAGAGAAGAAGAAGAAGAAAGTTGAGCAAGCACCTTTACTGACCACCGCTACAACGGTGACAAGAAGTGTTCAAGTAAAAAAGGAACCGACACCCAAAGTATATTTAAAGAAGCAGACTGCAACAAAGAAGAGAGGCATAAATCTCATTCTTCAAGAAAAATCTGAGGATACTGACACTGAAGAGGAACCAAAGACGATGAAAGTAACTGGTAAGAAAGCCAAACCAGTAGGAGGCATTTCAAATCAAAGTACCCCTATTAATGTTATATCTTACAAGCCTATGACTGATTTTGAGAGAACAGTAAAAATATTACGGAGGAATAGGTTTGATAATGTAAAGGAGTATTTTGATTCATTTGATGATGGTCAGAAATAAAAAAGTGTTCAAGAGGTAATAAACTATCTATGTCAATACAATCGGTTGCCTCAGGATATTGAAAAAGATATTTCTGATTCTTTGTATTCTATTCTTGCAAATAGGTGGAAAATAGCTGTAGAACAAGATCAAGAAATTATTGATAGAGTTTCCATTCAATATTTTCCTGAGTTACCTAGAAATGAATTATTAGCATTACTTGATAATTTTAAAGGACCGTTTCATTCTAAGGCAAGAAGATTGAATCTATTGAGTGGAAATACTCAACTTGTTGAAGATGATACTCATCTTATAGACCAAAACATTCAAAGGATGCATGAGAAAATGAAGAATCATAATAATAAACCTGATCAAACAGAGATTGGAGCTCAACCAGAGCTAGATGAGGAAGAGATTATTACACCAGATGTTAGCTATCCTATTAAGCACAAGGATGACACTACTTGTCCATCAGTTATTTTCTTTGTAGATGATACTGATGAAATCCAAGATATTATTGATACAACTAGTAATATCACTGAACCAGTTAAGGAACCTGTACTACAACTGGTCATTACTGATACACAAGAAGTAGCTGAAGCACCGGTCAATGAATCTAGTATGGATATTCAACCGCCACCAGAAAAAGAACACCATGTTGAAGATCAACTGCCATCAGTTACCATAGTTACATAGGAGAAACAAACAAAGGCAGAGAAAGATATTGAAGTAAAGGAAACTGAAAAGAGAAAGGATGAAGAGAAAAAGAGAATAGAGGAGAAGATAATAGAGAAAACAAATGAAAAGGAAAAGGCAAAGGTGAAGAAGAAAACTAATGATGAGGATGAATCACTCAGTATATAAGGTCCAATTGATGTGGAAAAATTGAGCGCATCTGAACTTATGAAGATTTCTTATGTGATGCAATCTAGAGCTCAAAAGAAAAGGCTAAAAGAACAAAGAAGAGAAGCAGAAACACTTCAAACTATTGTTGATATTATGTCAAGTCTTCTGTAGTACCCCTACTAGTTTGAACTCATTAGATTCAAATTTTATTATTGGTTTTTTTTCAATGGATACATTACCATGACATATTATTTAGATTTTTATGACATTATGCTTTATTTGGAGATGAGATGTATAATTTATTTGCAGTATTTCAGTACTTGTGATTTATGGCATTTTATGTTTTATTGCTATGTACTGACATTTTACTTTATTTATGCAATGTGGAATTATATGTTGTGTGTTTGCGAGTGTATTGGATGCAAGGGGACGATTTTCCTTCACTCATTTCGGTGAGACAGGGAACGTCGTGATTCTCCTTCATTGGTGTGTATGTCATGTTTTCTATATTATATATATGTGTGTGTGTGTGTGTGTGTGTGTGTGTGTGTGTGTGTGTGTGTGTGTGGTTCGATGATGCAGGATATTGCAGGTACAAATACCGGGTAGGTACAGGGTATCGTCTCCACCTGGCTTCACAAGTCTGAGCATGCCTTATATTTTCTGATGGAAGTGGAGGAGATAGTAGTTGACCCTATTTTACTCAGTTACACTCGTATGAGTGTCGGCAGTTAGTCATTTTGTCAATTAGTTCGGTCTTCGTATTTTGTTATTTTATCTTTTATGGGTAATTGCTTGAGATTTGTTTAATTTGAGTGTTTTAGAGGATTTAATTAATTAATTAATTAATTAAGTTTATGAAATTATCTCATTATTGTATTGTTTATGCATTGAGATTATAAATTTAGTTAATTAAAGAAATTATTAAATTAAGCTGCATGGTATTAAAAATATATTTTTATTTTAAAAATAAATTAGATTAATTGTATTTATTATTTTCTAAAGTTATAATTAAATAAATGAATAAAAGAATTAATTGGAATTAAAGTATTGTTCTAATTCTTTATTTAGAAAATTAATTAATTGGAATTAAAGTATTGTTTTAATTCTTTATTTAGAAAATTAATTAATTGGAATTAAAGTATTGTTTTAATTCTTTATTTAGAAAATTAATTAATTGGAATTAAAATATTGTATTAATTCTTTATTTAGAAAATTAATTAATATGCATGAGAAAAGTAAAGAAGGAATAATGTTTTTTAATTATTGCATGTGATAAATTTAGAAAATAAAATAAAATAAATTACTATTATTTTAAATTTAGGTTTTTTGTGAAAAAGCTATTGAACCTAGAATTTTAGTTTAAATAGGGGTTAGGTCTTTATTTTAGTTACACAGACAGGAACACACAAGAACAGGTCAAGCATTTAGGTGAAGAAATTTATTGGAAGTTATTGAAGGGATTAGGGCTCTTCTACAGATTTCTTCCAGGAAAGCTATACTAGGTTGGATGATTTCTTAGTTTTGTGTTTTATTAAAAATATTTCTATTTTTCTCTGCTTGATGTGTGTGTAAAATAATTGTCAAATTCAAAACCCTCTTCTAGTGAATTTGAGTTTGTTTTAAAATCCATGTCTGATGGGAATTTCTAAGTTATGGGAAGTATGTAATTTTGTGAAAATTAGGAAAATTGTTATAGATAATTTGTCAGATTTTACGATGCATAGAAATTTGCAAGATTTGTGAGAAAAGGGTATTTACCTGAGAAATGGTTTTAATTACCTTAAGAAAATAAATTTAATTATACATTAAATTTATTTAGGTTAATTAAATTTTAAAAAAAATGAAGAAGGATTGAAAATTTGTAAAAAGGGAATTATTGGAAATTTGTTATTATTGTTGTTAAAATTTTATTAAAATGAAATTATAAAAAAAATATTGTTTTTTTTGTACTGTTTAAAAATAAAATAATTATAAAAAACAAAATAAATTAAATAAAAATATAAATTAAAAAAAATTAAAACTTTTTTTAAAGCAAACTACCTACGGTAGCATCCGCTACCGGCGGTAGTACACAGTACTACCGACGGTAGCAGTGCTACTGGCGGTAGCTGCTACCTATGGTAGTAGTGCTACCGGACGGTAGCAGTGCTACCGGACAGTAGTACTAGCTACTAGCGGTAGCATAGGCTACCGTGACAGGGACTTTTTGGTAATTATTAAAGTGGTTTTTAATTTTTTAATTAATTTCTAAACCCTGTCCACTGTTTCGGGTTTCGTACTCAGGGAATTAAACAAATTAAATATTATTATGTATTATATTATATATGTATATAAATAAATATATGTGTATTCATATATGTGTTTATATATATATATATAATATTAGATATGTTTCTTTTGGTAGTTATTATAATATTTTAAATGTTATTTAAATTATTATTTAATTACAGTTTGGAATGTTAATTTAAATAAAGATGTTGAAAATACATTAGGAGAATTATTTGTATTTTAAATCTTTTTGGACATATGACAAAGTGGATGTTTTTGGTATTAAAAAGTTGTAAATTCTTGTTATCTGGAAATTTGTAAATTGCATGTTATTTATGCTTTGGTTGTTTTTAAGGAAAGATTGTTTGTAATAGGATCTTGCATATATTGTGTTCTTAGTCAAGTTTTATTTCATTGCAATGTTGGTTAAATCATCATTGTGTCATATGTTATTATTTCTCCTAGATCAGGTGTTGTTGTATAACCTATTTGATATGAGCCATTGTGTGTTTTTGTCCAAATGGTCAATCTTGGGTTGATATTTGTGTATCCTTCACCTATGTTTGTCAGGATTGTTTATGGTTGCCTATTTCACCATAGAGTTCTCATAGAGAGAAACATTTCCTGTTAGTGTCCTAAGAGAAAGAGTAGCTTTCGAGCGGGGGCCGTGCCCGAAGTGGATGATAGGATAACCCGTCGAAAGTTAGTTAAAAAGTGATAACCTAATAATTGATTAGGGGGTGGGTAGATTAAATATTAATTAAGATAATTGTGCCTCGTGCATAGATGAGTGCTTGCACAGGGCTCATGATGTTATGAGAAGGCCTGGAATGGCAAACTTACCACCTTGTCTTCACGAAAGGATTGGTAGGGTCCGCATGAGACTTAGTTGGAACCAGAGGCTCAGGAGAGGTTACCAAGAGAAACCCGAGTATGGGGGCTGGGACCTATGGAGGTTGTACCATGGTAACCATCAAGCTATGCAATGACACTCTCTTCTTAGAGTCACTAGTGTTTTGTGAGTTGTGTTACATGGATCATTGCAGAGTCTTGTAGTCCTTTTGTACTTGTCTTGCTTTGCTTGCTTGAGGGTTTTCTACTATCTCCTAGCATGGTGGGGTGGTTCCATTTCAGGATCACATGGTCGGGTGGTAGTGCCACTTCCCATCGGATGTTCTGGATTGTATCTTCAGGTGAGGAAAGGCTTCGCTGGTGTTTCTTGGATCATGGTTTATGTACTAGCTCTTGTTCGAGATCATTGTTGAGTTGATACCTTGTGGTCATTGTATCAGACTTTTATGTAACCTTAATATTGTATCTTTGTAACTAGTGGTATTATTGGAAGCCATGTATTTATGGATATTGTAATATTATTGTGTTAGTGAAATGAATGCTATTGTTTTGATCTTATGTTTAAATGATTTATGGAAATTGGATACATTGGAATACTTGTATATTTTTGTTTTGGGATGTATGTGTAGTTTTAAACTTAAGTTTTCAATTTATCTTATTAAATGGATTAACTATGGTGTTAATATAATCTATGAAATTAATCTTCGTTGGTTACCCTTAGGAAAACTTATGATAGACTTTCGCTGTGTTGTTAAATGTGCAATGATTATAGTTAGTACACTTAGTCTTTAACAAAAAAAAAATTATTTCACCCTTTAGTTGCCTAGTTGTGTTGTTTTCCTTTAGGGTTCTTGGCGGGGCATTACATCTTCTACTAGAGACTGACACTAGGAATTTGTCAACCCCTATTGGCAAGCTTGGACAGTTGGTTCCTGATGCTTCCAACCAACTAAAATCCCTTGAAGAAGTTGCACAAACTTTGGCTGAGAAGAATTATAGAAAGAAGAGGGGAGAGCAACTATTAACAGATATTGATAAAGGGAAGATTGCTTTATTTGTAAATAAAGATCTTGAGTACTATTGTTGAAACTGGAGGAAGGATACTGGCCTATACATCTAACATTTCATTTTTATTTTCTGATTTGAGGAAGAGGTGAGAAGAGACAAAACAGGAACTGGAAAGGATATGTACTGCTTACATACCTTTATAGGATTCAACCTTAGCTTTTGGAAAATCACTTGATGTTTTGCAACATCGATTAAATGTTTATGATTATGAATAGGCTAAGAGACTTCGATCCTTGAAATAACTAAAGAACCAATTGAGACCTAAAGTGGTCATCTTGCAAAGGGCATACAAGGATGCAGGACTAGTTTTTGCAATTCTAGAGATGAGCATAATGGATGCAATGGAATAGTTCATTGCACAAGTTATGACAACCATTAAGATCACTGAAACATTATTGGAAACATGGAATAATTATTTTACTTAGATGAAGATTATTTTCAGTGACATTTTCTTAAAAATTGCTGTGAACACTCCTTGAAAAACTTATATTTTTTTTGTATATGTAGTTTTTGATGCAGATTTTTATATAGTATATATGTATTTTACTTTTGAATTTGGCATTGTTGTCAAAGGGGGAGTATAAATATGTATGTCTTGTGAAAATTTTGTATGTATTGTTAAGGGGGAGTAGAAATATGTAAATATGTATGTACAATTTTTGTAAGCACACTTAGTTATAAAGTTGTTAAATTTTCTAAGTGTTGCCATCAATGCCAAAGAGGGAGATTGTTGGCTTGATGATGATTTTTGTAATGGATGAATTTATGTGTTGTCATTGATGGTACATGTATACACACATATGTTCACATTGTCATAGTCATCTTAGTTAAGACAAACTGGTACTACTCCTAAGTCTTTGTATTTCAAACCGGTATCATTTGTATAGAGAAGTCTAATCGGTTTGAAGGTGTCTAACCAGTATATGTAGACAACCGATATATGAAGGAATGGCATGACACCAGTTTGGAGACTCGGCGAAGATCAACAAGGAAGAAAATAGAGAATAAGCGGTATATGAGTTGGAAGAGGATAACTCTTCACCAGTATTGGTGTTCCAACTGGTTTCACTGATTGTGTGATGAGTTATCGCCGATCGTGATGAGTTATCCCTAACCAATAGATTTGGCGGCAATCTATGATGTATTATGAAAGATTGTCCAGATACACTGCACCTAGGAAATTGTGATGTGATTCTTGACCCGACATAGAATCTAATGTCTATAAAATGACATTGTGATGAACTATTTTTATGATGTGAGATACAAGTGATGTGTTGATGCGATTTATCAAAGGATTTGTAGAGTATGTCAGTGATGCATTTTTGAGCGAGCTGAAGGGGATCTATACAAGCAATATGTGCTACCTCTAGATCACACCACCTATTGTTTTCTAATCACTACAATAGTTAAATCCCCTAACCGGGTAAGCTCTAAAAAGATTCATTATACAAATCCTCTAACCAGTCAATTTGGGTTTCAAATCCTCTATCGAGGTTACTCCTAACAGGGTACTACCTTTAACAAGGTGTAGCTCCTAACAGGGCTTTGGGATCTTTAACAAGATTCGCTCCTTGTAGAGAACTTTGTAGACTTTAACCGGTCAGTTACCTATTACTGTAGATAGTTAAATTCTGAGTCCTATCTCACTATGGTTTTTCCCAGTTGGGTTTTCCATGTATAAACACTTGTATTATGGTGGATGTTTTACTTGTTGTGGATTATTTAATATCATTTTGGATTGCATGCATAGTTATAAGAAAACTGGTTAATTATCTTTACCAGTCTGTGTTTAAAGTGGTACTGTTTTTGCTGTCACTGATTCACCCCCCCCTCTCAGTGCTTTATAAGTCTATCATTCAGGTCTCTCCCCATTGCCACTTGACTAAGGGCTTCAATTTAGTAAACTATCTAGCAGACTTAGCTATTGATGCTAGAATGGGGGAAGAGGAAAATACTCCTTGCTCTCTATAGGATGATGACTTTTGGCTTTGTGAGGAGTCAATCTGTTGCTTCAACTTTATTTAACTATTCAGTTGTCCTCCTTAATTTTTTGTATTATGGATGTGTTGCATTGGTTTTGTCATTGATGTCAACACTTATCCTTCTGGAGATCTACACTGTTGATTTTGCACTATGGTTATATTGGTTTACTGTTGAACTGACACATTGTGTTCACCTGCAAGGTCAGTGACTTATGCACAGTCACTAGTATATGCTCACCGATAGGTTATATGGTTCACCAGAACTGATGATGACTTGTTATCATCTAGAGATCACTTGATTATGTCTAAGACATCATTTGGATACTTGGTTTTGATGTTTTGGTTATTGGTCTAATCAGGTTGATATATTTGTTGTTACCGACAGATTGGTCTAGGTTATGGACTAGTATACGTTATCTATTCCAGATTAGCACGACACATTATGGAGATGATTTATTGATTGGATATTGTTTTAAATGTATTGAGCTGACATGTTGTATTGCATCAAGAATTATTTGTAATTGATTTAATTGTAATATTCTTAGTGAGCCAACCTACACATTTGGTCTTAGGTTTTGTATAAATGTAAGATCTCATTTGTGAGATGAAGTGTGGAAGTGTGGTATGGTATTGTAACTTGGTATGTGTGAATATTGAAGATCATATCAGAAGATCATAGAGCGAATCAAGCAGACATCATTTGAAGGTTCAAGGAAGGTTTGAAGGTGTTTATCAGAGCTTAAACCGGTACTAAATCTAGCATTATAGATGCACATTGAAGCAATACATTATTCTAGGATTTAACCATCCTACTGTAATCATTGTGACTCCTATTTGAGCAGTGTACTCTAGGCAGTTGGCCTTTCTACATGTGCAGACCTCATTTGTATACACATACTATCTGCAGTAGTATCATTTGATTGTGGGCAAGGTTTTGCACTATGGTTTTTCCCCTTATAGTGTTTCTATGTCAAAATATTTGTGTTATGTGTTTTGGATGTTGTTTCTCTTTCTGCTTCATGCATTAAGTTTCATCGATATTGATATAAATTGTTAATCTGTTAACCGAAATTAAGTTTGGTTTATCGGTATTAAGTATTAAGTTGGATTAATTTATAATTGGGTTAAAATTCATTGACAACTGATTCACCCCTCCCCCTGCCTCTTAGTTGTCCTTCCGGTTCCTAACAATTGGTATCAGAGCTAAGTCATCTTTTTGCAGAAGTCTAACAGCTTGAGTAGATCTTATGGCAACGAACATTTTTAGGAAGGACAATCCTAAACTTGATGGAACTAACTATGGCATATGGAAGATCAGAATGGAGACAAATTTGAATTGCATTGGAAGAGACATATGGGAAGTTACAAAGAATGACTATGTTGGTCCTACTCCAAGTCAACCTATTCCACCAACATTGGGTAAGGACTTGGAGAATGATTGCAAAGTAAGATAAGCACTTTTGAGCACGTTATCAAATCAACAAATTATGAGATTACTAGTCCAATCTACTGCTAAAGCTATTTGGGATATATTGGAAACATTGAATGAAGGAGATACCACTATCAAAATTACAAAACTGGAATATTATCGGGTCAGGTATGAAAATTTGAAAATGGAATAAGATGAAAGAATTTTTTCTTTTATGGAAAGAGTTCATGAAATTGTTTTAGGAATACAATGTTGTGGATGATCCTTAAGTGAAGATGAAATTGTTTCTAAAGTTTTAAGAGCTTTTCCACTAGCTTACAAAATGAAAGTAACTGCTATTAATGAGTTGAGAACAATGCCTAATACATCAATATCTAGAGATACCTTGGTTGGAAAACTTTCAGCATTTGAGCTTGTGGAATTTGGTCTTGTTGCTATAGTTAAGACTGATTTAGCCTTCAGAGCATCATCATCTACATCATCATCATCATCATCATCATCATCATCATCATCATCATCATCATCATCATCATCATCATCATCATCATCATCTGACAAATCTGATTGGAAAGCACTTTATGGAAAAGAACTTGAAGATATGAGAAGGGAAAATGAAGAACTAGAAGAACTTGAAGCACTATTTGCAAGGAAGATGCCTAAAGGTCCAGTTGGAAGTAAGTATGAAGGTAAAGAACCATTTAAATATTTTAATTGCAATAAAGTTGGTCATATGCATCTAGATGTCCTGATAGACATGCAAGATTGAGAGAGGAAGCTAAAAGATCATATAAGCCTAATCCTGAATATCAAAGATACAAATTTAAGAAGAACAAAGATAAATTATGTTACTATGCTGATGAAGGAGTTATAGATTATTCTGATGAAGAACAAAAAAAAAATGGATGGGAATTTGTTGCAATAAAAGAATATCAATCGACACCTACTGTCCCACCGGTAGAGCAGGCCCTGGCAACTAAAATTGAGGAAAAAGATGAATGGATCATTAATAGTGGATGTTCACATCATATGACTGGTGATAAAAGTAAATTCTTATCTTTTCAAGAATATAATGGAGGTCTAGTAAGATTTGGGGATGATAAAGCTTGTTTAATCAAAGGAAAAGGCACTATATCTTTTGATGGTAAGCACAATACTGACAATGTTTATTATCTTGAAGGTTTGAAGCATAATCTTTTGAGTGTTGGTCAATTAGTTGAAAGGGATTTCAGTTACAATTCAAGAATGGAAAATGCAAAATCAGAAAGAGAACTGGATTGGAGATTGCAACCGGTAATTAGACTAAAGGTAATATCTTTCATTTGAATAACAATGATAAGACATGTTTGATTGTACATATTGATGAAAGTTGGTTATGGCATAAGAGACTCTGTCATGTAAATTTTGATTGCATTGTAAAGATCAGTTCAACTAAGATAGTAAGGGATTTACCTAAGATTGTGAAACCTCATAATCCGGTATATAAGCAATGTCAAATGGGAAAGCAAGTTAGAACAACTTTTAAGAGTATTTATGAGAAATCCAATAATGTTCTTGATTTAATTCATATTGACTTGTGTGGTCTAGCAAGAACAAGAAGTCTATAGGGAGAGAGATATTTTATGCTAAGTATTGATGATTATTCTAGAATGTGTTGGGTTACTTTTCTCAGGGAGAAATTAGAGGCTTTTGGAAAATTCAAGTTATACAAGGAAATGGTAGAGAATGAAACTGGTAAGAAAATCAAATGCTTAAGATCTGATCAAAGAAAATAATTTACATCTAAAGAATTTAATATATTCTATGAAGTAAATGGAATCGAAAGACAATTATCAGCACCCTGAACACCTCAGTATAATGAAATTATGGAAAGGAAGAACAAAACTATTCTAGAAGCACCTACAAGAATGATATTGGAAGCAAATCTATCTCATGTGTACTGGAGAGAAGAAATAAATACAATGGTTTACACTTCCAACAGAGTTCACGCTAAAGGTGAAACCTGTAAGACCCCTTATGAACTATAGTTTGGTAATACTCCTACTCTTAAATACTTCAAAATATTTGGAAGCAAACGCTATATTAGGAGAGATGAGTATTTTGGTAAATTTGACCATAGAAGTGATGAAGTAATATTTCTTGGTTATTCACCTAAGAGAAAGGCATATAGATGTTTTAATAAAAGATTGCAGAAGATCATTGAAAGTGCTAATGTGAAGATAGATGAACACTTTAGAGGAAATTCAAGGTCTGTAGATTCTGAACCGACAGTTGAGATGATCATAAATGAACCAATACAGATTGCACCGGTACAGAATGTGGATCCAGTCACACTGACATCATCAGAGAATTCCATAGTGACTAAAGAACATCAGCATGTGAATAAACCCAGGTATGTAAGACTGAATCACTCAAAAAATCAGATAATTAGGAATAAGTATCAAGGTGTTATGACAAGGGGAAGATTGGAAAATGAAGAGGTATGCTTAATTTCTCAAATTGAACTAGCATATGTTATTGAAGCATGTCAAGATGAACATTGGATAAAAGCAATGGAAGATGAATTGGAACAAATTGAAAAGAACAATACATGGACATTAGTTCCTCGACCTAAAGGCAAAAATGTAATTGGAACTAAATGGGTATTTAGAAATAAACTTAATGAAGATGGTAAGGTAATCAAGAACAAAGCAAGATTAGTTTGTAAAGGATATTCACAGAAAGAGGAAATTAATTATAATAATTATAATGAAACCTTTGCACCGGTAGCTAGAATTGAAGCAGTTAGATTATTTCTTGCATTTGCAGCTCATAAGAACTATAAAGTATATCAGATGGATATAAAATGTGCATTTCTGAATGGTGACCTTGAATGGAAAAATATCTTTTGAAGCTTGGTTACACTAAAGGTAATGCTGACAACAACTTATATTACAAAGTGACTAATGATGAGATCTTGGTTATTGAAGTTTTTGTTGATGATATTATTTTTGGAGGAGAAGATGGATTGTGTAAGGATTTTGCTAACAAGATGCAAGAATAAGTTGAAATGTCTATGATTGGGGAGATAAAATTCTTTTTAGGATTATAGATTTCACAAACTGATAAAGGTATATTCCTATGACCACAACTGATAAATTAAAATTGAAGGATGATTCAGCTCCTATTAATCTGACAAGATACAAATCTATGATTGGAGGTTTACTGTATTTAACACAAACCAGACCTGATATAATGAATGCAGTATGTATTGTTTGAAGGTTTCAGAGTAATCCTAAAGAAAATCATGAATCAACAGTAAAAAGGATTTTTCGGTATCTAGAAGGCACAACAAATCTTGGCCTATGGTATCCTAAAGATGGAAATTTTGATTTATATGCATACACCGATGCAAATTGGACAGGAGATGTAGATGACAGAAATAGTACCACTGGAGGTGCATTCTTTCTTGGTAGTAGATTGATTCCATGGATAAGAAAGAAGTAGAGTTGTGCTTCATTATCAAAAATAGAATCATAATATGTTGCAACAACAACTAATTGTACTCAGGTATTATGGATAGAGAAAATGTTGAAGGACATAAAGGTAAAATGCAAAAAACCAATAATGATTTCACTCTAAGACTAAGCATGTTTCTATCAAATATAATTTTTTGAAAGAGAATGTTGAAGCAAAAGAAGTAAGATTGGTTTATGTGAATACTAAAGAGCAGATTGTAGATATCTTTATAAAGCCTTTGCCTAAGGAAACCTTTGAATATCTCAGAGAGCATCTTGGGATAATACCCTCACCGATAGAGACTTAGATGATTGGAGATTGGCATCAAACCAATAGAAACTAACAGAGAAATATTTTTCCGGCTTTGATGGAGGAGAGCTACTTCTTAGGGGGAGTAGTAGGTTGTATGTTCTGGTATTTTATATATTAATTGCTTTGGCATTTGATGACAAAGGGGGAGAGATATCTATCAGAAAACATTATTCATTGGGAGAGATATGTACTCTTTGTATTTTGGTTTTGATTATTGGTATTGATCTATTCTGGAGATTATTGGTTTTTGGCATTTTGCTTTGGCACTTAGATGTTTTTCCATCTAGTGTTGCCATCAATACCAAAGGAGGAGATTGTTGGTATTATGGATGTGTTGCATTGGTTTTGTTATTGATGTCAACACTTATCCTTCAAGAGATCTACATTGTTGATTTTACACTATGGTTATATTGGTTTACTATTGAACCAACACATTGTGTTCACTGGCAAGGTCAGTGACTTATGCACAGTCACTAGTATATGCTCACCGATAGGTTATATGGTTCACCGACATTGATGATGACTTATTATCATCTGGAGATCACTTGATTATGTCTAAGACATGGTTTGGATACTTGGTTTTGATGTTTTGGTTATTGATCTAATCAGGTTGACATAGGCAGATTGGTGTAGGTTATGGACCAGTATACGTTATCTATTCTAGATCAACATGACACATTATGGAGATGATTTATTGATTGGATATTATTGTAAATGTATTGAGCTGACATGCTGTATCACATCAAGAATTATTTATAATTGATTTAATTGTAATATTCTTAGTGAACTGACCTACACATTTGGTCTTAGGTTTTGTATAAATGTAAGATCTCATTTATGAGTGAAGTGTGGAAGTGTGGTATGGTATTGTAACTTGGTATGTGTGAATATTGAAGATCATATGAGCATATCATAGAGTGAATCAACCAAACATCATTTGAAGGTTCATGGAAGGTTTAAAGGTGTTTATCCGAGCTTAAACCGATATTGAATCTAGCATTGTAGATGCACTTTCAAGCAGTACATTATTCTAGGATTTAACCATCCTACTGTAGTCATTGCGACTCCCATTTGAGCAGTGTACTCTAGGTGGTTGGCCTTTCTACATGTGCAGACCCCATTTGTATACACATACTATCTGTAGTAGTATCATTTGATTGTGGGTAAGGTTTCCCATCATGGTTTTTCCCCTTACAGGGTTTCCACGTCAAAATCTCTATGTTATGTGTTGTAGATGTTGTTTCTCTTTTTGTTCCATGCATTAAGTTTCACTGATATTGATATAAACTATTAATTTGTTAACTGACATTAATTTTGGTTTACCGGTATTAAGTATTAAGTTGGATTAATTTATAATTGGGTTGAAATTCATTGACGATTGATTCACCCCCCTCTTAGTTGTCCTTCTGGTTCCTAACATTAACACTGGAGCAGTATGAACCATTAGGTCTGAGACCTCTCCTTTAGACCAATCAATTTTTATGGGGACTACATCAACAAGAGTATGATAATCTGGGTCAATAATGACCTCATCTTCAACCACGTCATTAGGAACATTAAAGGAAACACCAAAAGTGTGGATTTGTTGCCAAGGGAGCCTCATGCAACTTCTCTTAAACACTTCAACATCACATAGATAATCCTCCCAGAAATATTTGATTTCAGGAAAATGCATGTAACTTTTGGCTCCATACAAATAATGCTTTGAACACATCCCTTACTGTAAAAACTACTTCTAGATGGTAGAGATAGAAAATGAAATTTCTCGAGAATTGTTCCCATGACCTTAGTAGCGCTATTGTTTTGTAAGAGAAACGATTTGTGGATATTGGGAAGGAGTACCCTTTCTCCTCGATGTTCAAGTACTAAATATTAACAATATCCATCTGGCGGCAAACTTCTAGAAACACGATATAATCAGACGAGAATCAAGGCAATTTTAGTGGGGCCTTCTCAAAACCCCCAATTTTAAGGTATGCGAACCTGTAGAATTGTGTGTAGAAACTCCCAAATTTTGTCACAAAGGTAGCAGAGTCATGAGAAATCCGTAGTCGAGGATTTCCTTCTAATTTCTTAGCCATACCCATTGAGAACACATCATTTACATGGGAAAAAGATTGCATACCCTTTCACACGGTGAGCTAGGGAAATTTTTGATAGATGGGTGTGAGTGCAAGGAGAGGATGGTGCAATTCCAGACCCAACCAAGAAAACTCTTGACTAGCTAAGATGAAAATCAAATATGATCACATGAAAAACAAGGGAGTGACGAAAATTCTGCAATTGTTCATTCAAGTGATAGCTAATGATAGAGGCCCAGACAATAAAACTCATAGGAGCAGAAATTACTAGAATGAAATGACACATCCAAAAATCAAAAGAATCAATGCAAACATTTCCTACAACATGGTGCAAGAGCGGTATAATTTCTACAACTTCATCCTTAAATTACATCCTTTTTTAATTTGGTAGGCAATTGAGACTTACCTCCCTTTTCAGACTTTAACCAGTTCACACACCAATCTCCATGCATTTGGAAATACTCTTTGCTAGCTAGAATAGACATATTTTTGGAGGCTTCTCTCTCACAAAGGCACAAAGCATGGGAAATGCTTTCAAAATTAATTTTTGCAACACCTCTACCACCTTTTTCTTGGATTTCTTGTGTCTTTGGGTTGTATCTTTCAAAGAATGGAACAATTAAATCTATGTAGGGAACAACAAACACAAAATTATCTATGAAAGCCAATCCACACTGAAAAATTCTCTCCCATAGTGAATCTCTCTCGCTTCCTTCAAGCTCTTGCATAGAAGTTTCTAAGTTCAATTTTTCTACTTTTGTGTCTTGATCGCCTACCCAGTGATTTTGTATCACACTCTGCATGGACACAAGCTAGATAATGCACCCTGTGAAAACTCAAAAATCATTTGTCATCCTGTCTATGTCCTCGAGTGATGTGACATGCCTTAAATGTTGCATTTACTTTGCCTTTCAAAATGATCCTTTAATTCAACTTATTCCTGCTGACAAATAAAACAACATTAGTCCATACAGAGACTTAACACAAAGGCAGTGCCCTAAAACCTAGGGAAAACTTGACAAGTCGCTCAGTCAAAAAAAATATGAATGTAAGAACATAGAGTTGGTACTTATACACTTTTCATAACCCATGCTAGAGTGACCGAAGCACAAGACAACATGAGATAAGGTGATCAAAATTTTTTGAAACTTCCTAACCCCACGACAAGTTTAGAAAGGGACACAATGTGCGATATGACTTCAGAAACTCATAAAGCCCATGACCAGAAGCTTGAAACATGAAGTGAAAGGGAACACTTAGGAGAAATTTGGATGGTGACTCCAAATTTAAAAAGGGGATAAAATATTGGCTCTAAATGGGGACACACACTATTTAGGATGCAAAGGATCCAGAAAAACATGGCGTAAGCCTTATTCATTAGGCAACAGAGATGAAAGAAAACAAGATGCAACAAACTAAACTAGGGGAAAGTAAAATTATTTACAAAAGTGATGAAACTACTTCAATTAAAGATTTTTATTTCTTTCCCATTATAGGCAAGAGATAATGGAGTACCATCAGGATAGGCCATCAGAAAAGAATTATTGCTAAGGACTTGCCTAATAGAAAAAAGGTCCTTTCCATAATGAATCAAACTTCTTGTGTGCACCCTTTGGTTATCTCCTTTTCTCCAAAAGAAGTAGCATGTCTCCAACTATTAAATTTCTCTATTTGGCTCTTTTGTCAAATATCTTCTTGACCGTCTATTGATTTTGGGCAATTTTATCTATCACTACATCCCTTTGTTCTTCCAGTTTGTTCAAGTACATGATCCTCTTCTCCACTGCAGATTGAAATTGCTCATCTTCAATAGCCTTTTGAAAATTGAGTTTGGAGAGTTATAATGGTAAGGAAAAAATACTCTCTACTCCATAAACTAACTGAAAATGAGAGATGCCAATAGCTCTTTTGTACGTTACCCTATCAACCCATAGAGCATCATATAGATTTTTATGCCATTCCCTTTGGTTATCATCCACTAATTTCTTAATGATGAAGACAAGATTCTTGTTGTTGGACTCAGCCTATCCATTCCCCTGAGGGTAGTAATATGAGGAGTGTTCTAGACTTATGCCATTCTTATAGAAAAACAAGGTAATTTTAGTTGATGAAAAATAACTGGCATTGTCAACAACCAGTTTTTTAGGTACTCCAAATCTCACCAAGATGTTCTCTTTTAGAAAATTGCATACCACCTCATAAGAACTATGTTTTATAGGAATAGATTCTACCCATTTGGTAAAATAATCAGTGGTTGTTAAAATATGAGTATGTCCAGCACAAGAATGTGGATTGATTGGGCCTAAAAAATTGATGTCCCACTACTGGAAAGGCTCATCGATCACAACAGGTCTCAAGGGTAATACAGCTAGATAAGGTCTACTAGTAAACATTTCACACATCTCATACTTAGCTACTAGTTAATATTTATCTTTGAACATACTTGGCTAGTAAAACTTTTGACGGAGAATCTTGAAAGTTGGTACAGAAGCAAAGAAGTGACCCCCCACATGCCTCACTATGAAAGAATTCCAACAACTTCTTTTGTTGTTCTTTGTCTACACATCTCAGGAAAGGGTTGTCAACTTTTCTTTTGTACAAATTTCCATCCCAAAGAAAATACCTTCTAGTCTTGAGATTCAAATTCCTTTTCTCCTTTGGGGATAGATGAGGAGGACAATCTACATACATCAATAAGTATGATACATCTAAGAACCATTCATCTGTTGTGCTAGTAAACAATGCCAAAGGAAGGATTTCTTCTTTAGAGGGATTTCTTTATCCAATCAACTTATCTAGGCCTTTTTCTCTAACCAAATTAGTGGGTTTAATATCCACATTGTATTCCTACACTTTGGCTATCCAGGAGCCCCTCTTATTACACCAAATCACTTGCTGAGTAAGGTTACTTTTCACAACTACCTCTGGTACAAAAACAACAACATGAGAGTGTAAAATATAGTACTTGAAACTCTTAAGAGTTTTAACTATAGAATAAGCATGCTTCTCGAGAGGAGAATAATTCAACTCATACTTCTTCAGAGGGATACTCATAAAAGATATTGGGGCTTCAATACCCTATTTATTCTTTTGCAACAATATAGCTGACAAGGTATGTTCCAAGGCATAGAAATATATAATGAAACCTTTAGTGAAATCATAGTATATCAGGATGGGTGCATTTGCAATTGCCACCTTTATATCTTCAAAAGATTGTTTTCCCTCAGGACTCCAAGTGAAGGAAGGATAGTTTTTCATAATCTCTTCTATGTGTTTGGTCAACTCAGCAAAATAAGGAACAAACTTCCTTAAGAAATTTACTTGACCTAAGAAAGACCTAATACCATCTTTGTTTGCTAGTAATATCAATTGCATAATTGCCTTCACTCTTTTAGGGTCAATCTTGATTCCCTCCTTTGAGACAATATGACCTAAGAGTTTCCCTTGAGTCACAACGAAGATAGACTTCTTGGGGTTGAAAGAAATACCTTCCTCCTAGCACTGCTGCAGAACTATCTCCAAATCATGTAGATGATTGTCTCTCTTTTTATAGAAGACTATTAGATCGTCCAAGTAGATTACAATGACTTTATTTTTTAAATATCCAAATGACAAATCCATAGCCCTTTGGAAGGTGGCACCAAAATTGATAAGACTGAATGGCATTCTATGATAATCAAACACTCCAATAGGGGTAGTGAAAGTGATCTTATATTGATCTTCAGGGGCTACTTCAACTTGGTTATAACCTAAGAAATCATCAAGCATGGACCTCATTCCCGAAACTATGACTGCTTGTAAAAAAAGATCCATGATAGGCAAGGGGTAATTATCCTTCAAGGAAGCTTAATTCAAATTTCTGAAATTGACACATTCTTATTTCCCCCTTCTTTTTTTTGTCAGGAACAATATTGGAAACCCATGTGGAATAATGAATAGGGTAGATGATATTTGCATTCCAAATTTTCTCAAATTTAGTAAAGATGGCATCAACGATCTTGGGGTTGTAACTATGTTGTTTTTTCCTAAAAGGCGTGACACCAAACTTCAAAGGAATTCTATCTTGAAAGCTGCCATTTCTGATTTTTTTCAAGTCAATGCAACTCCAACCAAAGATATCTTGATAACATAGCAACAAAGTAATGAGTTTCTCCCTTTCCTTAAGGGAGAAACATTTATCAATACAAACAAGATTTGGAATCTCCTTAGTCCCAATTTTGATCCAATCATATTCATTAGAGGTTAGAATATATATGTTCTTCTGCATTAGATATTGATCATGCCTATTAAAAAGATCCTCAAGAGAGACCAATTATTTGGGTATTTTATTCCCTTTCATCTACACCACCTCTGCTTCTTTCCCTTCAAATTCAATAGGCTTACCTTCCAAGACTTTGCTTCTCTTATTAGCACTTCCTTAAAAGTAACAATGAGAAAAGGATTTAGAATTCTCAAGAAATTCAATTATCTGTCGGTCATCATTGAACACTTTCCAATGATCAACATTGTCAAGGATACTTGGTCTATACATCACCTCCACTTGAAAGGTCTTATCTACAAAATCAGGGTGAGACAAGAGTAAAGAGGCCGAAAAAACCAATGAATCAGCTCTTGTATTCTGACTTCTCAGAACCAATTCAATTGAGAAGGCATCAAAGGTTTCAATGCAATCCCAAACCCTATTTCTATAATGATTTAGATGACTATTTTTCATAGTATAATCCTTTCTAACCTATTTGACAATCAACTCATCATCACCCACAACCTTCAATTGTTTGATTCTCCTTAGCCAACCATAAGCCAAGCAACCAGGCTTCATATTCTATAGTGTTATTAGTATTAGAAAATTCTAGTTTGAAGGCGTAATTAAACTTGTAACCATCTGGTGAGACTAAGAATACCCCTTCTCCCGATCTAGCATTGGCACAACTTCCATAAAAATCAAGTGTCCACAACTCATCTTTTAAAATAAGGATGATCTGATCCAAACTATCACAAGGATCTGAAGAACACATATAGGTGTCAGGCCTGGTCTCTACAAATAAGATATCAACTCCAGGGTCTTCAAATTTTAATATCATAAACATAGGTTTAGGTTCAGGGTTAAGACACATCTTCTTCCCTTCAAGTGGAATCAAAGCATGGGACCGATTCATTTGAATTTCTCCCCCAAAATATTTACAAAATCTTATACTTAGAAGCATCCCATAGCTGGCAGGTATATCAGCCACTAGTATTGTCAATTTTAGTCTCTTTTTAGGAAAGGTTGCAAGGGATACTTGAGCATCTTTAATGATCTGACCTATGATTGGGACTACAAAATTGTCCATAGAGTAACATTTCCCTTTGGAAGAGGTAATATATAAACCTAAAGCCTGGGAGACCTAAGAAGACATTACATTTTAGGAAGCACTAGAGTCAATAATACAATTTCTTAACCTAAAGCCGACAATAAACAAAGAAACATAGAAAGGATCTGGCCTAGTAGAGGGATCTTGCATACAAGAAGGGTCATTTATAGAGTTGGAACAAAATTTTTCTTCCACATTGACTTCACCATCACAAGATAACTGGGCATTGCATTGAGATGATAGGGTCCCCTCTTTGACATATTTGACCAATTTGTCCGATTCTTTTAGGTTAAGCCTTAGATATTCGGCTTGGGAGATTTGGATCTTAGTATTTTTACAAGACTCAATAATATAAAAGGGACTAGTGTTTAATACAACAGGGTCAGAAGTAGAAGGGGTTACCTCAACCTAAGATTCTTTGGGAATTCACTAGTCTTCCTTCTTCTATTTAGTCAAGAGAAACTTTGGAGTGGAGGAGGAATTACTTTGTTCTTCCATTGCATGCTGCAACCTAGTGAATACAACAAAATTAGGATCATTCACCTTTACCAATACATCTTCCTTATCATCATTATCAGGCAGGTACTCAAAGAAAAATTACACTAGCATCCTTGGATGAGCTAGGCTCCTCTATGTAAGGCTTTGTGGCATTCTCAATTGTGGAAAGAAACTGTGTGTATCTTATCATTTCTGGGCAAGTACTTCTATCATGGTCAGATGTCAAGTGAAAAATACATAGATTATTTACATTTGAAGATGAAGAAGAAGAGGGGGGACATTCAATTGCCAACCTTTGACTTGGACCATCTATAAAGAGCATCTTATTTTGAGCTCCTTGATAATTTTAATCCCTTCTAGGAGCATCTTGATAAGAGGTTGATGGATGTTTAGGCATCTTCCTCTTCAAGGTAATAATATTATTGGCTAATCTTTGAATTATAGGATTAGTGGAATTTACTGGCAAGGTCTTTCCAGTCAATAGCTCTTTCTTCCATTTCCTTGTTGTAATCAGATCATCTTCAATTGCTATGGCCAAAGTCTAAGTGACCTCTATATTATTAGCATTCTCTCTTTTGATAGTGAAGCTTATATTGGGTGGTAAGGTGTTGATAAAAATTGCTTTAATCAAGTTCTCACTAGGCCTCATGTTGCTGGTGATTCTGTTGAATGATTTATTTAACTTCGCCACAAAGTCCCTCATGGTCTGATTCACTTCCTTCTTCATAGAATGCAATTGAGAAACCAACACTAAATCATCTTTAGTTGTCTTAAATCTACTTCCAAACTTGGTCCTTAATGTATTCCAATTATTTATACAACTGTCGGGTAAAGAATAGAACCATTTTGCAGTAGGACCAATCAAAGATTCTACAAACAGCCTCATTGCAACATCTTCATCTTGCACTACCAAGATAGAAAACATAGCAAAGAAAGTTGTTAAGTGCTCCTCAGGAGAAAATTTACCATCTCCATTGAACTTAGGGATAATTTTCCTGGAGCCTTTGGGTAAATGATAGAGTTGGGCCCCAGCCCCAAATGTGATAGGACCTATTGCTACACCCCATAGGACAGGGTGATCCATGGCTTGAATATTATGAGTTTGGAAACAGACTTGATGAGGTAATGTGGTACCTTGCAATAAAAGGATTTGGTTGAGGGTATGTAAACTGGTAGGTGCGGGTCTATTAGGCTTGGGAGGAGAAGGCAATCTACTTACAGCTTTAGTCTTTCGTAAAGATGGGAAAGCCAAAAAGTTGATGGACTCTAAGAATTCAAAATCTTTATCAACAATCCCCTTTCTCTTATCAGCCCTAGTATATCTATTTGAAGCTATAACTTCACTAAACAATAAGGCTCAGAGTTGCCAACTTCTACTTAAGTGGAAGATTTAATTATTTCTAAAGTCTGGTAAAGTATGAACCTCTTCGGCTAAAATTATCAGTCCTTCTTGAGAAAAGTCTAGATGCACAACATTTTCTCTAAACTCCCCTTATTTTCCCAAAAAAACATTAACCCCGTGAAACTCACAATCAATTCTTCTCTTTTCCCAAGCAAGATGTCAAAGAGTTACAACTATGTCCTCTTGATTATGGACCAACCAATCTACATTAGGTTCCAACACGGGGGAAACCTATCTTGATAAGCCTATGGATGACTACTACACAAACACTTCATAATAATGATTAACATATTTATCACCTGACTCTATATTACCATGCCCACAAAGGTGACAAATGTAACCACAATTGAACCAGTCAAAACAAACTATCTACTAATTGATTCTCTTCTTATTTTACAAGGTGGCAACTACCTTCATATAACATTCAATGAATAAAGAATTAACCAAAAAATTTTTAACCTGAAAACAAATAAGGAAAGAGCTTTTAACCAAAAAGATTTGCAAAGGCATGCATAAAATACAAAACACTATTTTTTTGATTATCTAAATTATGAATCAACCAGATTACCACAAAACATCATTCACAAATAATATTCTTGTAGCAACAAAAAATTTAAACCATTCACCATATCAAATATAAATCCACCCACTAATAACAATTCAAAATAACACAAAGCATCCACACATCATAATTCAAAGATTATGAATATCTAAAAGCCACCAGTAGTTTTTTTCTATATTCAAAATAGTAAAACATAAATATGCTTAAAGGAGTTCTTTCTCTTAAGAGAAAAACAAAGTTTTCCCAGAAGATGCTGAAATCAAACTAAGTCCAACTATTTAAAATATTCAAGTAACGGTTTCTTGAAGGCAACCGTTATTTAAAATAAGTCTTTAGGTCTCCCAACCAATAATTAAGAAAAGAGATAAAATTGTAAAACTATAAAACCGCCACTACCTACTCCACTCCCAGTTCATTATCACCGATAATATCCACCTCCCATCCAACACATGCTGCTTCTTGGGCCTTGAGTCTTTTCCTCTACTCATGATACCTTTTCATAACCACCTCCATGTTTGGGTCCTATGGCATTGTTGTGATGCAAATTATTGTTCTCCATTTTGAAGTTAACCCATTGGTAGTGGCTATGTTCTTATGCATTTCATCAATCTCGGACTCAAAGGTAGTGGTATGCATTTGCAGATGACACAATTCTTTAAAGGATTCCGAGGAGATGTTTTGAGGATCTTTGACGTTCTTCTGATAATCATCTTTGAACTGGCACAACATTTCACTGAGTTCTTGTACATTTTCCTCAAAGTTGTCCATGAGGTCAACATCCAAAGCACTGAGGTTATTATTTATTCTCAAGAGACCATTCAAGTAGTGTTTTAGAGCATCATCAATGTCAGTGATATAATCATGGTAGATCTTATCTTTCCAATCCAAAGCTTCACGCCAGGTAGGGTCAACTTCCTTAGGATGTTTTACCAATTTTTTTATCGTTAGTGTGGCATGGTTAAATGGCATGAGCCCTGCGATCTCCTCTGAAAGCACAAATATGCTTACATGTTCTTTCCAGATTTGCTGCAGCTCGGCTAATAACTCCTTTCTTTTATTCCAGATTTTCACATATAACATTTTGAATTTTGTGATGTAACTGACACCAACCCCACACATTTCATCTATCCACTCAGTGACAACTTTAGCATACCCCAAATTACCTTTTAGCTTTCTCATAGTATCCAGATCAATTCCCTATACATGCGAACTTGAAGCCTCCCTAGTAGCAGGATTTATGATAGATAAAATGAAATCCTTCAATGACTACACTTGAGATTGCAGCTCCGGGTTCTTTTTCTTCTGTTCTTGGGCCCTTCTAATCAATGCATGAACTAAAAAGTTGGCATGATCGACATCCCCTTCTAAAGTAGAAGGTCCCATATCCACATGGCTGATCTTATAATCATTTTCTATTATGTCACTTCATTCATGTCCCTAATAGGGTCGACAATTTCTAGGAGTTGATGACCAGATAGAGAATTAGAAATGATCCAAAACATTCACTTAGCCATTTTAGGCTTGCAAGAACCTTGTAACTGCAGTGCGACTGTATCTATCTCACTAGAAATAGGGGTGGATACATTTATTTTCTTTTCTACCTTTATTTTCAACCATGTTGGAGAGGTTGTTCCAAGTCTTGATCCTTTATTAATAGTGCTAGGAGTATTTTGCATAGGAGAAGAGGGGATATCAATCAAATGAGAAAAAGAATGATTATCAATTATTTGTTGCTAAATATCTCTAGAATAAAAAAGAGGTGATTTCCCTCTGGATGGCACAATCCCATCATCCAACTCACAGGTCGATTTCAGTCTGGTAGCAGGGTAAGTGCACAAAGATGGTGGTCAAAAAGGGGGGTATAAGTGGACACTTTTTTTCTGAAATCAGGTGAACCTGAACTTAGAGGCAAAATTTGAAAGTCATCCACTCAAGATATGAAGATAATAAAAGAACAAATACTGTAGTACTTTGAATCTAGTTTCCAAACTACTAAACTTTTTCAAAATTGGATAAGATTAAGGGGGTCAAATCCTTCATGCACAAAAAACTGACCCTGTTTTTTTTTCTGAACAACACAACATAGTGTCTGACGTGCGCATCAAAAAAGTCATAATTAGATTTAGTATTTTGAAAAATCCTTTGGCAGAAAGATAGTTAAGAGTGAGCACTAGAAGATGTTTATTTTTTTGTAATTTTTTATTGAGTATTTTTTTTTATATAATTTTTCCAATCGAGCACATCCTAAAAATTTGGTACCTATTCGCGCACGAAGCATAAGTTGCACTAAACAAATCAAAAATACAATTTAAATTTTTATTTTTTGTAAAGAATCAAGTGCACTACAATAATATATAAATTTTTTAAAATTTGGATACGTATATCAAAAGTTATTCAAAAAATGGTGCACCTATGTCTGTGAGAACTATGGAGACACTAGTAAAAGAAATTCAATAATAATATGTTATTGTTGTTCAATTTGAAAAAATATCATATGGTTAGAAAGCTCAGAAGGTGGGTGAAAATATGGTGGCAATTTTAGAAATACCCACTTTATGAAGTGTAAACCTGATGATGACAAAGTTGATATAATAAAACACGTCAAAAATGAGAGAAATGGAAGGAAATCAAACTTCCAATCTGTAGCTTTGTCATCCAGGCCTATTTCCAAGCCTAAAAAGTCAAAAGCACGTACGCACGT